>NC_041384.1:194485214-194643810 GCF_002162155.2 Triticum dicoccoides | reverse complement strand
ATTAAGCTATGAATGCATGCCCCCCAACCGAGGTTCACCTAGCAAAGTGCAAAGTAGTAAACCCCCCCCCACACACACACACTTTCAGTCGGCAGGCCAGAGAGGCATATATCTCACCAAGATGGATCGTAAAATGGACCAAGAATAATCCACCTTGGCCGTACAACCTCTCTCTTGTTGTTGGTCAAAGTGATGGCCATCCATGCGACCCCGGAGATGGGCTAGCTCGCCAATAATCACGCAAGTAGCTAGTGCCCGAAGACAACCACTGCATGCGTGTGGCCTAAACATATGTATGGAGAGGTGTGTTTTTGAGTAACAATGGAACAACTTTGTTTTGGCACCATGATTTCGAACTAGAAATCCCCACACTAAGTGAGGGTTAGGTTCACGATGCATATGTATGTTACACCACACTTCAAGCCAACGATGGGGATTCATGCATGCATGCGTGCATAGTATATGCACTCAAACTTAATTAGGTCTGAATCTCACCATGACCTATATACTACGATAACACGAACCAAATGAAGAATCCGCCATGGTAACCTATCTTGTTGTTGGTCAAGATGATTATGGATGTCCACGCGGGCCGACGAATATATGGCTAGGCTTGTCGTTGATAACCACGCGAGGGAGTGTATCGTTCGAAGGAAACCACTACATGCATATGTATGGAGGTGATGTGTGCATAAATGTTTGAATACACATCATTGATGTGGTGCGTGTGTCAAAAATTGTACACTAGCTCCCCGCACAGAGCGAGATCGGTTCATGATGTGTCGTTGTACTAGCCACTTAGACTCGATGGGAGGGATTCATGCATACACATGCATGTGTGTGTGATCAAACTGTATCATGCATGTCATTAGAGCAAAAATAATAATCCCTCCTAAGTTAAATTAACTTATCTTGTTGTCAGGAAAAAAGTAGTGATGGACCAAGCGGGCCCATAGATGGAAAGCATTGATATCGTTGATAACCTCTTAAGTGGGTGCGAGAGGACAACCACCACTGCTTTGCATGTGGGCCAAACATATATATGTTGAATACCCAAAATGCACAACTTTGAGGTGCCACATGCCTCAAAAACCGTAAACCATGCACCCACACAAAGGAGGTTCATATCAAGTGTACTACATATGATGGTCCCCTTCACCCCTCTTCACCGCATACTATATGCTCATGCCGTAATATATGTACAACCCAAAAGAATCCTCATCGATGGTGAAATTAATTAACCTCTCCCGATGTAGGTCAAAGTGATGCATGCATGCATCGACGATGGCCTTGTGGGCCCACAGATGGAAGCGTCACACGTGAGTGTCCTAGCTATGATATGCATGTGTCCCAAAAAGGTGTTGTGTGATGTTTGAATAACCAATTTTCACAATTTTGATGTGGCACGTGCCTCGGTAACCAAAAAGTACCGACACTGAGTGAGGTGTACTTGTTCACGCACGCGTATGTATAGTATATATGCTAGTCCCCTCCCACCTCTTCAACGCGTACTATATACCACCATAACACAAACAAAAAAGATTCTACCTTGCTAGTCAAATTAACCTCATTGTCGGCTCTTCGTCAAAGTGATGGACGACGACCTCGCGGGCCCACAGAAAGCGTCACACGCGAGTATCGAGTGTCGTGTAGGACAACCATCGATTGCATGTGGCCAAAACATTTATGTATGAAAGGGTTGTGTAATGTTTTAAATAACGATTTCACGACTCTGATGTGGCACTGGCCTGCCTAACAAAACGGCCAACCCACACGGTGGCTCGCAACTCGTAGTGTACTGCGAGCCACCTGCCACCCCAAGACGCCCACACCCACACACACACCGCGAATCCACCGCAACTACGATGCATGTTAAATTAATTATGTTGCGGTGAACATACATGTTACCAAAGGAGGGACGTTTTAATTTTAAAAAAATCACAGAGATCATTAATATGTTTTAGTACATTGATTGATTGATTTTCTACGGGTATAATGTGCAAAAATCAAATTTGAGCAACATGCACACGTGATAGTGCACCTAAATGGATTGCAAAAACACATGTGTCTCATTGGGTGCATGTTTACTCCCCGTGCAACAAATTTCAAACATTGAGAATCTTGATTTTTAAATTCTAGTACATCCAAAACTTATTTGAAGTTCATAAAACTTATCGTGTTGTCATATGGACACCAATACAAAGTGGCGTTGTACTTTTTTGTCAAATTTGAGACTAGTTTTGATGTAATCCTTATCTAATTACAGACGAGATATTATTAATAATTGGGAACCAACATCCCAAACGGATTATTTATTCGAACCGCGAGCGTTAGACCAACAATGGATACGTGCCATGCTTCGGTTAAGCAATAAAGCGGCAGCATTAATCATCCAAATAGAAAAAAAATATACGTGCTGTCGCGCGACCCGTGTGGCGTGCAAGCAGGCGTGAGTTGACGGGACGCATGCGAGCTGTCCACCGCGCAGGCAGATGGGGAGGCGTGCGTGCAGGTGTGTGAATCAATGGAGGTGTGCTCGCTGCGCAGTGTCATCGTGAGGCGTGCGAGTAGTTGTGTGAAACTTTGGTAGGCATGCCAGCAGTCCGGTGCGCAGGCTCACCGGGAGGCAAGCCATCGGTTTGAGCGTCGCCCGCCTCTCTCCCACAACTCCCACTACTCCATATTAATGGTGTGCCCGAGCGGCCGCACCCCTCATCCTTGCTACGCACACACAATCCTCTCTCTCCGCTTGCATCCTCGGCGCCGCTCTCAGTCCTGAAAGCCGTCAGTGTATGAGGATGCCGCCGAAGCGCCCCATTGGAGGGAGTGGCGACGCTGGGGCTGCTAAAGCACCGGAGCACGGCATGGAGATGGAGACAGAGGTTGTCGTCACCGTCGGCGAGTTATCGCTGCACCCTGACATCGTCGACGGCGTCGAGCTTCCACAGTCGGAGGCGGAGTTCCACACTGACTCCGACGACCACTCCGGTGACGACTCCGACGACGACAGACAACTGGTTAGTCATCTATACCCATTTATGTGTCAAATAGATCATATAGGGTTTCTCTGGTTACTCCTGCCTCCCCCTTTTTGGAATAGAAATCATGGGGTTATGTTCTCCCAATCCATGAAATCTGAGTAAGTTTTGTTAGATCCGTGTAGTGTATTGATTGTTTGAATGGTACAAGTGTTAAGTGATTAGTTTTTTCATCTGTGCAAATGATTTCTGCTAGTAATCTGAGTAGGGTTAGTGTTCGTGCTAATAATCCCTAGCCAGGACTTGACAATTGATTTTGAATGACCTGCATATGTTTGTGCCATTATTTTCTTCAAGATTGGTCTGTACATAGACGACTTTGCTTATAAATCAAACCATAATCTCTTTATATGTATAAATAAATAGCCATAAATTCCTAATCCTACTTCACAACATGTAATCAGTGATTTGATGCCAAATTTGTTTTACTATTTGTATAGGTGTTGTCTGACGATGTGGACAACAAGGATGAATATGCTCAGAGGAGGTACAAGAGGCAAATCCTAAGAGAGCTTTATGCGGGAATGCATAACAGGCGTATTAGGACCTGGAACGATGGCTATGGATGCCCATTTTGCAACCACAAGCTTCATGACGCGTATCTAAGTGTTCTGGCGCATGCAAGGGGACGGGCTGTTGGCTCCTTCAAGCAGAAGTATTTTCGCAGGGTGGCGCAAGGCGCGTACGCCGAGTACCTAGAGAAGCTTCAGGTGTTGGGGATCGTAGCAGAAATTTAAAATTTTCTACGCATCACCAAGATCAATCTATGGAGTAATCTAGCAACGAGGGGAAGGGGAGTGCATCTACATACCCTTGTAGATCGCTAAGCGGAAGCGTTGCGAGAACATGAATGAAGGAGTCGTAATCATAGCGATTCAGGTCGCGGTTGATTCTGATCTAAGCGCCGAACAACGGCGCCTCCGCGTTTAACACACGTGCAGCCCGGTGACGTCTCCCATGCCTTGATCCAGCAAGGGGAGAAGGAGAGGTTGGGGAAGACTCCGTCCAGCAGCAGCACGATGGCGTGGTGGTGGTGGAGGAGCGCGGGACTCTAACAGGGCTTCGCCAAGCACTACGAGAGAGGAGGAGGGAGAGAGGTAGGGCTGCGCCTAGGAGAGAATAACTCATGTGTTGGGCAGCCCCTAGACCTCAACTATATATAGGGGGGAGGGGGCTGCGCCCCCTCAAGGGTTCCCACCCCAAGGGGTGCGGCAGCCCCAGATCCCATCTAGGGTGGCGGCCAAAGGGGCAAGAGGGGGAGGCGCACCTGGGGTGGGCCTTAGGGCCCATCTGCCCTAGGGTTTGCCCCCCTCTTCTCTTGAGGCGCCTTGGGCCTTGGTGGGGGGCGCCCCAGCCCACCTAGGGGCTGGTCCCTTCCCACTATTGGCCCACGCAAGCCTCTGGGGCTGGTGGCCCCTCCCGGTGGACCCCCAAACCCTTCCGGTGGTCCCGGTACATTACCGGTGATGCCCGGAACACTTCCGGTGGCCAAATCCTCACTTCCTATATATCAATCTTTACCTCCGGACCATTCCGGAACTCCTCATGACGTCCGGGATCTCATCCGGGACTCCAGACAACATTCGGTAACTGCATACATACTTTCCCTATAACCATAGCGTCATCGAACCTTAAGTGTGTAGACCCTACGGGTTCGGGTACCATGTAGACATGACCGAGACAACTCTCCGGCCAATAACCCACAGCAGGATCTGGATACCCATGTTGGCTCCCACATGCTCCATGATGATCTCATCGGATGAACCACGATGTCAAGGATTCAATCAATCCCGTATACAATTCCCTTTGTCTACCGGTATAGTACTTGCCCGAGATTCGATCGTCGGTAACCCGATACCTTGTTCAATCTCTTCACCGGCAAGTCTATTTACTCGTTCCGTAACACATCATCCCATGATCAACTCCTTAGTCAAATTGTGCACATTATGATGATGTCCTACCGAGTGGGCCCAGAGATACCTCTCCGTTACACGGAGTGACAAATCCCAGTCTCGATTCGTGCCAACCCAACAGACACTTTCGGAGATACCTGTAGTGCACCTTTATAGCCACCCAGTTACGTTGTGACGTTTGGTACACCCAAAGCATTCCTACGGTATCCGGGAGTTGCACAATCTCATGGTCTAAGGAAATGATACTCGACATTAGAAAAGCTTTAGCATATGAACTACACGATCTTGTGCTAGGCTTAGAATTGGGTCTTGTCCATCACATCATTCTCCTAATGATGTGATCCCGTTATCAACGACATCCAATGTCCATGGTCAAGAAACCGTAACCATCTATTGATCAACGAGCTAGTCAAATAGAGGCTTACTAGGGACATGGTGTTGTCTATGTATCCACACATGTATCTGAGTTTCCTATCAATACAATTCTAGCATGGATAATAAACAATTATCATGTACAAGGAAATATAATAATAACCAATTTATTATTGCCTCTAGGGCATATTTCTAACAGTCTCCCACTTGCACTAGAGTCAATAATCTAGTTCACATCGCCATGTGATTAACACTCATAGGTCACATCGCCATGTGACCAACATCCAAAGAGTTTACTAGAGTCAATAATCTAGTTCACATCACTATGTGATTAACACTCAGTGAGTTCTGGGTTTGATCATGTTATGCTTGTGAGAGAGGTTGTAGTCAACGGGTCTGCAATATTCAGATCCCTATGTATTTCGCAAAACTTTATGTCATATCATAGATGCTGCTACCACGTTCCACTTGGAGCTATTCCAAATTGTTGCTCCATTATACGTATCCGGTATCTCTACTCAGAGCTATCCGGATAGGTGCTAAGCTTGCATCGACGTAACTCTTTACGTCGAACTCTTTATCACCTCCATAACCGAGAAATATTTCCTTATTCCTCTAAGGATAATTTTGACCGCTATCTGGTGATCCACTCCTAGATCACCTTTGTTCTCTCTTGCCAGACATGTGGCAAGGCACACATCATGTAAGAATCCCTTCCACATGCTCTCAGCATGGCATACCATATAGATCCTATGACAAAAGCATAGGGGAAGACCTTCATCCTTCCTCTTTCTTCTATCGTGGTCAATCTTTGAGTCTTACTCAACTTCACACCTTACAACTCAGGTAAGAATCCCTTCTTTGACTGATCTATTTTGAACTCCTTCAAAATCATGTCAAGGTGTGTGTTCTTTGAAAGTATCATCAGGCGTCTTGATCTATCTCTATAGATCTTGATGCCCAATATGTAAGCAGCTTTATCCAGGTCTTCCTTTGAAAATCACTCTTCAAACAACCGTTTATGCTTTCCAGAAATTCTACATCATTTTGGATCAACAATATGTCATACACATATACTTATCAGAAATGTTTGTAGTGCTCCCACTCACTTTCTTGTAAATACAAGTTTCTAGCAAAGATTGTATACACCTAAAAGCTTTGATCACTCTATCAAAGCATACATTCCGACTCCGAGATGCTCGCTCTAGTCCATAGACGGATCGCTGGAGCTAGCTTACCTTTTAGCATCCTTAGGATCGACAAAACCTTTGACTGTATCACATACAACTTTTCTTACGGAAATTGGTAAGAAAACTTGTTTTGACATCCATCTGTCAGATTTCATAATCGAAAAATACAGCTCATGCTAACATGATTCTGACGGACTTAAACATCGCTACGGGTGAGAAAATCTCATCGTAGTCAACTCCTTGAACTTGTGAAAGGACTCTTTGCCACAAGTCGAGCTTCATAGACGGTAACATTACCGTACACGTCCGTCTTCTTCTTAAAGATCCATTTATCTCAATGGCTTGCCGATCATCGGGCAAGTCCACCAAAGTCCATACTTTGTTCTGATACATGGATCCGATCTCGGATTTCATGGCTTCTAACCATTTGTTGGAATACGGGCCCACCATCGCTTCTCCATAGCTCGTAGGTTCATTGTTGTCTAACAACATGATATCTAAGACAGGATTACTGTACCACTCAGGAGTAGTACATATCCTTGTCGACCTATGAGGTTCGATAGCAACTTGATCTGAAGCTTCATGATCACTATCATTAACTTCCTCTTCAACAGACGTAGGCGCCACAGAAAACATCTTTCTGTGTTGCATCACTCTCTGGTTGAAGTAAAGGTTCGACAACCTCATCAAGTTCTATTTTCCTCCCACTCAATTCTTTCGAGAGAAACTCCTTCTCGAGAAAGGACCCGTTCTTAGAGACAAACAATTTGCCCTCGGATCTGACATAGAAGGTATACCCAACTGTCACCTTTGGGTATCCTATGAAGATGTGTTTTTCCGCTTTGGGTTCAAGCTTCTCCGGCTGAAGCCTTAAGCATCGCAGCCCCAAACATTAAGAAACGAAAACTTTGGTTTCTTGCCAAACCAATGTTCATACGATGTCGTCTCAACGGACTTAGATGGTGTCCTATCTAAAGTGAATGCAGCTGTCTCTAACGCATAACCTCAAAATGAAAATGGTAGATCGGTAAGAGACATCATAGATCGCACCATATCTCATAGGGTTTGATTACGACATCCGGACACACCTTTACGCTGTGGTGTTCCAGGTGGCTTCAACTGTGAAACAATTCCACAATGTCTTAAGTGATTGCCAAACTCATAACTCAGAAATTCTCATAGACCTAGCTCATGATGCCACTGTTGGGGATCGTAGCAGAAATTTAAAATTTTCTACGCATCACCAAGATCAATCTATGGAGTAATCTAGCAACGAGGGGAAGGGGAGTGCATCTACATACCCTTGTATATCGCTAAGCGGAAGCGTTGTGATAATCCGGATGAAGGAGTCATACTCGTAGCGATTCAGATCGCGATTGATTCCGATCTAAGCGCCGAACAACGGCGGCTCCGCGTTCAACACACGTGCAGCCCAGTGACATCTCCCATGCCTTGATCCAGCAAGGGGAGAAGGAGAGGTTGGGGAAGACACCGTCCAGCAGCAGCATGACAGCGTGGTGGTGGTGGAGGAGCGCGGGACTCTAACAGGGCTTCGCCAAGCACTACGAGAGAGGAGGAGGGAGAGAGGTAGGGCTGCGCCTAGGAGAGAATAACTCATGTGTTGGGCAGCCCCTAGACCTCAACTATATATAGGGGGGGAGGGGGCTGCGCCCCCTCTAGGGTTCCCACCCCAAGGGGTGCGGCAGCCCCAGATCCCATCTAGGGTGGCGGCCAAAGGGGCAAGAGGGGGAGGCGCACCTGGGGTGGGCCTTAGGGCCCATCTGCCCTAGGGTTTGCCCCCCTCTTCTCTTGAGGCGCCTTGGGCCTTGGTGGGGGGCGCCCCAGCCCACCTAGGGGCTGGTACCTTCCCACTATTGGCCCACGCAAGCCTCTGGGGCTGGTGGCCCCTCCCGGTGGACCCCCAGACCCTTCCGGTGGTCCCAGTACATTACCGGTGATGCCCGGAACACTTCCGGTGGCCAAATCCTCACTTCCTATATATCAATCTTTACCTCCGGACCATTCCGGAACTCCTCGTGACGTCCGGGATCTCATCCGGGACTCCGAATAACATTCGGTAACTGCATACATACTTTCCCTATAACCATAGCGTCATCGAACCTTAAGTGTGTAGACCCTACGGGTTCGGGTACCATGTAGACATGACCGAGACAACTCTCCGCCCAATAACCCACAGCGGGATCTGGATACCCATGTTGGCTCCCACATGCTCCATGATGATCTCATCGGATGAACCACGATCTCAAGGATTCAATCAATCCCGTATACAATTCCCTTTGTCTACCGGTATAGTACTTGCCCGAGATTCGATCGTCGATAACCGATACCTTGTTCAATCTCGTCACCGGCAAGTCTCTTTACTCATTCCGTAACACATCATCCCGTGATCAACTCCTTGGTCACATTGTGCACATTATGATGATGTCCTACTGAGTGGGCCCAGAGATACCTCTCCGTTACAGGAGTGACAAATCCCAGTCTCGATTCATGCCAACCCAACAGACACTTTCGGAGATACCCTAGTGCACCTTTATAGCCACCCAGTTACGTTGTGACGTTTGGTACACCCAAAGCATTCCTACGGTATCTGGGAGTTGCACAATCTCATGATCTAAGGAAATGATACTTGACATTAGAAAAGCTTTAGAATACGAACTACACGATCTCGTGCTAGGCTTAGGATTGGGTCTTGTCCATCACATCATTCTCCTAATGATGTGATCCCGTTATCAACGACATCCAATGTCCATGGTCAGGAAACCGTAACCATCTATTGATCAATGAGCTAGTCAACTAGAGGCTTACTAGGGACATGGTGTTGTCTATGTATCCACACATGTATCTGAGTTTCCTATCATTACAATTCTAGCATGGATAATAAACGATTATCATGAACAAGGAAATATAATAATAACCAATTTATTATTGCCTCTAGGGCATATTTCCAACATCAAGATCGTGTCGGCCGCATGTGAGATGAGATGTGGGATGGATCGAACTATATACGCTTGAGTATGCTTAATGATGGTTGAACTATGTACTTATGATTGAACTATGCTTATGTACGTGTACGCTTATTATCTATGTCTGAGTATATATGATAAATATTCACCAAATTTTGGTAAAAATTACAACGGGGAACCAATAAACCATTACGAAGGTAGTACGTCAATCACACACGGTTCCCAAAATTGGAACCGTGTGCAATGACTTTCATTTTTCCTGATGCGTCAATCACACACGGTTCGCTCTAGCAAACCGTCGCCCCCAAAATTCTTTGTGGGAAAGAAAACCCTCACCACCCAATTCAAAAAATATAAAAGAAAACCCTCACCATCCCCACGTCACAAAAACCCTCACCCCACCTGCCACCCCCTCGGCCCCTCCGGCACGTTCCCCATTCACACCTGCACAAGCTCCTCTGCGTCTATGACATGGCACTGCCTATCGCGGCGGTAAACACTTAGCTCGCCGCCTGCCTGCCGCCGCTAGGATGCCGGCAAAGCCCACCGCATTTCGCCACTTCTGCTTGCCGCCGCCTATTGCCATCGACTTTCTCCATGCTGCTCGCGGTCGACCCAGCTCCTCTTGGTTGGGGAATCTGCCGTACTAAGGGTTCTTTCTCATGGATGACAAGGTAACTAATTTAACGAGATATTATCTCATCTCTTATCCCAGTCCATCTGCCTCCTTTAATCACCCAGCGGAAATCGTCGTGAATTCATTTTTATTCGAGCTGATTTGAGGGTTTTCTTTCATTCATAGAATGCACAGTGCACCAACACTTCAGGACTTTGCGACTGCTGCCAGAGATTCCATCTCATTGTACCAGATAACTTGAGGATGCGCACGGTATGTTCAATCTCACCCAAAATTGGTTGGCATGGCCTACTTTCCTGAACATATATTAAATATTGCTACATTTGGATAAAAGGTGCCACATGCACCATATACGTCAAAGGGGATTTTCCCCTATTCTTTCTATATTAGGCAAATTAATGATGTATTGTTCTTTCGATTACTCTCATTTTTCCATGACATCATTGAGGGAGTCCTAGACTAAGTGGTCCTTGGGCGTCCGGCCTGTTATCCGTGGGCCAGACTGATGGGCTGTGAAGACATGAAGACCAAAAACCATACTCGTGTCCAGATTGGACTCTCCTTGGCGTGGAAGGCAAGCTCGGCGACCAACTATGAAGATTCCTTCTTATGTAACCGACTCCATGTAACCCTAGACCCCCCCCCCCTCTGGTGTCTATATAAACCGGAGTGGTTAGTCCAGAAAGGACATACTCATTACCATAGTCATATAGGCTAGACTTCTAGGGTTTAGCCATTACGATCTCAAGGTAGATCAACTCTTGTAGTACTCAGATTTATCAAGATCAATCAAGCAGGAAGTAGGGTATTACCTCCATAGAGAGGGCCCGAATCTGGGTAAACATCGTGTCCCCCGTCTCCTGTTACCATTGATCCTAGACGCACAGTTCGAGACCCCCTACCCGAGACCGGCCGGTTTTGACACTGACATTGGTGCTTTCATTGAGAGTTCCACTGTGCTGTCGATAAAAGGTTCGATGGCCCCTTCAATCGTCGATAGTGACGCTGTCCAGGGAGAAACCTTCCTCCCTAGACAGATTTTCGTGTTCGGCGGTTTCGTACTGCGGGCCAACTCGCATGGCCATATGGAGCAGGTCGATAGCTACACCCCTGGCCAACAGGTCAGATTTGGAAGCTTGAGCTACGTCGCGGATATCCGTGGAGACTTGATCTTCAACAGGTTTGAGACCATGGCGATCGCTCCCCCTCGCTCCGATGAACATGACTTGAATCTGTCATCAGATCACATCCAGGAGATGGTTCCTGTTACTGCAACGGCCTTAGAGTCGGAGCAGATCATGCCATCCGAAGCCACATAGACTCGACTCCGGCTATGAGTTCCGGACCGGGTACGCCTGAGGACACCGAGCTGGATCGGTTATCGATTTTCGAATTTAGCACTGCAGACATCTTTCAGCACTCACCTTGGGGTGACGTGCTAGAATCTTTAAAGAATTTGTCCTTGGAGAAAGACTCACAGTCGAACTATGTTCGGTTCGAGCTAGAGGCTGACGACGGGGAATTTCACTTCCCACCCGCCACCCACTTCATAGCCACTGTCGATGACTTAACCGACATGCTTGACTATGGCTCCGAAGACATCAACGGTATGGACGACAATGCTGATAAGGAGCAAGGCCAAGACCCGCCATTTACAGGACGATGGACGGCCACCTCTTCATACGACGTGTACATGGTTGATACACCCAAAGAATCTAGCGGCGATGACAAAGAGGACCCAGATGCGAATAAACCTTCTGAGACACAGTCCAAGCGTCGGCGCCCTAAACGCCGCTCTAAGCCGCGTTGCTCAAAATACGACAACACTGGCACCGGAGAAAATAGCACTCCGGACAACGCCAAAAACAATGAAGACCCTGTTGGAGCAGCATCCGAACAAGAGGAACAAGAAAACGAGCAAGCTAACCCTGATAAACAGGCCATTCCCAGTGACCCGGATGACGATAGTTATCGTCCACCCTCCGAGGATGAGGAGAGCCTCGGCAACGAGGACTTTATCATGCCTGAGTCACCCCTCGAGCAGGAACGCTTCAAGCGCCAGCTAATAGCCACTGCACGAAGCCTGAAGAAGAAGCAGCAGTAGCTCCAAGCTGATCAAGACCTGCTCATTGACAGGTGGACTGACGTCCTGGCAGCCGAGGAATACGGCCTCAAACGCCCAGCCAAGAGTTACCCGAAACGGAGACTGCTACCCAAGTTTGATGAGGAGGCGCCGGAGCCCTTACCTCCCTCACACAATGTGGAACGACCACCACGCGGTCGTGATGGTGCGGCGGACTGGCCGCCCCGCGGTCGGGACGAAGCGGCAACTCAGGCCTCACAGCAGCCCGCCCCACCATGCAAAATCAGAGACAAAGCAGCTCGGGATTATACATACGACCTTCGGCAAGACCTGGACAAGAGAGCAGGACACACCAGATCAATCTACGGATCGTGAGGACGTTCTTCGACTCGTGAGGACAGCTACCTATTCGGACGTAACAAACCAAGTCATGTCCGGGCCGATAACCGCAGGTGGACCCCATTGGAGGTACGCCGCGACGTGGCCCGATATAGAGGCGCCGCACACCCTCTTTGCTTCACAGACAAAGTAATTGATCACGAATTCCCTGAAGGATTCAAGCCCGTCAATATTGAATCATACAACGGAACAACCGATCTCGCAGTATGGATTGAGGACTTTATTCTCCACATCCACATGGCCCGTGGAGACGATCTCCATGCTATCAAATACCTCCCACTAAAGCTCAAAGGGCCATCTCGACACTGGCTAAATAGCCTGCCTGAAAAATCCATCGGCAGTTGGAAGGACCTGGAAGAAGCCTTCCTTGACAACTTCCAAGGTACATATGTCCGGCCACCCGATGCCGATGACTTAAGCCACATAGTTCAACAACCTAGAGAATCAGCCAGAAAATTCTGGACAAGATACCTAACCAAAAAGAACCAGATCATTGACTGTCCGGACGCCAAAGCCCTATCGGCCTTTAAACACAGCATCCGTGACGAATGGCTAGCACGCCACCTCGGCCAAGAAAAGCCGAAGTCTATGGCAGCCCTCACGACACTCATGACCCGCTTTTGCGCGGGCGAGGATAGCTGGCTGGCCCGTAGTAAAACCATAGCCAACGAGGCAGGCCCCTCCGAGGCCAAAAATAGCACCAGCAAGCTCCGGCGCAATAGACACAAACGCCGAAGCAATGGCGATAACACCGAAGACACTATGGTTCACGCCGGATTCAGTGGCTCCAGGTCCGGCCAGTGGAAGAAGCCCTATAAAAGGAACAACGAGGGACCATCCAGCCTGGACCGCATACTCGATGTCCGTGCCAGATACATGGCACCCCAGATAAACAAGCCAACCACACCAACAAAGATTGTTGGGTTTTCAAACAGGCCGGCAAGTTAAATGCCGAAAACAAAGAAAAGGGATCACAAAGTGAGGGCGAGGACGAAGAGCCTCGGCAGCCGAACACTGGGGGGGAAGAAGAAATTTCCCCCTCAAGTCAAAACAGTGAGCATGATATACACTACACACATCCCCAAAAGGGAGCGCAAGCGAGCACTCACGGACGCCTACGCGGTATAGCCAGTCGACCCAAAAGTCAACCCATGGCCGTCATTCCCGATCACCTTTGGTCGTCGAGATCACCCAACTAGTATCCGCCATGGCGGTTCGGCCACACTAGTCCTCGACCCAATTATCGACGGGTTTCACCTAACACGCGTCCTGATGGACGGTGGTAGCAGCCTCAACTTGCTCTAACACGACACAGTGCGGAAGATGGTCATTAATCCCTCCCGAGTCAAACCCACAAAGACTACCTTTAAAGGAGTCATACCAGGCGTAGAGGCCCGCTGTACGGGCTCAATCACACTGGAGGTGGTCTTCCGTTCTCTAGACAACTTCCGAAGCGAAGAGTTAATCTTCGATATCGTCCACTTCCGCAGCGGCTACCACGCACTGCTTGGACGAACCGCATTCGCTAGATTCAACACAGTGCCACACTATGCTTACCGCAAGCTCAAGATGCCCGGTCCACGCGGTGTCATAACAGTCAACGGAAACACAGAACGCTCCCTCCGAACAGAGGAGCACACCGCCGCCCTAGCAGCGGAGGTACAGAGCGGTCTTCTCAAGCAGCAGCATAATCCTGCAGCCGAGCCCCCGGACGCCATTAAGAGGGTCCGGACTATGCTACAACAGGACAGCTCGGCTCATCAAGAGCTCGATTAGCAATTCAGCCTTTGTCCCTGTCCCGACGAGGCAGTGGCATTCGTACCATGCGTACATAATTACGCACTCAAAATTCCATGGGCATCGACAGAGGCACAAGCTAGCCCGGGATCTATAGTTCGGCTAGACCGACCCCGGACATACATATAACTTTACTATCTCCTTTTCCCTTTTTCAGGTTTTCTCTAATGCAGGGCTCCTCCGACGGCCTGATTAATGGTCCTGTCAAGGGATAAACACATCGGATCTACAGGGAGCACAAGCGTAAATGGGAAGCCCTAGAGGCCAATTCAATGATCACTCTAACCGTTTTCGAAACCATGCGCAGATCGCCTCCGGTTGTGGCATGTCAAATAGCCACCAGCTTTATCGCATTATTTTGTACCAATGTGCTTGGATGCATTAGTCCAAATATAGTGGAAACAGTTCATGGTCCAAATCCAAAAGGCCCCAGATACTATCTCTGTTCTCCTTCTGTTTTCCTTTAAATTATTTTCTAGCAACCGTACATGTTGGGACGTTTCATATTCGCTAGGGGCTCCTCATCACCCCATAACACGGTGACAAAGTCCGAACACTCCTTATGAAAGAGTTCGGCACCCCAAATATTAGCATTATATGCATTGGCTCTGAATCATGTCTTTGGTCAATAGTTGGGTTGCCCGGCTCCTGTGCTTGCTACCCTACGTTCCGCTACATGGGCTAGGGTAGTAAAGGGAGAACTACTGCGATTGTGCCCGGGCTTAGACCGGATGAGCACCTTAGTAGACAAAGCCGAAAACTGGCTGTCATGATGCGGCGAGAGCCGGTCAGCTGTTCGAGGGTAACAAATCGTTGGAGATTTTTTCCGCATTATGCGAAGCATCAGTACTTCCCGATCAAATGCTGACAGCACCCTGGTTCGTATACCAGGGGCTGCGCCCATGTTTTATTATAAAACTCTTATGGCTAAGTGAGGGCGTTTAAGCCGCATAGTCTGATTACCTGGTTCGTTGCGCTAAACAAATCCTTCAAGGACCATATAATTGGACCAAGATTTTTTAGATTCCATCCCGAACACCTCTGTACTATCTACGTGAGGGCAGAAGTCGACGACTGGCCAACCCTCATATTTCACACACCATGGCCGCACAGGAGGAAACAATCAAAACATAACAAAATTATATTACAAACTGACTTTGTTTCAATCATACAAAGCAAGGACAACACGAATGTATTCTTTCGAAAATAATGTCCTGCCCGCACTGCGCTGCTGCAAGTTGAGACCCTTCTAGGACATCCGTAAAATATCACTCGGGTACGTAGTGCTCCTTGCCCCCTGGCGGCCCTTTGGCCACATCGACGGCATTCATCTTCGCCCACCACATCTTGCAACGGGCAAAAGCCATGCGGGCACCTTCGATGCAAGCTGATCGCTTGACGGTGTCCAGCCGTGGACAGGGTTCCACCAGCCGCTTCACGAGTCCAAAATAGCTTCCTGGCATAGCTTCGGCTAGCCATAGCCAGATTATCAAATCCTTAATGGCTAGTTCGGCCACCCTATGCAGCTCCACCAGCTGTTTCAACTGATCGATGAAGGACACAGGATGCTCCGGCGTCGCGTACTGCGACCAGAATAACTTCTCCGTAGAACCCCCTCCTTCGGCTCGGCAGAACTCCGCGGCGTCCGATACACTGCATGGCAAATCCATAAAAGCCCCTGGGGAAGTCCAAACCCGGGTTAGTAAATGGTACTGCTTCTCCGCATACTTCCTTTGCATCTTAAAAGCCTTACCTGCCATGATCTTCTTGGCCTCCTGGATCTCCCGGGGGGCGGCCCGGGCCTCTTTCCGTGCGGTCTCTGCGCTCTGATGAGCATTGACGAGTTCGGCCCCTTGAACTGGCGCATCATGCTCCAAGGCCTCGCATTTTTTCACCGCATCTTGGAGCTCCTGCTTGATCTCCTTGACCCGGGCCTCGAGCTTTTTTCGGGCAGCTTGCTGCTGGACAGCCTTCTCCTCGGCTTCACCCAGAGCCTTTCTTAGGGCTTCGACCTCGGTCGCAGCTTCTGCACATATTGCGACACTACGGTTAGTATACAATGCCTATTATTTTTGAACACATAGCAAGTCGTCACTCACCCTGCTTCTCCTGGAACTGAATCTTCACCTCGCCGAGCTCGTTCTCGGTCCGCTCCAGCCTCTGCTTCAGTTCAGAGACTTCGACAGCATGCGAGGTTGCGGCCAACAGTGACGCCTGCTTAAGTAATACGTATTAAGTTAGTCTCCTATAACAAAGGATTGATCCTCTGTCCGGTTCTTCTCACCGAATACCGGACAGTGTCTCAGGGGCTACTGACTACATGGGGTTTTTTTTCTCTCTACGTCACTTACCTCGAAACCTGTCAACAGGTTGCTGCAGGCTCCATTCAGTCCACTCTTGGCGGATTGAACCTTCTCGATCACCTCACCCATAAGGACATGGTGCTCGTCCACAACGGAGGCGCCTCGTAGCGCCTCCATCAGGTTGTCCGGCGACCCTGGATGGACAGGGGCCACCGGTGGAAGCGGCGCACCCCCCCTCCTTCAAAGGGGGCTGCTCGCCCGACTCTAGAGCCATATGGGTCTCCGGAATTGTATTCGGCTGAGGGCCGAACTGGATGTGGCCCTCTTCGCCAGTCTCCATGGGGATCTGCTCCCCCATGTGTCCAGCAGTGGAGGTTTCGCCTTGTGGCGCCTCCCGGACGGTGTCCTGGGCTCCTCCCCAGTTCGGAGCGGTCCTCCGGGACAACACTTCGGTGTCATCCCTGGCCTCGGGGGAATAAGAAGGCGGTGGCGACATGCTCGCCATCTCCGACGGAGCCAACGAACCTCCAGATGAGGATCACTGGATAAGGTCGCGGGCCGGACTGCAATAGTACAATTAACTATGTCAAGATAATGAAGAGAAAGGGCTGGATGTGCGCATGAGCGAGCCATGTCACTTACGATGCAGCCTGGGGCTTAGTGCGGGGGCGTCGTTCCAGACTACTGTCAACTTCCCACGTGGTGTTGACCGCCGGGACGCCCTTCCCCTTCTTGGGCGTCTTCGCCTCCTGGTGCGCCGAAGCCGCCCTCATTTTCTTCTTCTCCTCTGGGGGAGGGTTGTTTTCCTCCCCCTCCTCCTCTTCCTCGTCATTGTCCTTAGGGACAGAGGAATGAGCCTCGTCATCTTCGGACGTCATGTCTGAAGTGCCCTTGCGGCAGGGGCCACTCTTGGCCCCCTTGGCCTTCTTCTTGGCCTTCTTCTTGGCCTTCTTCTCTAGTGCCTTTTACGGTGCTGGCACCAGCATCTTCGCTAGGCATGGGATGACTTGTTCTTCCGACAGCGGAGCCGGACACTGGATTCGCTTCGCCCTCTCCATCCAGTCCTGAAAAAGCAATAATCAAATCTCAGGCATCATCCTTGAGACAAACAAGCAGGGAATACATGAAGAAAGACATATCTCGCTGGCGAGATGCTTAGCGTCATGCACGCGATCTGAATCCGTAGCTGGCGGTTTCTCGTTGCCCTTAAATAGCAACTTCCATGCGTCTTCGTGAGTAGTCTCGAAGAGCCTCACCAAGGTCTGGTGCTTCTTCGGATTGAGCTCCCACAGAGGACAGCTTCGATGCTGGCACGGGAGAATCTGGCGAACTAACATCACCTGGATTACATCAACGATCTTGACGTTCTTGGCTATCATGCTTTGAATGCGCGTCTGCAACGCTATCAGCTCATCGGGCAAGCACCAGTCCGGACTCTTCTCAACCCAGGAGGTGAGTCGCATGGGAGCACTGGAGCGAAATTCGTCAACGGCGGCCCAGGTGGTGCCGCGGGGTTCTGTGATGTAGAACCACTATCTCTGCCACTCCTTTACCGTATCCACGAAAGTGCCCTTTGTTGGGGAATGAAGTAATTTCAAAAAAAATCCTACACACACGCAATATCATGGTGATGCATAGCAACGAGAGAGGAGAGTGTTCTCTACGTACCCTCGTAGATCGAAAGCGGAAGCGGAAGCACAACGCGGTTGATGTAGTCGTACGTCTTCATGATCCGACCGATCAAGTATCGAATGCACGGCACCTCCGAGTTCAGCACACATTCAGCCCGATGATGTTCCTCGAACTCCGATCCAGCCGAGTGTTGAGGGAGAGTTTCGTCAACACGATGGCGTGGTGACGATGATGATGTTCTACCGACGCAGGGCTTCACCTAAGCACCGCTACAGTATTATCGAGGTGGACTATGGTGGAGGGGGGCACCGCACACGGCTAAAAGATCAAACGATCAATTGTTGTCTATGAGGCGCCCCCTACCCCCGTATATAAAGGATCAAGGGGAGGAGGCGGCCGGCCAGGGAGAGGCGCGCCAAGGGGGAGTTCCTACTCCCACCAGGAGTAGGATCCCCCCCCCTTCCAAGAAGTAGGAGTAGGAGTCAAGGAAAGGGGAGAGAGAAGAGAAGGAAGGAGGGGGCGCAGCCCCTCCCCCTAGTCCAATTCGGACTAGGCCTTCGGGAGCGCCCAACCTCTCCTCTCTCTTTCCCCTAAAGCCCAATAAGACCCGTATACTCCCCGGCGAATTCCCGTAACTCTCCGGTACTCCGAAAAATACTCGAATCACTCGGAACCTTTCCGATGTCCGAATATAGTCGTCCAATATATCGAACTTTACGTCTCGACCATTTCGAGACTCCTCGTCATGTCCCCGATCTCATCCGGGACTCCGATCTACCTTCGGTACATCAAAACACATAAACTCATAATATAACTGTCATCGAAACGTTAAGCGTGCGGACCCTACGGGTTCGAGAACTATGTAGACATGACCGAGACATGTCTCCTGTCAATAACCAATAGCGGAACCTGGATGCGCATATTGGCTCCCACATATTCTACGAAGATCTTTATCGGTCAGACCGCATAACAACATACATTGTTCCCTTTGTCATCGGTATGTTACTTGCCCGAGATTCGATCGTCGGTATCTCAATACCTAGTTCACTCTCGTTACCGGCAAGTCTCTTTACTCGTTTCGTAATACATCATCCCGCAACTAACTCATTAGTTGCAATGCTTGCAAGGCTTAAGTGATGTGCATTACCGAGAGGGCCCAGAGATACCTCTCTGACAATCGGAGTGACAAATCCTAATCTCGAAATACGCCAACCCAACAAGTATCTTTGGAGACACCTGTAGAGCACCTTTATAATCACCCAGTTACGTTGTGATGTTTGGTAGCACACAAAGTGTTCCTCTGATAAACGGGAGTTGCATAATCTCATAGTCATAGGAACATGTATAAGTCATGAAGATAGCAATAACAATATACTAAATGATCGAGTGCTAAGCTAATGGAATGGGTCAAGTCAATCACATCATTCTCCTAATGATGTGATCCCGTTAATCAAATGACAACTCATGTCTATGGCTAGGAAACATAACCATCTTTGATCAACGAGCTAGTCAAGTAGAGGCATACTAGTGACACTCTGTTTATCTATGTATTCACACAAGTATTATGTTTCCGGTTAATACAATTCTAGCATGAATAATAAACATTTATCATGAAATAAGGAAATAAATAATAACTTTATTATTGCCTCTAGGGCATATTTCCTTCAGTCTCCCACTTGCACTAGAGTCAATAATCTAGATCACATCGCCATGTGATTTAACATCAACAGTTCACATCACCATGTGATTAACACCCATAGTTCACATCGTCATGTGACCAACACCCAAAGGGTTTACTGGAGTCAATAATCTAGTTCACATCGCTATGTGATTAACACCCAAAGAGTACTAAGGTGTGATCATGTTTTGCTTGTGAGAGAAGTTTAGTCAACGGGTCTGCCACATTCAGAGCCGTATGTATTTTGCAAATATTCTATGTCTACAATACTCTGCACGGAGCTACTCTAGCTAATTGCTCCCACTTTCAATATTATCCAGATTGAGACTTAGAGTCATCTGGATCAGTGTCAAAACTTGCATCGACGTACCCTTTACAACGAACCTTTTGTCACCTCCATAATCGAGAAACATATCCTTATTCCACTAAGGATAATTTTGACCGTTGTCCAGTGATCTACTCCTAGATCAGTATTCTACTCCCTTGCAAAACACAGTGTAGGGTATACAATAGATCTGGTACACAGCATGGCATACTTTATAGAAACTATGGCTGAGGCATAGGGAATGACTTTCATTCTCTTTCTATCTTCTGCCGTGGTCGGACTTTGAGTCTTACTCAATTTCACACCTTGTAATACAGGCAAGAACTCTTTCTTTGATTGTTCCATTTTGAACTACTTCAAAATCTTGTAAAGGTATGTACTCATTGGAAAAACTTATCAAGCGTTTTGATCTATCTCTATAGATCTTGATGCTTAATATGTAAGCAGCTTCACCGAGGTCTTTCTTTGAAAAAACTCCTTTCAAACACTCCTTTATGATTTGCAGAATAATTCTACATTATTTCCGATCAACAATATGTCATTCACATATACTTATCAGAAATGTTGTAGTGCTCCCACTCACTTTCTTCTAAATACAGGCTTCATCGCAAGTCTGTATAAAACTATATGCTTTGATCAACTCATCAAAGCATATATTCCAACTCCGAGATGCTTGCACCAGTCCATAGATGGATCGCTGGAGCTTGCATATTTTGTTAACACCTTTAGGATCGACAAAACCTTCTGGTTGCATCATATACAACTCTTCTTTAATAAATCCATTAAGGAATGCAGTTTTGTTTATCCATTTGCTAGATTTCATAAAATGCGGCAATTGCTAACATGATTCTGACAGACTTAAGCATAGATACGAGTGAGAAACTCTCATCGTAGTCAACACCTTGAACTTGTCGAAAACCTTTTGCGGCAATTCTAGCTTTGTAGATAGTAACACTACTATCAGCGTCCGTCTTCCTCTTGAAGATCCATTTAATCTCAATGGCTCGCCGATCATTTGGGCAAGTCAATCAAAGTCCATACTTTGTTCTCATACATGGATCCCATCTCATATTTCATGGCCTCAAACCATTTCATGGAATCTGGGCTCATCATTGCTTCCTCATAGTTCGTAGGTTCGTCATGGTCAAGTAACATGACCTCCAGAATAGGATTACCGTACCACTCTGGTGTGGATCTCACTCTGGTTGACCTACGAGGTTCGGTAGTAACTTGATCTGAAGTTACATGATCATCATCATTAGCTTCCTCACTAATTGGTGTAGGAGTCATAAGAACAGATTTCTGTGATGAACTACTTTCCAATAAGGGAGCAGGTACAGTTACCTCATCAAGTTCTACTTTCCTCCCACTCACTTCTTTCGAGAGAAACTCCTTCTCTAGAAAGGATCCATTCTTAGCAATGAATATCTTGCCTTCGGATCTGTGATAGAAGGTGTAGCCAACAGTAACTTTTGGGTATCCTATGAAGACGCACTTTTTCGATTTGTGTTTGAGATTATCAGGATGAAACTTTATTACATAAGCATCGCAACCCCAAACTTTAAGAAATGACAGCTTAGGTTTCTTGCCAAACCATAGTTCATACGGTGTCGTCTCAACGGATTAGACGGTGCCCTATTTAATGTGAATGCAGCTGTCTCTAATGCATAACCCCAGAATGATAGTGATAAATTGGTAAGAGACATCATAGATTGCATTATATCCAATAAAGTACGGTTATGACGTTCGGACACACCATTATGCTGTGGTGTTCCAGGTGGCATGAGTCTGTGAAACTATTCCACATTGTTTTAATTGAAGGCCAAACTCGTAACTCAAATATTTTACCTCTGCAATCATATCATAGAAACTTTTTTTGTTACGATGATTCTCCACTTCACTCTGAAATTCTTTGAACTTTTCAAATGTTTCAGACTTGTGTTTCATCAATTAGATATACCCATATCTGCTCAAATCATCTGTGAAGGTCAGAAAATAATGATACCTGCCGCGAGCCTCAACACTCATCGGATTGCATACATCAGTATGTATTATTTCCAATACGTCAGTTGCTTGCTCCATTGTTCCGGAGAACAAAGTTTTAGCCATCTTGCCCATAAGGCATGGTTCGCAAGCATCAAGTGATTCCAAAATTCCATCAGCATGGAGTTTCTTCATGCGCTTTACACCAATATGACCTAAACGGCAGTGCCACAAATAAGTTGCACTATCATTATTAACTTTGCATCTTTTGGCTTCAATATTATGAATATGAGTATCACTATGATCGAGATCCAACAAACCATTTTCATTGGGTGTATGACCATAGAAGGTTTTATTCATGTAAATAGAACAACAATTATTCTCTAACTTAAATGAATAATCGTATTGCAATAAACATGATCAAATCATATTCATGCTCAACGCAAACACCAAATAACACTTATTTAGGTTCAACACTAATCCCGAAAGTATAGGGAGTGTGCGATGATGATCATATCAATCTTGGAACTACTTCCAACACACATCGTCACCTTGCCCTTAACTAGTTTCTGTTCATTCTGCAACTCCCGTTTCGAGTTACCACTCTTAGCAACTGAACCAGTATCAAATACCGAGGGGTTGCTATAAACACTAGTAAAGTACACATCAATAACATGCATATCAAATATAGCTTTGTTCACTTTGTCATCCTTCTTATCCACCAAATACTTGGGGCAGTTCCGGTTCCAGTGACCAGTCCCTTTGCAGTAGAAGCACTCAGTCTCAGGCTTAGGTCTAGACTTGGGCTTCTTCACTTGAGCAGCAACTTGCTTGCCGTTCTTCTTGAGGTTCCCCTTCTTCCCTTTGCCCTTTTCTTGAAACTAGTGGTCTTGTTAACCATCAACACTTGATGTTTTTCTTAATTTCTTCCTTCATCAATTTCAGCATCACGAAGAGCTTGGGAATTATTTTCGTCATCCCTTGCATATTATAGTTCATCACGAAGTTCTACTAACTTGGTGATGGTGACTACAGAATTCTGTCAATCACTATTTTATCTGGAAGATTAACTCCCACTTGATTCAAGCGATAGTAGTACCCAGATAATCTGAGCACATGCTCACTGCTTGAGCTATTCTCCTCCATCTTTTAGCTATAGAACTTGTTGGAGACTTCATATCTCTCAACTCGGGTATTTGGTTGAAATATTAACTTCAACTCCTGGAACATCTCATATGGTCCATGACATTCAAAACGTCTTTGAAGTCCCGATTCTAAGCCGTTAAGCATGGTGCACTAAATGTGTACATTAGTGCCGGTTTGAATTTGAGCCGACACTAATGTGTACATTCGTGCCGGTTCCAACGGCTAGCCGGGCCACTCTCATTAGTACCAGTTCGTGGCGAACCTTTAGCACCGGTTCGTGCCACGAACCGGTACTAAAGTGAGTGGTTGCAGGATGTTGTCAGTCCGGGGCCCCTCCAGCACCTTTAGTACCGGGTCGTATCACGAACCGGTACTAAAGGTCGTCCTACATAGACCCTTCATCCACCCGAGCTCGCTCTGTTCTTCCCCTTTCCCCTCTCCTCTCTGTTCTTTTCCCTCTTCCTCTCAAGCTCATCACACATTTTGCCCAAAATTTGTCAAGATTTGAAGGCCCCCATCCATTCAAATGATCACAAAGGTTAGCAACTTTGTTCTTTCATCTCTCATTGCTAGATTAGCTCGTGCAATGCTTTATATAGTGATTGATTTTTGAGTTTAGTAATTTGGGAGGAATTATATATATGTGCTAGTATTTGATTTATATGCAATTTGAGGTCAAAAATAACACTTAGTTTGCATATGTAGGTGTGGTTTACTTAGTGCCTTCTAAATCTCCGTCGTAACCACCGTCGATCGCCCGCAACGTCCCGTCGCTGGCACCACCTTGTGGTGAGCCTCTTGTTCATGAATGTTTTATATAAAAAATTGATGTTTGTGTGATTTGGATATATAGTTACTTCTATAATTATCTTACCCATACGTTGTTTGTTATACATAGTGCCATGGTTTTCATATCCGTCCCCGTCGGCCCTCGTCCGGGTTATGATTCGGATGTGGTATATTCTCTTTTAAAACTATTTATTGCATTTCGTGTTTATGACAAATTATGCCCATCAAGTTGACATAGATATTTGTATGTAGGAGGTAGTTGAACCAGAAATTCCAACCGACCCTATTGTCGAGAGGTTAAATTTAGTTGAAAGAGAAAACGAGGATTTGAAGGAAAAATTGAAAAGAATTGAGGGGGAGAAGATGGAATTGGAGTTGCATGTTGCCGATGTCGTCGATGATCACAAGATTAAGATGGAGAAAATGCGCTTGAAGATTAGAAAGATTAGAAAATATGCCATTCATAGTGAGGCTTGGTATCATTATGCTGTTGGATCAATTGTTACCTTAGTTGCGATCTTGATCGCATTTGTTGTTGCATTTAAATTCTTTAGCTAGAGAGTTATTTGTTTGTTGCATTTAAGTGTTGTATGATCTTTATGTATGAACTTTATGTATTGTATTAATTTGGTGTTTTCGGTGTTGTGTATTGAAGATGAGCCGACAATGGATGTACAATGACCGATGCTCTCCCGAGTCCATTAATGGCGTGCGTACTTTTCTGCTTGCGGCTGAGGCAAACAAGCGAGCGGATGGTTTTATGCCTTGTCCATGTGCTGGCTGTAAGAATGGTCACAATTACTCTACATCAAGAACCATTCACGTCCACCTGTTTGAGTCTGGTTTCATGCCCCACTATAATGTTTGGACCAAGCATGGAGAAAGAGGGGTTATGATGGAAGACAATGAAGAAAAGAGGACGACGACAGCTATCCTGGCCATGGGTTCCCTGAATACGATGATACAACAATGAGGGAAGAATCTGAGCCGGTAATGCGGGAAGAAGCTGAGCCGGCAATGCAGGAAGAAGCTGAAGAAGAGGCATCGGATGAGCCCGTTGATGATCTAGGTCGGGCCATTGCCGATGCAAGGAGAAACTGCGCAAGTGATTTGGAGAAGAAGAAGTTGCAGCGCATGTTAGAGGATCACAAAAAAGTGTTGTACCCGAATTGCATAGGTGACAAGAAAAAGCTGGGCACCACACTGGAATTGCTGCAATGGAAGGCAGAGAATGGTGTATCTGACAAGGGATTTGGAAAGTTGCTGGTAATGATAAAGGATATGCTTCCAAAGGACAACGAATTGCCCCAGAGTACGTACGAAGCAAAGAAGGTTGTCTGCCCTCTAGGGTTAGAGGTGCAGAAGATACATGCATACCCTAATGATTGCATCCTCTATCGCGGTGAGTACGAGGATTTGAACGCTTGCCCAGTATGCGGTGCATTGCGCTATAAGATCAGCCGCGATGACCCTGGTGATGTCGAGGGCGAGCGCCCCAGAAAGAAGATTCCTGCCAAGGTGATGTGGTATGCTCCTATAATACCACAGTTGAAACGTTTGTTCCAAAACAAAGAGCATGCCAAGGCGATGCGATGGCACAGAGAAGACCGTAAGAAAGACGGAAAGTTGAGAGTACCCGCTGACGGGTCGTAGTGGAGAAAAATCAAAAGAAAGTACGGGAATGAGTTTGCAGATGATGCAAGGAATGTATGGTTTGGTCTAAGCGTAGATGGCATTAATCCTTTTGGGGAGCAGAGCAGCAACCATAGCACCTGGCTTGTGACTCTATGTTTGTATAACCTTCCTCCTTGGTTGTGCATGAAGCGGAAGTTCATTATGATGCCAGTGCTCATCCAAGGCCCTAAGCAACCCGGCAACGACATTGATGTGTACCTAAGGCCATTAGTTGAAGAACTCTTACAACTGTGGAATGGAATATGTGTACGTGCATGGGATGAGCACATGGGGAAGAATTTGACCTAAAGGTGTTGCTGTTCGTGACCATCAATGATTGGCCTGCTCTTAGTAACCTTTCAGGACAGAAAAACAAGGGATACCGCGCATGCACGCACTGTTTGGACGATACCGACAGTATATATTTGGCTAATTGTAAGAAGAATGTGTACCTGGGACATCGTCGATTTCTTCCGAGCAGGCATCTCGTAAGAAAGAAAGGCAAGCATTTCAAAGGTGAGGCGGATCACCGGACGAAGCCTCGCCACCGTACTGGTGCTGATGTACATGATATGGTCAAGGATTTGAAGGTGGTCTTTGGAAAGGGTCCTGGTGGACAACCTATTCCGAATGACGCTGACAGACCGCACCCATGTGGAAGAAGAAATCTATATTTTGGGACCTGCCCTATTGGAAAGACCTAGAGGTCCGCTCCGCAATCGACGTGATGCACGTGGCGAAGAATCTTTGTGTGACCCTGCTTGGCTTCTTGGGCATGTATGGGAAGACAAAAGATACACCTGAGCCACGGGAGGACCAGCAACGTATGCACGGAAAAGATGGCATACATCAGGGCCATGCAAGCTACGCTCTTACCAAAGAAGAAAAGGAAATCTTATTTGAATGCATGCTCAGTATTAAGGTACCATCTGACTTCTCGTCGAATATAAAGGGAATAATAAACATGGCAGAGAAAAAGTTTCAGAACCTAAAGTCTCATGACTGCCATGTGATTATGACGCAACTACTTCCAGTTGCATTGAGGGGGCTTCTACCGGAAAACGTTCGATTAGCCATTGTGAAGCTATGTGCATTTCTCAATGCAATCTCTCATAAGGTAATCGATCTAGAAATCATACCAAGGTTAGAGAATGATTTGGTGCAATGTCTTGTCAGTTTCGAGTTGGTGTTCCCACTATCCTTCTTCAACATCATGACGCACGTCCTAGTTCACCTATGCGAAGAGATTAATGTTTTGGGTCCTGTATTTCTACACAATATGTTCCCCTTTAAGAGGTTCATGAGAGTCTTAAAGAAATATGTTCATAACCGTGCTAGGCCAGAAGGAAGCATCTCCAAGGGCCATGAAAATGAGGAGGTCATTGAGTTTTGTATTGACTTTATTCCTGACCTTAAGCCGATTGGTGTTCCTGAATCGCGGTATAAGGGCAGACTGGATGGAAAAGGCACGCTAGGAGGGGAACAAATAATATGTATGGACGGACATTCTCTCGCTGAAGCACACTACATAGTTCTACAGAATTCCGCCTTGGTGGCTCCGTATATGGATGAACACAAGAATTTGCTACGCTCCAAACACCCGGAGCGGTCTGATGACTGGATTACACGCGAACAAACCAGGAGTTTCGCCAGCTGGTTGCAGACAAGTACCATGCATGACACCTCTACTGAAGATGACATGTACTTGCTGTCCCAGTTACCATCTTCGAATATAATGACTTCCAAAGGGTACGAGATAAATGGTAATACATTTTACACGATCGCCCAAGGTAAGAAGAGCACCAACCAAAACAGTGGTGTCCGCTTTGATGCAGAAATCAAGATGGGAAAGGAAACATATTATGCTTATATACAGGACATATGGGAACTTGACTATCGACGTGGTTTGAAGGTCCCTTTGTTTCGGTGCAAATGGGTCAATATGACACGAGGCGGGGTAACGGAAGACCCGCAGTACGAAATTACAACAGTGGATCTCAACAATCTTGCATATGCAAACGAACCATTCGTCCTAGCCAATGATGTGGCACAGGTTTTCTATGTGAATGATGAGGCACGAACTAGCAAGTTGCTAATTCACGCGTGTAGATGGCCTGATCTTTCACGACGATGCTTGATCAATAGTTCGTCCCCTTGTTCCTCCTCGCAACCTTCAAGATAATTTTCACCTGTGTACAAAAATACACAAACGAAAATAATAACCCCCTCGGATCACCACGTAGGCGTCGATGTGATGATCAACCCTCCGTCGCTAGTAAATTTTTCACGATGGAAAAATCACATATAATACACAAGATATGACCGCCCGTAACTCGGACGTTTTTCTGTATATCTCATACTCGAAAATAAAACTCCAAACTAATCTGCCATACACGGCCGTGGCATTTAAATAGTCGTCTCACGTCCATGCCAACTAGAAAAAAAGAACTAACACAAATATCTTCCTAAACAAGTCGTGCAAGACTTGAACTACTTTGAAGGAAACAAAATCTTAACAAACTAGGCAAACCGTGATTACTACTCTATCTAAGAAACCTTCCTAATAAAATATTCTAGTTGACAATCTTGTACGTATGCATGCACTTTTGAGATTGCATGCAAATGCCTTGTGCCACGGCAAGCAAAATTGCACCGATCCTGATCCATCCTGGTGGAGTTCTAAACATGGGTTGCACCTCTTCTGGTTCTGGTTCCTTGCTCGTCATCGGTTGAATAATGTTGTTGTGAACCCCTAGCGCTTGTACATATTTATTTTCATCTCTTATTTTTGGACCACATAATACTCGCAACTTTCCGTCCGTTCCATGGTGAATATTATGTTGCATCACACTCGGTCTGCTCTGACAAGGTATATTATAGTTCTTTGTACCATAGTTTGAGCGAGTAATTAAATTACCACTCATCTCTTTCATTGAATTTCCATGTGTCACCATGGTCATATCATCCTCTCGCCCTTGAAGCGAAACCGTCCCTGGTTTCGTGTCAATTTTGTGCACCCCCTTCTCCGTAATTTGTAGCTCTATCTTAATTTCCTTCTCTGCCATTGGTTTTAGCATGTGTCGCCTTCCATCATGCATAAATGTGTAAGTGTTGGATTTCCCTGCGTGTACAGCATCATGATCATACTGCCATGGTCTTCCTAATAGTAAATGACACGCGTCCATCGGCACAACATCACAGTCCACCTTATCAATGTAATATCCAACCTCAAATGTTACGCGTACCTTGTGTGTGATTTTCAATTTACCGGAATTGTACAACCACTCCACATGGTGTGGTCGTGGATGCCCCCACATGGACAGACCCAAAGCTTCCACTAGATCTTTGCTAATGGCGTTGGTAAAGCTGCCACCATCAATTATCATCTTGCAAGCATGATTTTTGATCTTACACTGTGTTTTAAAAACACTCCATCGCTGCCCCTTTGCATCACCATCCCCCTGAACCTTTTCCGCCAAAAGATTTACACCCTTCATCGGTGCATCAACTTCTTCCTCTATTTCTTTTTGCTCTTCTCTCCTTTTCTGCAAACGGCCCATCCAATCTGCCTCGAACACATCCACTGGCATAGGAATAAAACAGATTTTTTGGCCCTTCCATGATACAGAGTAAGTATTTTTCTTGGAATTCCGAACAGGCCCAACATGTTTGCATCATGGGTTCCCAAGCAGCAGATGGCATGATACCATGGACACAGGACAAACATGAAAAAATTCCGCACAACAATATTTTCCCAGATCAAAAATTAGCAAAATCTGATGCGTAATTTTGATTTCACCTTTGAACCACTTCAACGTGTACGGTCTTTCAAGAGGCGTCATCTTCAGCCCCAATTTTTCCACCACCTCGATGCTCACCATATTGACTGCGGTACTCTCATCGATTGTCAGATTGACACGTCGTTCGTGCACGACGCAACGAGTGTGAAAAAGAGTGACCTCGCCAATGCCTTCCTCCTCCATCAATATGTTCCTGCTCAACATGTTGATGCTTGACTCCGCAGACGATTTTACAATCTGAGTCGCCGTGACTAACCTTTTCTCTGAATACCACTTGATGAGGCACGAACTAGCAAGTTGCTAATTCACGCGTGTAGATGGCTTGATCTTTCACGGCGATGCTTGATCAATAGTTCGTCCCCTCCTCCTCGCAACCTTCAAGATAATTTTCACCTATGTACAAAAATACACAAACGAAAATAATGACCCGCTCGGATCACCACGTAGGCGTCGATGTGATGATCAACCCTCCGTCGCTAGTAAATTTTTCACGATGGAAAAATCACATATAATATACAAGATATGACCGCCCGTAACTCAAACGTTTTTCTGTATATCTCATACTCGAAAATAAAACTCCAAACTAGTCTGCCATACACGGCCGTAGCCTGGCATTTAAATAGCCGTCTCACGTCCGTGCCAACTAGAAAAAAAGAACTAACACAAATATCTTCCTAAACAAGTCGTGCAAGACTTGAACTACTTTGAAGGAAACAAAATGTTAACAAACTAGGCATACCGTGATTACTACTCTATCTAAGAAACCTTCCTAATAAAATATTCTAGTTGACAATCTTGTACTATGCATGCACTTTTGAGATTGCATGCAAACGCCTTGTTCCACGGCAATCAAAATTGCACCGATCCTGATCCATCCTGGTGGAGTTCTAAATGTGGGTTGCACCTCTTCTGGTTCTGGTTCCTTGCTCGTCATCGGTTGAATAATGTTGTTGTGAACCCCTAGCGCTTGTACATATTTATTTTCATCTCTTATTTTTGGACCACATAATACTCGCAACTTTCCGTCCGTTCCATGGTGAATATTATGTTGCATCACACTGGGTCTGCTCTGACAAGGTATATTATAGTTCTGTGTACCATAGTTTGAGCGAGTAATTAAATTACCACTCATCTTTTTCATTGAATTTCCGTGTGTCACCATGGTCATATCAGTGAAGGACATGTCTACCAAGCCAAGAAAAAGAAATGATAAGGAAGCCAATGCATCATACGATGAGCCAAAGTGGCACATAGTTCTTTCTGGGAAGAGAAACATCGTGGGAGTGGATGACAAGACAGATATGTCAGAAGATTATGAAAAGTTTGATGAAATTGCTCCATTCACAGTGAATATTGACCCGAGCATCCCGTTAAATGATGAAGATTTTCCATAGTTACGGCGCAAAGGGACACACGCAAAGAAAAAGTTTCACACCCAAAGATCTAGGATGTGATCGGCTTCACTATCATCACTTTCTTCTGTGTTTCACACCCAGGAGGGAATCTCTGTAATAATTAGCGTAGTTATGTGTTTTGGCATTTGAAACGCGAAGAAATTTTATGTGCAAACAAATTCTTTCATGTCTTTACTGATTTTTAAAGTTAAGTTATTCACAAACTAGTGATTCACACTAATTTCAAATAATTCAAAATTTAAACTATTCAAATTTGAAAACTACGGGCACTAAAAGAAAGTTTTTAATTTTTTGTACCTAAAGCAAAAATATTCACAAAGAAACTCTAAATACACAAAACAACAACTCAAAAATAAATAAAGCAAAAAAATAAAAATAAAAAGCCCGCCTACTGGGTCAGAGCGGCCTGCATACGACTAGAAACCCAACCTGTTGTTGGGCCAGGATGCAGGCCCGCAAAGGCCCAGTTGGCCCATAGGGCAGCACAGAACATGTAGGCCCAGTAGGCCTGCTTTGGAGAGGAGCTCGAGAGAGCTACCGCACGGGGGGTTATAAACCAGTGCGGACGCCCCGCACCTGCGCCAGCGCACCCCCTTTAGTACCGGGTGGTGGCACCAACCGGTACTAAAGGGGGGGCCTTTAGTACCAGTTGGAGCCACCACCCGTTACTAAAGGGGGTGCGCTTCCCGCCGCTTGGCCTGGCCAAAAACAGGCCTTTAGTACCGGTTGGTGGCTCCAACCGGTACTAAAGGTCCATCCTATATAACTAAACACTTCAAAAATTTCAGTTTCTCATCTGCTTTTTCTCCTCTGCCCCGTCACCCGACGCCCCCGTCTCCATATCCCTCGTCGCCGCCCCGTCCCCGTCGTCGCCGCCCCGTCGTCCCCGTCACCGCCGTCCCGTCCCGGCCCGTCCCGCGCCGTCCCCGTCCCCGTCGTCGCCGCCCCGGCCCGTACGTCCCCGTCCCCGTCGTCACCGCCCCATCCCTGTCCCCATCGTCGCCATCCCCGTCGTCGTCGCGCCCGTCACCGCCCCCCGTCGCCTCTCGCCTCGCCGGTGAGCACACACACACACACACACTACATTTTTTCTGTTTTTTAGTTATAGAAATAGTTATAAAAATGTTAGAAATTTTTCTTTTTTTAGTTATAGAAATAGTTAGTTATATAGCATTGTCAGAAATGTTATAGAAATGTTAGAATTGTTAGAAGTTTTTTTGTTTTTTAGTTATAGAAATAGTTATAAAAAAGTTAGAAATTTTTCTTTTTTTTAGTTATAGAAATATTAGAAATGTTATACAAATGTTAGTTATATATATAGAAATGTTATAATTTTTTTTTCTGTTTTTTAGTTATGGAAATATTAGAAATGTTATAGAAATGTTAGTTATATAGCATTGTTAGAAATGTTATATGAATGTTAGTTATATAGAAATGTTAGAAATTTTAGTTATCAAAATCCAATCATTAAAAAATGTTACTTTTTGCGGGCATATAGCTAGTATTTGTTCTCGACGATGCCCGGCCCACATCCTCGCCGTCGACCCGTCCGCGACGACGTCCGGCTGACCCATGTCCAGGACTGGGCTCCGCCGGGCTGGCAGTGGGAGGTGCTGCCTGGAGGGGCGCGCCGCTTGATGAGGAACCCGGCCCCGGGTCCCGTTGTTGACCCTGATCTCGTTCGGTGGCGTTCGCATGGGCCAGTTTCGGTGCGGAGGGAGCCGGCCCCGCCGGAGGTGGTACATCGCCGTGTCAGGGAGGAGGACGAGCACGTCCATCGCTACATGGCTGCGTTAGAGGGCGGCAGGTTCTCCAATACCTGGCAGTTTCTTCAGGGATCTCACTTCAGCTATGATCCTGTGAGGGTTCCTTCTCTTTGGGTGTCCACCACCCGCGCCGCATTAACCACGAGTGTCCTAGATTCTTCTATAGTATTCGATCTTTATTAGCTACCTAGCCAGTGATGTATTCGATATATAATATTCGAGACGATGTATTCGAGATTATATATTATTCGAGACGATGTATTCGAGATTATATCTATTATTCGAGACGATATATTCGAGATTATATCTATTATTCGAGACGATGTATTTGAGATTATATCTATTATTCGAGACGATGTATTCGAGATTATATCTATTATTCGAGACGACGTATTCGAGATTATATTCGATGATGCTTATTATGTACTATGATTGATTCAGTTTTTCCTTATTAATTGATTGCATCCATGCATTGTAATTTGAATATATTTCTTTTTGATTAGTTAAACAAAACCTATGGCGGACAATACCGGCAGAGAGGGAGAAGAGGCCCTGTTCAATATCATACGCAATCCTCGCGGGCCAGATGATGATCAGAATGAAGAAGATTATGACGGCTCCGAATATCTAAACAACACCGGGGAGGGTGATATGATATTCGATCGCGACGACCGAATTGATGAAGTCATGAACTATGAACATGACGAAGAAAATGTTGATCTTGAAACAACAAATACCGGCGAGGTATATATATTTATATAAGCAGGCATCTGGTGATCATCACATGTTTTAAATGACTTGAAGATATATTAATGAATCGATCTTTCTTCTTTCAGCCATCCGGATCGAGCAAATCTTCAGGTAACAAGACGAAACGAGGCCCGAACAAAAAGTTGAAGGAGTGCGTAAAGTACAATATCAAGGCAATCAGACCTAATGGCGAACCATTCACGCCTAAGAAGATTGCGGACAAGTTCATTTGTCAGTGCGGAGTTCTTGTGAAGGACCAACTCCTGATCTCCCTTCAAGAATGGAGAGAGCCAGCAAAGCCACGTCCAGGTGTTACTTTTGTCGACGACAGACAAAAACATTTGCTTTGGGAAACGCTCATGGAACATTTCACCCTACCAGATCATTTCACAGATGCAGATGTGGAGAAAGTCAAGGACGCTGCTCTTAGGAAGATGGCGGTTGCATTCAAGAACCACAAGATTCGTGAATGGGCCAAGTACGTCAAGGAGGAAGGAAGACTCCAGTATTCGAGGGAACACTAGAGAACCAAAGTGCTCATTGGGACGATTTCGTGAAATTCAAGGATTCGGAATTATCTAAGGAACGGTCGAGAATAAACAAGGCCAATGCCGCAAAAAAAGATAAGTTCCATAAGCTGGGGCCAGGTGGCTATGCGGTGGGAATGCCTAAGTGGGATAAGTCTGAAAAAGAGATGCTAGATGCAGGTGTCACTCCAGAAACATTGAGCTGGCCCCCCCAGGTGCAGGACTCGGTTCTATGCGCATGGGGGGGAGTTGGACCCGAAGACAGGCAAAGTTTCGAAGAAGGCATGTCTAGACGGAGCCGAAGATAAGCTACTTGTTGCAATAGAAGAGGCTCGATCCGGGTTGTTCGAGCCCAACAGAGAGAACGACGAGCTTACGCGTGCCCTGGGAAATCCTGAACACCCGAGAAGAACACGAGGCATGGACGCTATTCCGTGGTATGAGGGGTTTTCGGACTGGAACGCCGACTACAGAACCCGTGCGAGAAAGAAGATTTGCGGAGGAGAAGAAGAGGAAGATGGAGGAGGAGCAGAGGAAGCTAGACTATGAATACCTTCAAGGCCTAGAATCAGCGCACGCGGACTTGGCAGTCAAATTCCAGCGGCAACAGGAGCAGATCGACTCACTTAGCCAGCAAAGGGGGTCTCAGCAGCTAGCGGATGATCCACCATTGGATAGCACCATCCCATCCATGCCGAGAAGCAGCGTGGGTTCCGCCCCGGGCGACGCATTGCTGGATAGCTACCTAGTGGATGACATCATGGAGAACACTAACTGCGAGCTACACTTCAAAATGAAGAACATATCCATGAAGGTGGCGGACGCCCTTGCTTTTACAAATCCCCCCGAGGCAACCTTCCATTGCAACTTGATTCCAGCGGGCTATGCTCGTGTCTTGATTGATGAGGTGGTGGACCAATATTCGGGGCTAGAGCTTGACATTCCTGGAGGTGACGATGAGCACACACAAGGAGAGGCCAACCATCATATCATCCTATGGAGAAAGGATTGCATCATCTTTCGAAGGCCACCGACACCGCGTCATCCGACTCCTCGTTGCAGTCCGCCACCGAGTCAGCAGACTCCCGCTCCTCCAAGTCCACCAACGCATCAGGCCACTCCTCCTCCAAGTCTGGCACAGCTTCAGGCCACTACTCCTCCTCCAAGTCCGGCAAAGCGTCAGGCCACTCCTCCTCCAAGTCTGGCACAACTTCAGGCCACTCCTCCTCCAAGTCCGGCACAGCTTCAGGCCACTCCTCCTCCTCCAACTCAGCCACGTCAGCCGTCTTCGCCGCCTCAGCAATCACGGAAGAGAGCCGCCTCAGCTATGGTGCGTAGTGGTACAAGTCGAGGTAGTATTGGAGGTACAGGCGGAGGCAAGCGATTTCAATATGGTCCAAGCCTCGCGCCTCTTCCGCAGAGGCCTTACGACAAGTCCGAGGAGGAAAACGTAGCCATATCGAAGGCTAAGGTGGAAGCCCATTTTGCACCAAAACCGCCACCGCCGCCAAGGGAGAAAGTGCCTGTGGAAAAGATTGACCACTTCATTCGTATGGCTAGAGCACCAGCTCCCAAGCCTGTTGACACAGACTATGAGCGCCACATCAAGAAGTTAAATTGAGCACGTCTACAGAAAGAGGCGAGCTCGAGCTCGAGCAAATCAGCTAGCAAAAGGAGCGGTAAAACCGTTCCCCAGCTGGGAGAACAGGCGGCGCAATCAATCCCACCGCTTGTTGTGCCAACAACACATGAGAGTAGGCGCGCCCAATATTATTGTGGGCAAACCATTAATGTTCCCGGGGTGGGCGATGTGGTAATAACCGAGGAGCATATTGCGCAGGCTGAATCGATTGGAATCACTGTTGGACAACTCCTCGATATCGAGCCCATGTCTCCGACTAGAGAGGAGGAAATAAAATGGAAATATGCTCGGGGCCAACCTTTGGTCGAGCCAGAGGAGGTCAATAAGCTCCCAACGAGAATGTATGAATTGCATCAATGGTACATGGACATTACCAAGATTTCCAATCGAGAGTCCCTCATGGTGAATGTCAACAAGGAGCATTACTACCATGAGAAAGTTGTGACCGTTGAGTATTCAGAACTATTTCAGCTATACAATAAAGACGCACTCGACAAATCTATCATCAGTTGCTATTGTCTGTAAGTGATTTCTTTCTGTAATTTAAGTCTCAAGCTAGCTATACTGATCATTTTGATCAATCATTACCTGTAATTATCCTCACTATATTCTTTTCTGTGGTATTATGCAGGATGAAGATTTATGAAATGAAAAAAGGTGGACGCTATGGCATTGGGTTCGTTGACCCAAATACCATTAATGAATACACATGGAAAATAGATCCATATCACGCAAAAAGTGTAGAGGAAAGCATGCTACAGTTCTTCAAGGAACTCAAATACAATGAAGATATACTACTTCCTTACAACTTCCAGTGAGTCACACTGTCTTGTACTACAAATTCTGTTTTTCCCTACTAGCTAGCTACATGTTTTTGCTTACATATGCCCGCTTAATTAAGAAATGCAAACGTGTGTGCATGCAGATTTCACTGGATCTTGTTAATCATTAAAGTTGATGAAGGAACAGTTGAAGTACTAGACTCACTACTTAAGAAAGCAAGTGACTACACCATCGTGAAGGGGATAGTCAATAGGTAATTTCAATCATTATTAACTATATCTCGGCCTATTTAATTAGTTCGTCATTTCCTGATAACAACTATTTAATAACCCATTTATTGATTTTCTTTGTCGGCGGGCAGGGCTTGGGCAAAGTTCATCAGGGCCACTCCAGGCCCATGGAAACGAAATCTGAAATGGTATCGACCCAAGGTAAGTAATTAAGTAGTACTAGCTAGCTGCCATCTCTTTAATTATCATGGTTGATTAATTATTATCTGATCAAATTCCATTCTCGTAAAGGCCCTGAAGCAGGCGCCGAGGAATGATCTATGTGCATACTACGTTTGCGAAAACATTCGCATGATGGCGTCCGAAAGGAGCAAATCTCAGAGACAGGAGTGGGTACGATATCGATTGTCAGAATACTATTCACAATTTTTACACCATTATCGATATCTAGTCACACAACTAATACACATGCATATTGATCTCCTTTTTAACAGTTCAAAGAGGTGCGGGACAAGCTCCTAGCACAGGACCGCACAGAAGCAATTCAAGAGGAAATAGCGGGATTTTTGCTCGACCAGGTCATAGATCCCAAAGGAGAATACTATTACCCGCTACCGACCCCATGAACCACTTCCAATTGTTATCGTGCTCCGAACGCACCAATTAGCTAGACTAATGCCACTGGCTCCGAAGGCACCAATTAGGAGAAATTGTATATATATACACATGTGTGTATATATGTGTGAATTAATTAATGGTGGTTGTGAGACATTCGATGATATATATATATATATATATATATATATATATATATATATATATTATGATCGGTTCTACTAGAAATTCTATTTATATATATGCATAACGTGTACAATATGTATATCATAAAATACCAGCAAACGAAAAATAATTAAATGGAAAACACAAAATTAAATAAAAAGAAATCATAAACCCAAAACTTCCCCAATCTTTTAATACTGGTTGGTGACACAAACCCGTACTAAAGGGCTCCCTGCCCCCGAAGCTGGCTCGTGCCACGTGGTTGCCCTTTAGCAACGGTTCATGCTGAACCGGTACTAAAGGGGGGGCCTTTAGTGCCTACACTTTAGCGCCGGTTACGAAACCGGTACTAAAGGGCCTTACGAACTGGTGCTATTGCCCGGTTCTGCACTAGTGCATCTCTGAAGCACCGTCATGATCACCATCGTCATCGGCGCAACACCTTGATCTCCATCATAGCATCGTTGTCGTCTCGCCAATCTTTATGCTTCTACGACTATCGCTACCGCTTAGTGATAAAGTAAAGCATTACAGGGCGATTGCATTACATACAATAAAGAGACAACCATATGGCTCCTGTCAGTTGCCGATAACTCGGTTACAAAACATGATCATCTCATACAATAAAATATAGCATCATGCCTTGACCATATCACGTTACAACATGCCCTGCAAAAGCAAGTTAGACGTCCTCTAGTTTGTTGTTGCAAGTTTTACGTGGCTGCTACGGGCTTAGCAAGAACCGTTCTTACCTACGCATCAAAACCACAACGATAGTTTGTCAAGTTGATGCTATTTTAACCTTCGCAAGGACCGGGCGTAGCCACACTCGGTTCAACTAAAGTTGGAGAAACTGACACCCGCCAGCCACCTGTGTGCAAAGCACGTCGGTAGAACCAGTCTCGCGTAAGCGTACGCGTAATGTCGGTCCGGGCCGCTTCATCCAACAATACCGCCGAACCAAAGTATGACATGCTGGTAAGCAGTGTGACTTATATCGCACACGACTCACTTGTGTTCTACTCGTGCATATGACATCTACGCATAAAACCAGGCTCGGATGCCACTGTTGGGGAACGAAGTAATTTCAAAAAAATTCCTACGCACACGCAATATCATGGTGATGCATAGCAACGAGAGGGGAGAGTGTTGTCTACGTACTCTCGTAGATCGAAAGCGGAAGCGTTAGCACAACGCGGTTGATGTAGTCGTGCGTCTTCACGATCTGACCGATCAAGTACCAAATGCACGGCACCTCCGAGTTCAGCACACGTTCAGCCCGATGACGTTCCTCGAACTCCAATCCAGCCGAGTGTTGAGGGAGAGTTTCGTCAGCACGACGACGTGGTGACGATGATGATGTTCTACCGACGTAGGGCTTCGCCTAAGCACCGCTATAGTATTATCGAGGTGGACTATGGTGGAGGGGGGCGCCGCACATGGCTAAAAGATCAAACGATCAATTGTTGTCTATGGGGTGCCCCCTGCCCCCGTATATAAAGGAGCAAGGGGAGGAGGTGGCCGGCCAGGGAGAGGCGCGCCAAGGGGGAGTTCCTACTCCCACCGAGAGTAGGATTCCCCCCTTCCAAGTAGTAGGAGTAGGAGTCAAGGAAAGGGAAGAGAGAAGAGAAGGAAGGAGCGGGCGCAGCCCCTCCCCCTAGTCCAATTCGGACTAGGCCTTGGGGGGCGCCCAACCTCTCCTCTCTCTTTCCCCTAAAGCCCAATAAGGCCCATATACTCCCCGGCGAATTCCCGTAACTCTCCGGTACTCCGAACAATACCCGAATCATTCGGAACCTTTCCGATGTCCGAATATAGTCGTCCAATATATCGATCTTTACGTCTCGGCCATTTCGAGACTCCTCGTCATGTCCCCGATGTCATCCGGGACTCCGAACTACCTTCGGTATATCAAAACACCTAAACTCATAATATAACTGTCATCGAAACGTTAAGCGTGCGGACCCTACGGGTTCGAGAACTATGTAGACATGACCAAGACATGTCTCTGGTCAATAAACAATAGCGGAACCTGGATGCTCATATTGGCTCCCACATATTCTACGAAGATCTTTATCGGTCAGACCGCATAACAACATACGTTGTTCCCTTTGTCATTGGTATGTTACTTGCCCGAGATTCGATCATCGGTATCTCAATACCTAGTTCAATCTCGTTACCGGCAAGTCTCTTTACTCGTTCTGTAATACATCATCCCGCAACTAACTCATTAGTTGCAATGCTTGCAAGGCTTAAGTGATGTGCATTACCGAGAGGGCCCAAAGATACCTCTCCGACAATCGGAGTGACAAATCCTAATCTCGAAATACGCCAACCCAACAAGTACCTTCGGAGACACTTGTAGAGCACCTTTACAATCACCCAGTTACTTGTGACGTTTGGTAGCACACAATGTGTTCCTCCAGTAACCGGGAGTTGCATAATCTCATAGTCATAGGAACATGTATAAGTTATGAAAATAGCAATAGCAATATACTAAATGATCGAGTGCTAAGATAACGGAATGGGTCAAGTCAATCACATCATTCTCCTAATGATGTGGTCCCGTTATCAAATGACAACTCATGTCTATGGCTAGGAAACATAACCATGTTTGATCAACAAGCTAGTCAAGTAGAGGCATACTGGTGACACTCTGTTTGTCTATGTATTCGCACAAGTATTATGTTTCCGGTTAATACAATTCTAGCATGAATAATAAACATTTATCATGAAATAAGGAAATAAATAATAACTTTATTATTTCCTCTAGGGCATATTTCCATCACCCTTTGGCCAGGAGATGTTGGGCAGCTTACTCACCATGGCTCCTCCGCACTCCGCGTGCTGGCCATCCACCACCTTCGGCTTCACGTTGAAAAATTTGAGCCACAACCTGAAGTGGGGATGAATGCGGAGGAAGGCCTCGCACACGATGATAAATGACGAGATGTTGAGGAAGGAATTTGGGGACAGATCATGGAAATCTATCCCGTAATAATACATTAGCCCGCGAACGAAGGGGTGGAGTGGAAACCCTAGCCCGCGGAAGAAATGGGGGATGAGTACTACCCTCTCGCTGGGCTCCGGGGTGGGGTCGACTTGTCCCTCGGCCGGCAGACGGTGGGCGATCTCCTTCACCAAGTATCCGGCTGCACGAAGCTCAGTAATGTCCTCCTCCTTGACGGAGGAGACCATCCACTTACCCTGACCTCCGGATCCGGACATGGTTGGGCGCTAGCTCAAGTGGAAAGGAGACAAAGAACTTGGGTGCTGGAGCTCGATTGGAAAGGCGGAGGTAGAGAGAAGGCTTGGGGGAAGAAGAAGGAAACCTTATCCCCTTATAAATGCAGTAAATATTAAACTCCCCCCACTCGCCTCGGAACTCGCCTATTCCCAAGAAATGTATAAACAGGCACGGTTGGGTTACCCATGCTCGTATTGATGAGAATCCCACAATAAGGGGACACGATCTCTGCTTTGACAAGACGTGCCAATGACAACCGCGTCTCGAAACATGGAACGGCGAACACAAAATGGTCCGAAAATATGACCAGTCAGATGTGATGTCATGTTGTAAAAAAACTGTCAGCAGATTAGATTCGTGCAAGTATTATATTCTCTCTGCAGTTGTGTGTAGTATGTGTTACAGGTCCGGATACAATCATCGTGTCCGAAGACTAACTTGGAGTTTGGAAAATGGGGAACCCGCCTTGCAATGTCGAAGACAATTTGTGCGTCGGACTCCTCGTCATTGAAGCCAGGTTCAGGGGCTACTAAGGGAGTCCTGGACTAAGGGGTCCTCGGGCATCCGACCTGTTATCCATGGGCCGTACTGATGGTCTGTGAAGACATGAAGACCGAAGACCATACTCGTGTCCGGATTGGACTCTCCTTGGCGTGGAAGGCAAGCTCGGCGACCAACTATGAAGATTCATTCTAATGTAACCGACTCCATGTAACCCTAGATCCCCCCCCCCTCTGGTGTCTATATAAACCGGAGTGGTTAGTCCAGAAAGGACATACTCATTACCATAGTCATATAGGCTAGACTTCTAGGGTTTAGCCATTATGATCTCAAGGTAGATCAACTCTTATAATACTCAGATTCATCAAGATCAATCAAGCAGGAAGTAGGGTATTACCTCCATAGAGAGGGCCTGAACCTGGGTAAACATCGTGTCCCCCGTCTCCTGTTACCATCGATCCTAGACGCACAGTTCGGGACCCCTTACCCGAGATCGGCCGGTTTTGACACTGACAATCATGTTTACCCTATCTGTTTAACTATAGATTTTTGTCCTCCGATTTCAACTGTTGTACAGTTCTTTCAATTTGGGCCCATATTTGCATGTTACCATATTTTCTTTAACAATCCTACCATTTTCTACATAATATCCCTCGCTATGCAACAAATTATGTAGTGCATGATTTTTCCCTTTACATAGATCAAGGCTCTACGGATGTCATACTGCAAGCAAACCATGGATTTACAATCGTTGCTACTATAAGACTTGGTGAATGTGGTGACTCCTATTTTGGCACTGGCTTTTGGAATGAAATTGCAAAGTTTTATGTACTGAAAGCTGGCACTAAAATTGCACTGCACATAAAAGGCCTGGTCATGAGATATATGCTAACTTCCCCGACAAAATCATCCATCCAGACTTTGTTCGAAGTAAGTTTTCTTTTCAACTATTTGCATATGTTGACTTACCCAACAATGTCCGAATTGTGTAGTATTTAAGCAAACAATTGTTATTCCCTTTTCTTACTATATTCCTACCTAATAACTTCTAGTTACCAATACACTTTTCTATTGCCCTATTTTAACTAAATATTCCCTGTACTCCCATTTCTATCAGAAAGAGACGCTGACAAGGAGACTCCAAAGGTGGAGAATGGGGCTGCCAACAAGCGGAGGCGGAGCGAGCTAGAACCGCAAGCGACTCCAGCAGGCCTAGACTTAATCGGCAGCCTCCCCAATGATATGTTGAGAGTCATCATCTCCCTCCTCCCAATCAAATATGGGGCGCGGACAACCCTCCTTTCCCGATGGTGGCGCCCCCTATGGAACTCCAACCCTCTCGACCTCATCGACACCCACGAGCTCTGCCATGGCTATCGCAAAATCTTGGATGTGTTCTCCAAGATCCTCAGTAGTCACCTTGGCCCAACCAAAGGCCTTAGAATGGGCAAGTTCTGTTCCAACGGCAAGGACCGAGCCAAGCTTGACGACTGGTTCCGATCCCACACCCTAGATTAGCTTGAGGAGCTCACTTTTGATGATGGGCATATGCAGTCGCTGCCAACGTCCGCACTCCGCCTCGCGCCTAGGCTGCGCATCGCCAAGTTCGGAACTGCCATTTCCCGCCCCTTAATGACGTGCCCGCTCTTATTCTACCACGACTGAAGCACCTCGAGCTCGTCGTCGTCTGCCTCTCAAAGGGTGACATGGAGCGCCTGCTCCGTGGCTGTACTGCACTTGAGTACCTTCGTCTTCAGGAGATCAATGGGTTGAGTACCTTCCACATCACCTCCATGACTCTCCGTACTATTTATGTGTGTTGCTGGTGCGGCAGGAAGACATCACAAGATGTGTACCACGGTATGGTCATCTAGGACACACCTGCACTTGAGAGATTACTTGTAGTTGGTCAAGAAGGTCCAACAAGAATCAATGTCATTTATGCGCCAAAATTGACAGTGGTGGGCACTCGTCTGACAAATACTCCGAACGTGTTAATGGATCCACACCCGTTCAGGTACAACAACCGCCTTCTACCTCTCCTTCTACAAATTAATATTATTTCTAATTTTGAAGATGTTTGTTTGTTTGTCATTCAGAAAATGATTCTGACAAGCTTGACCCTGAAACTGCGCACAATGAAGGTCTTGGAACTAGAATCTATCGGGCCCGACCTGGAGCAAGTTGTCAGTTTCCTAAGATGCTTTCCGTGCCTAGAGAAGCTATATATCGAGGTGATGTTCCTTTCCTATTAAATGTTAACCATAAGGGAGTTCAATTTGTGACACCTTTTTCCAAGTTTACAATGACAATGTACTACGATTTCTGAAGGTTCTTTTGGAGGATTTTAGTACATACATGCCCCCCCCATATTGGTTGCTTGATCCATATGGTTACAATCAATAAGCATTTCTCCTTTGGATTCATCTGTACTGGTTTTCTTAGGGAACTTTTCATCCACTCCAACCTCTTGTAAAGAAGGCTACATTTTTCTGAATGTAATCAAATACCCATGTTAATCATGTCAGATCAAAGATGGCATGTTAGTGCATTTCACAAATCCTGCAAACCAAATATCTAGACCTGTAGTAATGTTCAAAACTGCATGTAGGCACTAACACGTTTTCTTCTTTTGCAAATAAGATTAGGCCCAGTGGTGGATAATGTGATATAATATAACAATCATGTCAAATGCCTAGATCTGCATCTCTCAGAAATTGCTTTGAACTCCTACCGAGGGACCTTACCGGAGATTATATTCGCCAGGTTCTTTGTTCTCAGAGCAAGGGTGCTGAAGGAAATGAGGTTTGCCCTATATTTATTTCGCAAAAATGAATGGTTTGTTGATCAGCGCCGGCGCCTGCGGCAGAATGGAGTAGGCTCCAAAAATGCTGAATTTAATTTTGGAACTTTAGATGACAGAGTAATCAAAAGTCATCGTGTCAACCCCATACATGACTTCTCAGTGGCTGGCCCCTTTGCAAAAATTGTGAGGTTTCGAAGCCAGACTTAGAAGCAGTGATATTAGTTTGAACCTCTCTGATATCCATTTTTAGCGGATCAGCACGAGCGTTTGCAGTTGATGAGCTGAATTTCATTTCTAATATCAGTTTGAACCTTGTAATCTTCGAATTTGAGCCATATAACTCTGGAATTTGAACCTTGTAACATTTCAAGCTTTTGTGGTACAATCATTGAAATGGCATCGTATGAGACTCGTATATTTCGAGCACTATTTTGACCTTAATATGCAATGGTCTTAGGTTTTATTAACCATTCTCGAATCAGTTTACCTTGTCGATCTCACAACACACGATCTGTATAGCTAACTCGACTGTGATCTTTGACATTATTGCACACAGTTGGTTTCTTCCACCATGTGCATTGTAGAGCGCATAATTAATTATCGCACTCGAGTGTCTCATCACCCTTCTGTGTAACTATGACCTCATCACCTGTGACAGCTTGGTTTTTGCCCTTTCTTATTTGTTTGAGTTTTCATTTGAAATTTTTTGAAACTTGGAGTTTTTGAATCTTTTCATATGGACTTAAACACTTGGGCATCCTTGGCTTTCACCCAAGTGCTTCACTTCCCTCCTAAATCATCATTTCACTTCTGACCCACACCAAAATAATCTTTGGAATATTTTTCTTAAATGAAAGATATTCATTTTCTCTCAAAAACCCTAAGCCAGATCTGTTTGCTTCAAAGCAACCCCAATTTTTATGGCTCGGAAAATTCTGAGATAATTCACAAATATTCTAGGAACCCTAGGGCACCTCCCTAAGCTATTTCATCACTTTTTGGAATATTTTTCCTACAGAAAATCTTTTCTGTTCTGGACAGAAATGGTGGTTTCTACAGCAACTACCATTTTACTTACTCCTTTTGACCTGAACTTTCTTGTGCTTATTTACCTTAGTAACTCGAAGCTAGCCTCCAAAGCACAGCTCCAAACTCCCAGCCATTTGACCACAGTAACATCACAAAGTTACTGACCAGAAACTTACCTGGCCTGTAAAATCTTCTCTACTGCACCTGGATCCAAACCAAACCATGGTAAACTTCAAAACCACCATGCACAACATGCCAGACATGATTTTTGGACGAAGGCTGGCCTGAGGGGAGAGTTCGCGCGGTGACCACGCGTGACCACGATGCCAGGCATGCGTGTCGACGCGCTCTAGGTGCCGCCGAACACTCTGTTCGCGCGTGCTCGCTTCCCCCGCCTGCCCAACCTTGCCAAACTTCGCCACCATCATCGTCTCAACGCCCTTAACTCCTCCTTGGCACTCGCCGACGCCGGAGTTCGCCGCAGCGAGCATGGGCAAGGTTCGGCCAGCCCAACAGTGCGGAGCGCACTGTGCTCGTCGCCACCCTCTTGATCCTGTGCTCGTCTCCGCTCGCCAACGGTGGCCGCGTGACCTCCGTTGCCTTCTCTCCCTCTCACTGACGCTGCTCGTCACCGGGCGCCATGGACAGGTGTCCACCGGCGGAGCCCGAAGCACCCTCGTCGCTCGCCTATAAATAGAGCCCTCCCCAGCCTCCTCGAGCATCACCCAACACTCACACACACTCCACGATCGAGTAGGAAGCCGTAGGCCGGCCGGGCAGGCCTCGGACCGCCGTCCTCGAGCTCGAGCTCGCCGGCGATCCCCTCTGGTCGCCGCAGTAGCTCCAGCCCCTCCCGGGCCTGGGCGACCCCTCCAGGGCCTCCGCCTCTCTCCGGTGAGGCCGTCTCGCCCGCTTGGAGCCCCTGGAGTGGCCTCTGCCTGCCGTCTTCCTCAACTCTGACGACCTCCTCGTTCTGCCTCCGCTTGCGAGCTAGATTCCGACGCCGTCCGACCACCCCTAGCCACGCTACAGGTACAGACAGGTGCGCCTTGACCCCCTCTCTAAACCCCTCCCTCTCATTTTGGACAAGGAGCCCTCGTCGCCGGCAAGAGCTCCGGCGAAGCCGCGGCCGTCTCTGTTTCTCTCTCCCTCTTCCCCCACCTGACTAGCGGGGCCCGCTAGTTAGCCACTCAGTACGCGTGTGAAGCGGTACGAGTGGTGGTGCCCTGGGCTTTACGCCTTCGACGTCACCCCCCAGTCTTTTTCTTTTATTCAAATTCATTTGAATTTACAGAACACTTCAAATGGCTATAACTTTTTAACCATAAGTCCCAATGAATTGATTCTTTTTGCATTGTGTTCTTTGAAAAGAAATCTAGCAGCTCACCAAAGATGAGATTTTTCTGAGCTGTTTAGAATTTCTCGTGATTTTCAGAAGTGTTCTTGATATTTTCTTTTTGTGTTCAAAATTATTTTCAGAAGGTGAGGCTTATCTTGAGGATCACCAGGAGGCTTGTGAACCTCATCTACACTAAGGCAAGCCACAGCAACATTTTCATGATGCCATTGCAATATTTGTGATTTTCTTACTTGAATGAAATGATTAATCCATGCATTTAAATAATTATTGAGTTATTTGTATTCTGTTAAATATTGGTTAGTTGTTATGCATGATTTACAGAATAGTTGAAACTAGCTTAAGTGGGTAAAGCAAGTTAAGATTTATTTGAGGTGATGTTAGAAATAATTTTGTTATGCATGTTAGTAATTATTTAAAGCTTTGTGTTTGCCTTCTTTATTTGAAAAAAAATTGTTAGAAAATATTCTGTTAAATACTTGTTTAAACATATTATTTATCTTACAGAAAGTTTGAACCCAACTTATGGATAAAGAAATTAAAAGTTGTTGATAGTAAAAAATCTTTTTGTCATGCATATGAAAAATATATCGGAGTTACTTGCTTGCGTAAGAAATTAATAATACTTGGTACAAAATGTTTTGGTTAAGTTGTGAGCCATTTTGAGCAAGTAAAGTAATATGAGTGGTTGATTCTTATGCTTGATGTGTATATGGATGACATCGGTCATTTTATCATTATAGGATGCATGTGTTGTTTTACATTTCATGGCATGCTATGACACCAGTCATTTTAGTTTAAAGTTGGACCTGAATATAATTCAACTTGAATATACCGTTGACTGGGTCATGGTGCCGCTGAATCGAGTTTTTTTCCAGTGCAACCACATTTGCCTTTATGGGAAGGCCTTGATGCGATCCATTGACACGGCCTCTGGTCGGTGCCTCCATCTAGGGAAGATTATGTCGTGCTTGCCCTGGCCCGGTAAGCAGACATAATCTTGTGTGCTTGTTGATAAGATTATGGTACCGAGTCCCCGAGTGGGAGTATTTTGACCACGACGGTGGTCGGGGTGTCTTTGGTAGACACGGGGCCACCCAGGACCAGCCTGTTGGGGATTTGAGACGGAGTGGCCGGGAGAGTGTTGTGGCAATGGAGCGGTTTCATCGGAATGTCGTTGGTCCACCCAAATGGGAGTATGAGGCCATGGGTTCTGTGGTGTGGGTACAGTGTGCTACCTCTGCAGAGTGTATAAACTATCGATAGCCGAGTCCACGGTCACGGAAACCTCGTAGTAGGTCCCACCATGAGTCAAAGATTAGTAAAATTTGCACACTAAGCTGTAAACTTTGCATTGTTGAGGATGGCAGAAAGGCCATCGAGGAAGTCAGGACCAGATTTTGGTCATGGTTGTGATCGCCGTAAGGATCACGAGTCTTTTTGCTAAAGACCATGTTGGTGGTGTATTTATGGTACCACTTTGGTAGTGTGTTGTGATCTGAGGATGATCACGGTTGGTATGTTGTCCTAAGGGACGTTCGAGTATGATCACAGCATGTTGACGTATAGTGTTGCATCTTTAATAATTGGTTAAATATCATGATATTGTTTGTCATTATGATTATGCCTGTTGTGAGCTTGCAAGTACATTCAATGTACTGACCTGGCGTGTCATGCCAGATTTCAGGAAAGTATCGTTGGAGAGGAGCGCTGTTCGAGTCTAGATCGTGTCCACATCGGTGTCCCTGTGATATGGAGCTTCCGTTACGACGTTATTCCGCTGCCACATAGTTGTTCGGATCGAGGCCCCTTTATGTTCACTAAATAATGTACATATTGTTCAGCCGCACCGAGTGTGCCGCTTGACCTCGACAGCTGTTGTAATATAACTCTGTTCCGCTAGCATCAATAAAGCGGTTGTTTTCTATACCAATATGTTGTGTGTTGCCAGAACACATGGTCTCTGGGCTGGCAATGTAGGGTAAACCGGTCGCTCTGAGCCGGGGTGCCACAACGATTGGTATCAGAGCCACGCTGACTGTAGGCCGCGCTAGACTACGATGTGTTGACTGGACGCTAGGCGCGAGTAAATTTGAGTGCCGGTAGCAGTTATAGCTTGTTGTTGCATTGTAGTCATTTGATTATTATTGTTATGCTAACCTGCTAATGGTTGTGAGTGTAGATGGCTCCGGTGCCGTATCCGTGTGAGTTGCAGCTGATGCCGTACACGTCACCGCACCTTCTTCGCAACGTGTGGCGTTGGCTGTACCCTCACGGAGACGAACCAGTCTACCGTGTCTACCGGGAGCGTCTAGCAGACTCAGTGTATGAGTATCACGCAATGGTTACTCTACGCACCAGTTCCGATTCCGGCTCTTAAACTCGTACTTCTCAGAGCGGTTATGCCTCCACCGCCTCTCAGGCTGTCCATTTTGCTGCATTTGAGGTCCTTGTCGAGCTTCGTTATGCCGAGGTCCAAATGCAGCACCACCTAGGTTTCTATTACTACCCATCTCTGCACGATAATGGTCATGTCCGTTTTCCTCTCGTTGATCCGGAGTCTGATAGTGTTGCTAGCCATCTTGCTCGATATATCACTGCTAGCTATCTGATGATCCACGAGCTGGCTCGAGAGCTGACTCGTGCCTGTACTTCTCTAGCCACTACTTTGGTCACTGCTAGATCCGCCACTACTCCGTCCTCACTGGGATTTACCCCTTATGTCCCAGTTAGCTCTAGCTCCCCTATTTCGCCGGTAACTCCCCCGAGTAGCACGGGCGCCTCGACCGTGAACCCTCTTAGTGCTCCTGCCGAGTGGGTCTCACTCCTCGCTACTCCTGCAGCCCCGATGCTTCATCCTACCCCTGCCCCAGAGGGAGAGCCCTCGAGGCAGCGCCATCGTGTTACCTTTAACCCGGAGGTTTCCGTTAACCACGTCAATTCAGGATCCGAGACCACTTTTGGGGAGGACACAGCAGCACCAGCAGAGCAGTAGTGTCTTTGAGTATTCGCAGTCGTCTAGACGATGTACGGGTGTAGTTGTACGAGTTATGATGCTTCATGTATGAGAGTAGTGGAACCAGTCATGTTGTTTATCTTTCATGTATGAGTCTATGTATAATTATGTTGGGACTTTAATGGCCGTATTTTCTTCGCTCGTTTGCCTTTTTCGAGATTTGTCGTTGGCTTTTCCCCAACTTTAATTTTTTGGGTGTTTCTCATCTCGATTGTGTTGTCTTGGGAAAAAATTCACAATAGGATGACGCGGGGAGGCAGCAGTAGCAACGTTCGTGAGGGAACTCCTATTCGTCGTTCCGCACGACAGGCAGGACATTCTCCCGAGCCGTACGTTCAGCCACCACCTCCACCGCCTGATCGTCCCTCCATCGAAAAAGTTCTGTGGATGTTTGAAGAGAAAAGGAACAATGATCTGATTGAAATATTGAGAAGTGTGCAAGCTATGGTTGGACAGAATGGAAATCGGAATGGTCATCACTCAAAGCTCTTAGATTTTCAGAGGACCAATCCACCCAGTTTCAGTCGGATTGTTGATCCATTGGATGCAGACGATTGGTTGCGCACCATGGAGAAAAAGCTTGAGATTTCCCATACTGAAGGAAATGATAAAGTTCCATTTGCAACTCATTACCTCGAAGGTGCAGCTGCCATATGGTGGGAAAATACAAAGGCCATATGGCCGATTGAGGAGGAAGTCACCTGGGAAAAATTTAAGGATAAGTTCCGAAAATATCATATCCCTACTGGAGTTATGAAGGACAAGCAGCGTGAATTTCTCGCGCTCGTCCAAGGAAATCAGTCTGTGGCTGAGTATCTGCAAAAATTCAATCATTTGGCCCGTTACTCTCTATATGACGTAGCCACTGAAGAAAGGGAGATTGACACATTTCTTGGAGGTTTAAATCCGCAACTTCGGTGTGCTCTCAGTATGTTTGATTTCACAGATTTCCAAACTCTGGTGGATAAGGCATTCATTGTTGAACGGGAGCACAAGCTTATGTCAGATAATAGGCCTGCTAACAATGACAACAAGCGCAAGTTCGAGCCAAAGAAGGATGGGCAACCTATGCAAAAGGCTCGTACCTAGCAGCAGACTCAGGTGGAATACCGGCCAAATTGGCAGCAGAATGTTAACAGGACCACCACTCAAGTCAAGAATATCATGACCAATCCAACACATGAGGAGCGTCAGTGCAATAATTCTTGTTTCATTTGCGGGCAGCCCGGACATTATGCCAAGCAGTGCCCCAAGAACCACAAGATGAATGCCCTAAGCAGACCACAAGTCAACTTTATGGAGTCAGGGCCAACCCAGCAAAACTTCACTGGGCACGTGCATCATATCTCTGCCGATGAAGCCCAAGAGAAGCCAGTAGTCGTCATTGGTATGTTTTCTGTTAATGACATACCTGCCAAAAATTTATTTGACTCTGGGGCTTCCCATTCTTTTATTTCTCGGAGTTTTGCTGCCCAAAACAATTTTCCTTGCACGATTTTGGGCAAAAATATGCTGGTACAAACGCCGGGATCTATAATCAAGAGCAATCTAGTCTGCCGTGACCTGGAGATCAATATCAATGGAATCTACTTTCCAACATCCCTGATAATCCTTGAGTCTGAGCAATTGGATATCATATTGGGTATGAATTGGTTGACCAAATATCAAGTTTGCATAAACTGCGCAACCCGAGAAGTCAATTTGACCAGTCTGAATGGGCAGCTCACCAAATTCTATGCTAGCAAGCATATACCCAAGCCAGAACTAGTTTGCACCACTATGGTTGAATTGGAATTTATTCCTGTGGTCAGTGAGTACCCTGATGTATTTCCAGAAGAACTGCCAGGCATGCCACCAGATCGGGAACTAGAGTTTGCAATAGATCTTGTGCCCGGAACTGCACCGCTATACAAGAAGTATTACCGGATGCCCTCATCAGAATTAGTGGAGCTAAAGAAACAGCTTGACGAATTACTCCAGAAAGGTTATATTCGTCCCAGCTCTTCACCGTGGGGGTCACCTGCAATTTTCGTGGGCAAAAAGGATGGTAGTCTCCGTATGTGCATAGACTACCGCCAGCTGAATGAGGTCACCATCAAAAATAAATATCCGCTGCCAAGGATTGACGATCTGTTTGATCAGCTTAGTGGGGCTAAAGTATTCTCAAAGATCGATATACGGACCGGATATCATCAGCTCAAGATTAAAAAGGAGGATATTCCTAAGACCGCGTTCACTACACGGTACGGTGTTTACGAATATACCGTGATGTCTTTCGGTCTCACCAATGCCCCTACCTTCTTAATGCATATGATGAACAAAGTGTTCATGGACTTCCTCGACAAATTCGTGGTAGTCTTCATCGACGACATTCTCATTTACTCCAAGAGTGAAGAAGAGCATAAGGATCACCTCCGAACAGTGCTACAATGGCTCTGCAACCATCAGTTATACGCCAAGTTCAGTAAGTGCGAATTTTGGCTCAAGCAAGTTGGGTTTCTCGGACATGTACTATCCGCCGAAGGTACAGCCGTGGACCCAAGCAAAGTAAAGGATGTGCTCGATTGGGTACCGCCCACGACTGTAACACAGATCCGGAGTTTCCTCGGATTAGCTGGATACTATCATCGTTTCATTGAAGGGTTTTCCAAAATTGCTAAACCCATGACGGAGCTGCTCAAAAAGGATACAAAGTTTGAGTGGAGAGAGGACAGTGAGAAGAGTTTTAATGAGCTAAAGACACGTCTGACAACCGCACCTGTATTGACTCTTCCAGACATTTATCGTAGCTTTGATGTGTATTGCGATGCCTCCAGACAAGGTATTGGTTGCGTATTGATGCAAGACAGCAAGGTAGTAGCATATGCATCACGACAGCTACGATCCCATGAGGGAAATTATCCTACTCATGATTTGGAATTGGCTGCAGTGGTTCATGCATTAAAAATTTGGAGACACTACCTCATTGGAAAAAGGTGCCAAATTTTTACCGACCACATAAGTCTCAAATACATTTTCACTCAGCCAGATTTAAATCTACGTCAGCGACGGTGGCTAGAGTTGGTCAAGGATTATGACCTTGGAATAAATTACCATCCAGGCAAGGCCAACATCGTTGCCGATGCGCTCAGTCAAAAGCCCATTAGCTTAAATGTCATGTTAAAATCATTGCCTACCAAACTTCGAGAGGAGATCGCTCAGCTCAACTTGGTCCTCATGGATGCGGGCCTCGCTAATATTTTGGAAATTATCCCCACACTTGAGATGTAAATCCGCAAGGCCCAGCCAGGTGACGCCGAGCTACAAAAACATGCCAAGGGCCATATGGCAAGTCATCCCCCAGATTTCTTCAAGGACAAATTCGGTACCCTCCGATTCCGTGGACGAATTTGTGTACCCAATCAACCGGACTTGAAGAAGAAAATCTTGTCAGAAGCACACGAATCCTCGTATTCCATTCACCCGGGAGGTACAAAAATGTATGAAGACCTTAAACAAATATTCTGGTGGGATGGAATGAAGAAAGACATTGCCTATTTTGTAGCATGTTGCAACATATGCAACAAGGTGAAAGCAGAACATGAGAAGCCAGCCGGACTCCTCCAACCGCTACCGGTTTCACAGTGGAAATGGGATGACGTTTGCATGGATTTCATTACAGGATTGCCTAAGACTCAGTGAGGCAAAGATGCAATCTGGGTTATAGTAGATACCCTCACCAAGGTTGCTCACTTCATTCCGATCAGCACCAGATACAGAGCAGATGAACTTGCACAACTGTATGTATCCAGAATCATCAGTCTACATGGAGTACCCCGAACTATCACTTCCGATCGAGGTTCTTTGTTTACCTCCGCTTTCTGGTCCCGTCTCCATCAAGCCTTGGGGACGGCACTGAAATATAGTACTGCCTATCACCCTCAGACAGATGGACAAACAGAGCGGGTAAATCAAATACTCGAAGATATGTTGCGAGCATGTGTGCTAGCCAACGGAGCTAAATGGGAAGATTGCTTGCCCTATGCCGAGTTCTCTTATAACAATAGTTTTCAGACCAGTCTAAAGATGTCACCATATGAAGCTATGTACGGCCGTAAGTGCCGCACTCCTCTAAATTGGTCTCAAGCTGGAGAAAGTCATATCTTCGAAACAGATCTCATGATGGAAGCTGAGAGACAAGTTAGGGAAATCAGAGACAGACTACAATTGGCCAAGTCCCGTCAGAAGAGTTATTATGATGCAAAGCATCGGCAAGTCAGCTTTGAACCCGGAGAACACGTATACCTCCGAGTCACTCCTATGAAAGGAGTTAAGAGATTTCAGACTCGTGGAAAGCTGGCACCCAGATTCATTGGTCCATTCCCGATTATGTCTCAAGTGGGTATGGTTGCATATCAACTAGAACTACCTCCGGAATTGGCAAACATACACAACGTGTTCCGTGTTTCGCAATTGAGACAATGCATATCCCCGCTTGAGAAAAGGACTGCAATAGCTGAGCTAGAATTGGCAAGAGATTTAACTTATGAAGAAAGACCGTTCAAAATTTTGGATCAGATGGAAAGGGTCACTCGCAGCAAAGTCAGAAAAATTTACAAGGTTCAGTGGGAGCATCACACAGAGTCAGAAGCAACTTGGGAGCGGGAAGAATTCCTTAGGGATCAGTATCCAGAGTGGTTTTCCCAAGCAACTAAATCTCGAGGACGAGATTCATTCTAAGTGGGGGAGGTTTGTGACAGCCTGGTTTTTGCCCTTTCTTATCTGTTTGAGTTTTCATTTGAAATTTTTTGAAACTTGGAGTTTTTGAATCTTTTCATATGGACTTAAACACTTGGGCATCCTTGGCTTTCACCCAAGTGCTTCACTTCCCTCCTAAATCATCATTTCACTTCTGACCCACCCCAAAATAATCTTTGGAATATTTTTCTTAAATGAAAAATATTCATTTTCTCTCAAAAACCCTAAGCCAGATCTGTTTGCTTCAAAGCAACCCCAATTTTTATGGCTCAAAAAATTCTGAGATAATTCAAAAATATTCTAGGAACCCTAGGGCACCTCCCTGAGCAAAAATATTTCATCACTTTTTGGAATATTTTTGCTATAGAAAATCTTTTCTGTTCTGGATAGAAATGGTGGTTTCTACAGCAACTACCATTTTACTTACTCCTTTGACCTGAACTTTCTTGTGCTTATTTACCTTAGTAACTCTAAGCTAGCCTCCAAAGCACAGCTCCAAACTCCCAGCCATTTGACCACAGTAACATCACAAAGTTACTGACCAGAAACTTACCTGGCTTGTAAAATCTTCTCTACTGCACCTGGATCCAAACCAAACCATGGTAAACTTCAAAACCACCACGAACAACATGCCAGACATGATTTTTGGACGAAGGCTGGCCTGACCAGAGAGTTCACGCAGTGACCACACGTGTCCACGATGCCAGGCAGGTGTGTCGACGCGCTCTGGGTGCCGCCGAACGCTCTGTTTGCGCGTGCTTGCTTCCCCCGCCTGCCCAACCTCGCCAAACTTCGCCACCATCATCGTCTCAATGCCCTTAACTCCTCCCTGGCACTCGCCGACGCTGGAGTTCACCGTAGCAAGCACGGGCAAGGTCCGGCCAACCCAACAGTGCGGAGTGCACTGTGCTCATCGCCACCCTCTTGATCCTGTGCTCGTCTCCACTCGCCCACAGTGGCCGCGTGACCTCCGTCGCCTTCTCCCCCTCTCACTGACGCCGCTCGTCGCCAGGCGCCGTGGACAGGTGTCCACCGGCAGAGCCCGAAGCACCCTCGCTGCTCGCCTATAAATAGAGCCCTCCCCAGCCTCCTCGAGCATCACCCAGCACTCACCCACACTCCACGATCGAGTAGGAAGCCGTAGCCCGGTCGGGCAGGCCTCGGGCCGCCGTCCCCGAACTCGAGCTCGCCGGCGATCCCCTTTGGTCGTCGTAGTAGCTCCAGCCCCTCCCAGGCCCGGGCGACCCCTCCAGGGCCTCCGCCTCTCTCCGGTGAGGCCGTCTCGCCCGCTTGGAGCCCCTGGAGTGGCCTTTGCCCGCCGTCTTCCTCAACTCCGATGACCTCCTCGTTCTGCCTCCACTTGCGAGCTAGATTCCGACGCCGTCCGACCACCCCTAGCCACGCTACGGGTACGGGCAGGTGCGCCTCGACCCCCTCTCTAAATCCATCCCTCTCGTTTTGGCCAAGGAGCCCTCGTCGCCGACGAGAGCTCCGGTGAAGTCACGGCCGTCTCTGTTTCTCTCTCCCTCTTCCCCACCTGACTAGCGGGGCCCGCTAGTCAGCCACTCAGTACGCGCGCGAAGCGGTATGACTGGTGGCACCCCTGGGCTTTACGCCTTCGACGTCACCCCCCAGTCTTTTTCTTTTATTCAAATTCATTTGAATTTACAGAACACTTCAAACGGCTATGACTTTTTAACCATAAGTCCAAATGAATTGATTCTTTTTGCATTGTGTTCTTTGAAAAAAAATCCAGCAGCTCACCAAAGATGAAATTTTTCTGAGCTGTTTAGAATTTCTGGTGATTTCCAGAAGTGTTCTTGATATTTTCTTTTGTGTTTAAAATTATTTTCAGAAGGTGAGGCTTGTCTTGAGGATCACCAGGAGGCTTGTGAACCTCATCTACACTAAGGCAAGCCACAGCAACATTTTCATGATGCCATTGCAATATTTGTGATTTTCTTACTTGAATGAAATGATTAATCCATGCATTTAAATAATTATTGAGTTATTTGTATTCTATTAAATATTGGTTAGTTGTTATGCATGATTTACAGAATAGTTGAAACTAGCTTAAGTGGGTAAGGCAAGTTAAGATTTATTTGAGGTGATGTTAGAAATAATTTTGTTATGCATGCTAGTAATTATTTAAAGCTTTGTGTTTGCCTTATTTAGTTGAAAAAAAATTGTTAGAAAATATTCTGTTAAATACTTGTTTAAACATATTATTTATCTTACAAAAAGTTTGAACCCAACTTATGGATAAAGAAATTAAAAGTTGTTGGTAGTAAAAATCTTTTTGTCATGCATATGAAAAATTTATCGGAGTTACTTGCTTGCGTAAGAAATTAATAAAACTTGTTGCAAAATGTTTTGGTTAAGTTGTGAGCCATTTTGAGCAAGTAAAGTAATATGAGTGGTTGACGCTTATGCTTGGTGTGTATATGGATGACATCGGTCATTTTATCATTATAGGATGCATGTGTTGTTTTACATTTCATGGCATGCTATGACACCAGTCATTTTAGTTTAAAGTTGAACCTGAATATAATTCAACTTGAATATACCGTTGACTGGGTCATGGTGCCGCTGAATCGAGTTTCTTTCCAGTGCAACCACATTTGCCTTTATGAGAAGGCCTTGATTTGGTCCATTAACACGGCCTCTGGTCGGTGCCTCCATCTAGGGAAGATTATGTCGTGCTTGCCCTGGCCCAGTAAGAAGACATAATCTTGTGTGCTCGTTGATAAGATTATGGTACTGAGTCCCCGAGTGGGAGTGTCCCTGAGTGGGAGTATTTTGACCACGACGGTGGTCGGGGTATCTTTGGTAGACACGGGGCCACCCAGGACCAGCCCGTTGGGGATTTGAGTCGGAGTGGCCGGGAGAGTGCTGTGGCAATGGAGGGGTTTCGTCGGAATGCCGTTGGTCCACCCGGATGGGAGTATGAGGCCATGGGTTCCGTGGTGTGGGTACAGTGTGCTACCTCGGTAGAGTGTATAGTCTATCGATAGCCGAGTCCACAGTCACGGACACCTCGTAGTAGGTCCCACCATGAGTCAACGATTAATAAAAATTGCACACTAAGCTGTAAACTTTGCATTGTTGAGGATGGCAGAAAGGCCATCGAGGAAGTCAGGACCAGATTTTGGTCATTGTTGTGATCGCCGTAAGGATCACGAGTCTTTTTGCTAAAGACCACGTTGGTGGTGTGTTTATGGTACCACATTGGTGGTGTGTTGTGATCTGAGGATGATCACGGTTGGTAAGTTGTCCTAAGGGATGTTCGAGTATGATCACAGCATGTTGACATATAGTGTTGCATCTTTAATAATTGGTTAAATATCATGATATTGTTTGTCATTATGATTATGCCTGTTGTGAGCTTGCCAGTACATTCAATGTACTGACCTGGCGTGTCATGCCAGATTTCAGGAAAGTATCATTGGAAAGGAGCGCTGTTCGAGTCTAGATCGTGTCCACATTGGTGTCCCTGTGATATGGAGCTTCCGCTACGACGTTATTCCGCTGCCACGTAGTTGTTCGAATCGAGGACCCTTTATGTACATATTGTTTAGCCACACCGAGTGTGCCGCTTGGCCTCGACAGCTGTTGTAATATAACTCTGTTCCGCTAGCATCAATAAAGCGGTTGTTTTCTATACCAATATGTTGTGTGTTGCCAGAAGACATGGTCTCTGGGCTGGCAATGCAGGGTAAACCAGTCGCTCTGAGCCGGGGTGCCACATCACCCAAGGGTAAACTTATGATCGAAGTCATTCCACACACTTCATTTTTACAAAGCTTTTTTCCAATAAACGCCCATGATTTGTCCCTCTTCTAGCCGACGCGTGACCAAATTAGCCGGGCGGGAAGCTTGCGCGGTAAACAGCACGGTAGCGCGGGAACAGGCTCACCAACGATACATTTGGCGCCTCTTCGAGCCCACGCGTGCGGTGCGGTATTGTCAAGCGTGCACTGGAATCCTCCGCTATGAACGCCATGACAAGACGTGACGATTACAAGCCGGCCGGCCCCCATTTATTACAGCAGCCATTTAACCTACCCGTGTGTCTCTTCAACCTTTCGATCACGCCCCACCATTGCAAGAAGCACACCCACCATGAGAAATTCTTAGAGGGTATCCTGCGCGGCTCCAATGGCGCTCCGAGCGGCTACCGAAGACGAGCAGCAGTTCACCAGGCGTGCCGTGGTGGACACCCACAAAAGGTTCATGGACCTCTCGGTGGTTTACACCAATGACCCAGTCTGGGTGGAGCACTCCATCCACATCATGGAGTTGTTGCTTGCCGAGGAGAAGTACAAGGTGGTCGGGTTCACCTCGAGTACGCCCGCGCTCGTGCCGGGTCTCGTCCCAATGTCTCCTTCGCCCAGATGTGCATGTGGCACCACGTCCTCGTCTACCACTACTGTCTGGCCACAAGGCCTTGCGAGCATTTCGCCAGGTTTGTCAATAGCCCCCACTACATTGGACATCACCAATGATGTAAAGGCGCTCGAGAATTCGGGCATCGCCTGCCAGAATCTTGTCGACATCCAGGGCCAATACAAGATCTGGGGCAGCAAGGAGCATGAGAAGGACTCACTGGTTCACCTCGCCCAGGCCATCATCGACCCCTACTACTGAGACATGAAGGATTCGTGCAACAAGGACAAGTGTGTCTGGCACTCGGCCTGGATGGAGAAAATCGACAAAGCTCACATCGTGTACGCAGCCAAGGAGGCGTACACGAGCTACGACGTGTATAGGCGGATCGTTGACATGAGGAAGTGCCTCCTTCCCCAAAACGGCCAGGGATCCAGCCGGAAGCATAGCAATGGCAAGCGTCGTTGCAAAAATAAGTAGATGATTAGATCCTCGTTTCTCCTACTTTAGTATGCATGTAATTGCTTTCTTTGGTGTGTGGAAATGTTATGTGTGTAGTCACTTGTGTAATTTTATGCTTAATTTGGTTATGCAATGCTGTCTTTTTAAGTATATATGTTGATGCTCTGTAGACAGAGCGTAGATGTTGTGCGGAGAAAGAAAATCACATCGCACACGGACTAAACAATGGAACCCGTCAGTGATGTTTTCACCAATCACTCACAATTGTATACCAACAATCGTTTGCTCACAACACACATGGCTTGTTAGCAGTAATCGTCTGTGTTGTTATCGGTCTTCGCACACGTTTTCGATTACAGACCTGTTTGCCTCATATCACACACATCTTGTTCATTTGAACCGTTTCTGTTCTCATGTCTCAACACAAACAATTCATCCGAGTGAACCGCATGCCGTATATCGCACACACCTTTGATCTGGCTGACCATTTCTTTTGTGTTGCCTAATCACAAACAGTTCATCCGAGTGAATCATATGTTGTACATCGCACACACCTTCATCTGGCTGCCCGTTTCTTTTGTTCCTCCTCATCGCAAACGGTTAATTGAGCTGAACCATATGCCCTGCATCACACATGCAACTAAAATCTAAACCGTGTTTTATGCATCCTCCATCGCAAATGTTTTGCACCTTTTTTGACGGTTTTTACACCACTGTTTGCGATTATGGCATTGCACACAGTTTCGCCGAAGGGTCTCTGATTGTAGTGTCACGTTAGCAGCATCCTGCAGTAGTGCATGATCATTGCCTTGGATATCATCATAACTATGCGCTTTTTTATCAATTGCCCAACAATAATTTGTTTACCCACCGTGTGCTATTTTCAAAAGAGAAACCTCTAGTGAAAATTATGGCCCCTAGGTCTATCTTTATCATATATTAAAATCCAAAAATATTTTGCTGGAATTTATTTACTGTTATTTTTGTGTTTTTGTTTATCTATCTATCACTACGAGATTTGATCCTTGCAATTAACCGCCAAGGAATTGACAACCCCTTGTTTGTGTTGGGTGCAAGTATTTGTTTATTTTGTGTGTAGGTGCCGTTCACGAGGCGTCGTGTGATTCTCCTACGGGAATGATAACCTTGGTTCTTAACTGACGGAAATACTTATCTCTACTGTACTGCATCATCCTCTCCTCTTTGGGGAAATCCAAACACAGCTCACAAGTAGCACATTGCGAGAATCCATGCTCCACATTTGAAGATTCACATATAAAGATTTTTGACTATTGAATGTGCACATGGTCAAACATTGAGCCAAGGACAAGGACCGGGCGACCGCCATGAAAGGAGACACGGGTCGTGCGTGCTTCAAGAGGAGAGATGCCAATGCCATTGCCATTCTTGTCGCCATCAAGCACGATCCAAAATTTCTTCATACATGTCGGTCTACTCCATGACGAAGAGCTTGTATTCTTCTCCTCTAAGACAAAGAGGATGTCTCTGGTCCGAGGTGGACAAAGAGGATCTCTTCGGTAACCTGGTGGAGGAAGATCATTCTTCATTCCTGGCTAGAACCATAAGGTGCTCCCCAAGTATGTGCGCATGCAAACTCACATATGATTGTCGCCGCTGCACCGTAGCTCCTCTGGTCGAACTCTTCTGCCATCAATATCGCATCAATATAGAGAATCCACTCAGATGAACAAGAGCTCGAACTGTGTACTTTCAAGGACCAACACAATCTACACCGACCAACGCAAGCCTACATCACGCTCTGTGATTTTTTTTTCAAGTTAATCGCACACGTCTACTCACCTGGATGTCGCCATCCTCCTAGACCTTGTGTTTACGTAGAACCCAGATCGAACAATCTATTCTCGATGACAAACATTCAGTTCATGGTGGCAGTGAGAGAGCTTCGAAGATCGGATTGATTGGAGGCTCACTGATCTGAACTCCTATGGACGAGGCGCACAGAGTGACATGGAATGTTTACATCAGAACAACATTCCGATGACCCCGTCAAAGTGATGCTAGTGCTAGCAACATTCGGTTCACATTAGCGGATGTCATAGATAGTGATGTGTGTGGTCAACGACAATAATAGGAAGATGGACATTGTCTAGGAGGATTGTGACATCCACGTGAGTAGACATGTGTGATTAATTGGAAAAAGAATCATCGACTATGACGTAGGCTTGCGCTCGTTGGTGTAGATTGAACAACAAAATTCGTCCTTCACAATACACAGTTCGAGCTCTTGTTTATCTGAATGGATTCTCTATGTCGATATGGTCTTGATGGCGAAAGGGTTCGACCAGAGGAGCTACAATGCACCGTTTTTGGGCACTTTGCATACTTGTCCCAGTTGGGTCTGTTTGAGCAAATGCAGGCAAAAAACAAACATCTACACATAGTTTGGTTGCCTGCATGTAGGCCGCTGATACGTCTCCTACGTATCTATAATTTATGAAGTATTCATGCTGATATATTATCATTCTTGAATGTTTTACAAACATTTTATAGCAACTTTATATCATTTTTTGGGACTAACCTATTGACCCAGTGCCTAGTGCCAGTTGCTGTTTTTGCTTGTTTTTTACATTGCAAGAAATCAATATCAAACGGAGTCCAAACACTGCTAAACTTTTTGAGGATTTTTTATGGACCAGAACACTTCTAATGGGCCAGAGCAGCACCTGGGGGGTGCCCCGAGGGGGGCACAACCCACCAGGGCGTGCCTGGGGACCCAGGCGCCAGGTGGGTTGTGCCCACCTTGGTGGCCTCCCGCACCCCCTCTTTGGCCTATAAATTCCCAAATATTCCAAAAATCCTTGAGGTAAACCTAGATCAGAAGTTCCGCTGCCGCAGGCCTCTATAGCCACCGAAAACCAATCTAGACCCCATTATGGCACCCTGTCGGAGGGGGGAATCATCTCCGATGGCCATCTTCATCATCCCGGCGGCCACCACGATGAGGAGGGAGTAGTCCACCCTCGGGGCTGAGGGTTTGTACCAGTAGCTATGTGTTTAATCTCTTTGTCTCGTGTTCTTGAGATGTCACGATCTTGATGTATCTTGGGCTTTGTTAATATAGTCGGATCATACGGTGTTTTCCCCTCTCTATCTTGTTGTGAATTGAGTTTTCCCTTTGAGATTTTGTTTTATTGGATTGAATACTTTTATGGATTTGAGAGAACTTGATATATGTCTTGCATATGAATACTCGTGGTGACAATGGGGTATTATTTTGATTCACTTGATATATGTTTTGGCACTCAACTCGCGGATTCCCAGGTGACATTGGGGTAATCTATGCATAGGAGTTGATGCACGTTCTTGTCTTTGTTTCCGTGGTAGAAATCTTGGGGCACTCTTTGAGGTTCTTTGTGTTGGATTGAGTATTATGAATCTGAAATTATTTGGTGTTATTTCAGTATGAACTCTTGGATAGATCGATCGGAAAGAATAGCTTCGAGGTGCTTTCGTACCCTACAAACGATTTCTTCTTATGTTCTCCGCTAGATAGGAACTTTGGAGTGATTCTTCATCGCACGTCGAGGGATGGTTATATGATCCGATTATATTAGCGCTGTTGAGAGATTGCACTAGCGAAAGTACGGACCCTAGGCCTCATTTTCAAGCATTGCAATATCGTTTGTGCTCCATTTTATCAATTGTTGCCTTGCTATTTTTTCATTGTTCTTATTACAAAAATCAATATCTACTATCCATATTACATTTGTATCACCATCTCTTTGCCGAACTAGTGCACCTATACAAATTACCATTGTATTTGGTGTGTTGGGGACACAAGAGACTTTTTATTATTTGGTCGCAGGGTTGTTTGAGAGAGACCATCTTCATCCTATGCCTACCATGGATCGATAAATCTTAGGTTATCCACTTGAGGGAAAATTGCTACTGTCCTACAAAACTCTGCGCTTGGAGGCCCAACACGTGTCTACAAGAATAAAGTTGCGTAATAGACATCAGCCGCCTGCATCAGGGGAGAAATTTTCATCCGGCGTTTGCTTGCGCGCATTTGGCTGAGCTAATGCAAGTGCCCGGTGTTCATGATTAAGAGCTAACAGCTACGCATGACACACATTTATAGTAGAGTTCCTTGACAGTGTGTTCGCGATGGCGGCATCTGTGTCGGCCGTGGGCGAGGAGGCCGATCGGGCGACGCCGGCAGCGGCGCGGGGCACAACATGGCGTCCATCCGGCAAGGTTGACTATGATTAGTGAGAACATAGTGCCTTGGCGAATGCGGTGGACGGTTGACGCGGCCGACGCGACGAGCATGGAATCGCGGGCGAGCGATCCTGTTGGCGGTGCGTTGAACCAATTGCTATTGTCGCCGCTGTGAAGAAAGTCCATGGGGAGAGATGAATAACAGGACGCTGAGGTAGAGGTCAGGGAGGGAAATGTAGTGTGCACGCCATGAACATGAGTGTAGAAGGACGAGGGGGAGGAGCCCAAAGGAATGACACCGGCGATGGCGCTAGTGTAGTAGGACAAGGAAGAGGAGGCCGAAAGGAACGACACCAGTGATAGTGCCAGTGTAGTAGGACACCGGCTAAGAGGCCGAGAGCGAAGGACTAGGCAAAGGAGATTGAGCAGTGTCATTAAAACAGACCACACATATGCATATGTATAGTCCATGAAGAAGATATAGATATACGATTGCCGAAACAGAAAATGTGCAACAGGAAAGTCGTGTGAAACCGTGGGATGAAACTACTGGTCCAAGAAAATTTCAAACTGTCGACCGTGCACAATTCGTCCGAAATAGCTCCAAGCATGAACACAAAATTGAATGTTTACAGTAGACGAAACTACAAACCGATCACCTAAATGAAACAATAACATCGATGCACATCTTTTTCGTATAGAGCTTATCTCGAATCGAAGCACCATTGTGTAGATTAGAAAGTGAAATAGGGTTATACTAAAACACGGACAAACTCAGGTACAGGGTGCACCCAGCCAGCACGAGGTCAACCATGACTACACCACGAGAGCCCACGCACACGCACTCGGTTGCATCGCTGCAGCATGACTCGCTGGAAACAACCGAATTGATGATTCCTACTGACGCAGACTTAGAGCCGCTTTAAGTTCCGCGCGGGCCAAATTTTTTTAATACGACCCGAACAACCAAACAGGCCAAAAAAATTCCGTGCTAGCCTGACTGGGCCTAATGCACACTATCAAACGCACCATGTGACCAAAGGGGTGCTCTTCGTCTAGTAGGAGACCCAAGATGAGCTCTTGGTTCTGGAGATGAAGAAAGACAGGCTCTTCGTCCTGGAGGAGACCGAAAGGGGTTAGGATCAGAAACAAAATTAAATGGAGATATAGTTTGATTTTGTAGAAAAATAATAATATTTAATTGTTTCCGGATGCAGGGTTCACGTACTGTTTCTATACGTAGATACAAAACTAGAGGAGTAAATTCGCTAGGTTAGCACAAAATACTACGTTAAATTTGTGTTGCAGAAAACACCACATCTTGTGTAATCGATTTGCAAAAGGCACTGATCGGCGGATTAGTCTCATTTGAGCGCGTTTATGATAGGTGGGTCCTTATTTTTGCTTAATGTGGCATAACTTTTCATACCAAATGGATTTTTATCTATATTTACAAACTAGTCCCAACAATTTTATATAGACACCCTTTAATAAAAAATCAAAAACGCAATTAGGCCCCCATGGCCTGCGCGAGCAGAGCAGGACCCCATGGGTCTTGTCGCCGATGGGAGGGCGCGCATCGGGGTATGCGAGGAAGGCACCCGCGATGCAGCAAGCTGTGGAGGCTTAGGGCATCGGCTGGAGCGCAACCACATCAAGCTCCTTGGCCGGTCAACTACATCTTGTCGGGGGTGGCCTGCGGAGGGAGCGGAAGGAGTGGTGGCGGCCTGCGGAGGGGGAAGAGGGAGCGGCGGAGGCCTACAGATCGGGTGCCGCACGACGATGGTGGTGGCCTGCGGAGGAAGCGGCGACGATGACCGTGGAGGGAGCGGCAGCGCGGAGATAGTGGGAGCGACGACGCCGAGCTAGTGGGAGCCTGCGGAGGGAGCGGTGGTGGCCTGCAGATCCGGTGCCGGGCGACGACGGCGGCGCCGAACTAGTGGACATGCTTGTGCGAGGGGAGGGTCTGTTTTTTCTTTTTGAGGGAAGGGAAGGGTCTGGTTGGCATGGGAAAAAAAGTTGGGGGCTTTTTTGCTTTAAACCCAAACAGTTATGCCACGTAAGCAAAAAAGGACCCACATGTCATAAACGCGTTCAAACAAGCCTAATCTGTCGATCAATGTTATTTGCCAAAAGATTACGCAAGACGTGGTATTTTTTGCAAAAAAATATAGCGTAGTGTTTCTTGCAAACCTATCCTTCAAAGTGATGGTTTGTTACAATTTATACTCTAACTAAAGATACATACTAGTGCAAATCTGCTCACATCACAGAGGCAGGCCCGTCATAAGTTAGGAACTCCCATAATTTACTAGCTATCTTGCCAACTTTGCGTGGGTTAGTTTCAAAGATCCCCACCATTTAGGATTCACATATAAATTTGTTTGACTATTGAACGTGCGCAGGGTCAAACATTGAGCCAAGGACAAGGACCGGGCGACCGCCATGAAAGGAGACGCGGGTGGTGCGTGCTTCAAAAGGAGAGATGCCAGTGCCATGCCATTCTCATTCTCGTCACCATCAAGCACGATCTGAAATTTCTTGTTCCAGCAGCGAAGAAACATTAGAATACCATGGTCAAACAATGGCGCTACGTTCCAGGATTAGCCAGGAACTTGTCTATCCTTTCAACTGCTGTATCTCATGGCTGTCGCCGTCGATCATAGAAATATGGGGTGGAACGTCGCCGTCAATTTGGTACGGAAAGAGGCTACATGGATACGTACATGCATAGTACACGAGGGGAAAAGAAAAGAAGATACTTTACATGGCATGCATGTCTGCGCCTACCCGGATTTGATGCGCATTCAAGGCTCACAACTGTAGCCTACCGGGCATCGTCTTGCCTTGTGGGGTAATGGGGTTAAAGTAGACAGCTGGTAGTGTATGAGTACCCTAACCTAGTGATTAGTTTAGCGTGTCCTAGCTTGGTTTTCCTCCACCTACGCTAGGAAGCCTAACCGGAGCACCTTTTTCCCTCCAAATACTCGTCGTCTTCTTTGGGAGTAAGTTTTTCTGGATTATTCAATATGATAGTAAGGAGTTGTTCGGCAGTCCTCCCGCTCCCTGAAATCTCAGGATCTATGGAGCACCTCTTTCCCCGCTCTGTGATTTTCAACTGCTGCTCCACCAGCTCCGGAAGCAGAGTTGTGGAGCGGAGAGACTCCGAACAGGCGAGCGAGAAGTTGATACTTTTTTTTGAGGGAGCGAGAAGTTGATACTTAGGGGGGCTGTTAATAAATAAACTAAGCAGCAACTTGTCTATCCTGGAACTCCTGCTAAGCGCTGTCAAACTCACGCACGGAACGTTCTTAATTCTGGCATCTGGCAGTGAGTGCTCGGACTTGGAGGGAGCGTTTGACCGCGTTCACTGCTCTAGTCTAGTCCCCCTCCCCCCCACCTTCGAGCGCACGCTGCCAACGGAAAGAAAAGTAGTCACTCGCGCAGGCGGAAAAAGCAGCCAGCAGCAGCGGAGGCGCAAAAAGCGAAAACCACCCTCACCGCAGCAGCTCGGCTAGCCTCCAGGTCCAGCCCACCACGGCGAAAGGTGGAGGGAGGAGAGGGAAAACAAAGGGGACACAAATTCGCAGTGCCGGCTCCCCCAAAACCTAGCCCCTCCCCTCTCCCCGGCGTCCCATGTGCCCCGTGTCGCCGGCGCCCCGGCGCCAGCAGTAGATCGCCGCGCCGGGGATGGCGCGCCCCGGGCACGCCATGCGCCGCTCCGGCCGAGGTCAGTCTGCCAGCCCCCCTCGATCTGAGTCCACTCCAAGGTTGCGTTGGAGCACCGGAACCTGTTTGCTTTGCTTGGGTAGGAAATTCGGGCCGTGGCGCGATTATTTAGGGGGAGCGCCTTGAGGTTTAGCGCCGGAGGGACGCCCTCTGTGCTTTGTTGAGGTGACGGCGAGGTTTTTGGGCGGACGGGGCGGGTGCGTGGGACGCCCAATTCAGTGCTCGTGGCGGCGGCTGTTCTGGGATCTTAGTTTCCGCGCTTGTTTGGTAGCTCAATCTGGAGCTCGATTGGGGAGTCGTGGGAATGTCGGACTCACGGCTCGGTTCGGCATCGTGGGTAGGTCACTGGAGTGAGTCGAATTCAGGAATGCTTCAAGAGCTTAGATTGGCTGGTGCCATGAACCGTGCCTTGGATGTAACATTTGCTAGTTCTCTTTACTCGGAGACCCGCTACACTGCTTTTTCTGTCCCTTCTGTGTCAAAGGCTCTGCTTCTGTAGATATATTCATTGGTACAGAGAAGAACTATTTACTATTTTAAGGAATGCTTTGTTGGAAACCATCGATTTGGAATATACACAAGTGTGCCTGTTCTGTTTTTTTTTTTTTTTTTGAATATGAACTTGTTGCAGCCTCATTTCTCATCGATCTAGTTAATTTGTGTTACCTATAGATGGGTTTATGATCTTGATTCTTGAATAACATTTGGACCTGGCCAGTTTGATCTCTGTGCCTACTGTGTATTGTTTCTACTGGGCTGTTCGCACTAAATTCTGTAGATATGAGTGGATATCAATTAGTTGCATCTGTTTCTGTGCAATTTACAACATGCCTTTGTCTTGAGATGATGCTGACTGGTTAACTGTACTGTTTCTTGGCAGGACTGTTTGAAGATGCCCCAAGGAAACTATCATTTAATTTGTTGGTTGTTATATTGGCTCTGGAATTTATCAGTGAGACCAATTTGATTGCCAAAACATTGGCCCTAAAGGCTGACACTCCTGCTATGCCTCCTTCACAAGGATGGGGTCCAGTTCGGACCATGTTGTCCCAAACCAAAGTTGGCACAAGTGTTGCAATGCATCAGCATAGGCAAAAGAAGCTATATTCATCGCCATCTGCTCTGTCATCTGTGCATCCTCCTATCTCCGCACCGAGTTATAGCTCCATCTCTGGTGCTTCTGACCTCTCCTTGTATTCCTTGGACCTGTTCGATCCTTCGCTGCAGCATAACAGGCGCTTAGCAGAAGATGTTCCTGCTCATGAAAATGCTGCACCCCCTGATGCAGCTTCGAATACTAGTGCAGCTCCTTCTGGATTAGTACAGCCCCCAATATCTCCACACGATGGTAAGTTTTCCTAGAGCCTGAAATAATTTAATTTCAAATGATTTCATTACGTCAAACATGGCTCCAAATTATATAAAAGAAATGCATGTGTATTTTAATCTAATTTGGCATCCTCCTCATTTGAGGAAATAGCACCTCATGACTGATCATAGTACCAGTTGTTGTAAAATTATATAAGTTTGTTGGCTTTTGCTAATTCAAGCATTATAGTTTGGTGCATCAATTTGGAATGGTACTGATGAAATGAACTTTAGGATTGATAGCAGTTTCATAAATAATGAACAGTGATGGATAACATTGACGTCAATCATAGATACTTATGGTTTGTAGTACATCTTGATATTTGCTCTAGATACACTGTCAAACAGTTGATTCCGTTTTAATTCACTCTCTGTTTTACTAGGCTGTTGTGCTCCAAACATGGTACAAAGACGAGGGAGCCAGGACTGCCATTGTGTTTACCCAGTTAGAGTTGAGCTCTTCCTTCACAATGTTTCCTTGAATTCAAATTGGAGCAACGAATTTCTCGAGGAGCTCGCGTCGCAGCTCAGCTTGCGGGTTACACAGTTTGAGATTGTAAATTTCTATGTTGTTGGAACTTCTGGGCTAAATATGACAATGGACATAGCTCCCCACACTGGAAATAGTTTCTCATCTAATCAAGTTACTGCGATGAATTATTCTCTTAGCTCGCATACAGTTCGGATCAATCCGGTGCTGGTCGGGGATTACAATCTTATTAATTTAACGTGGTTCAGGCCATTGGGTCCAGCTCCTGGTAATCCTTTGTCATCTTGACCTTCTTTTACATGTTACAATGATGGTACATCTTTAGTGTCTACGGTAGAGAAAACTAGAATGCACTTCATTTTTAATTATTTTTGTCTGTATTGTGTAGTTTGGTTGGGAGATTGAAGAATATTTGCAGCTCATGATTTTGATGATACTAGTTATGTCCAATTACCTATGGTGTGAACTGTGAAGTACTCCCTCCGTTCCAAAATAATTGAAGTTCTAGGATTTTCCTAAGTTAAACTTTTTAAAATTTGACCAAATATATATAGAAATCATAAAGATCCATGATACCAAATATGAAAATTTATTTCATAATGAAACTAATGAAGTTGATTTGGTTTTGTAGATGTTGATATATTTTTATATAGACTCGGTCAAACTCAATGAAGTTTGACTTACGACAATTCTACAACTTCAATTATTTTGGAATGGAGGGAGTACCAACTTGTTAAAGTAGGAACCTTTTTGACTGATGTGTCAAAGAAGTACTACCTATGTTTCCAGAAACAAGCCAAGTTGACCAAAATTGTTGTAGCATTTGCTTTACAAATCTGCAATACCCAATCTACTGTCTTCCAAATTACCCTGGTTAACTCTAGCCATTTCTCCCACCCTCCCACCTTGTTATTTCTGTTTGCAATATTAATAAAGGGTTTTGGTCACTTGAATCTATAATATAATTCTAGGTGTGCATTATTTGGTAAAAAGTGCCAAGTATGTAGAAAAGGATGGATTATTTAAATATAAAAAGATAGTGTAGATAGGTGCTAGATATTCAACTTCTACCATGCCATGGAATTTTAATGCCCAACTCATTCGGTCCAAAAAGGAGGGAAAGGGAAAGCAAGCATGCAGCCTGTATATAACCTGGGGAGCCGCATTACACAATTAGCCACAGAGGGCACATGTAGATTACATATTGCTTTGCCTTCTAAAGAACTGGATTAAAATCTTTACATACTTTTCTGTGTTTGTTTAAAATCTTCAGATTACGGGTATTCCATCTGCAGAATGTGCCCTTTCTTTTCGTGTGTGTCTTATTTACTATTAGTCCCTCTTTAAAATTAAATTTCTCTCCTAACAGTGTTCTGTCTTCTGTTTCATTTTTTAGCTCCAGCATTCATGATATCACCTAAGGCATCTCCATCTACATCATCTGCCTTACCAAAAAGGAGTGACAACACCAGCAGTAGCAGGCACTTGAGCCTGATCACTGTCATTTGCATATGTATTGGTGCTCTAATTGGTGTCCTGGTGATTGTTCTATTTATTTGCTTCTGCACATTTAGGAATGGAAAGAAGAAGGCGCCTCCTGTTGAAACACGTATGTGTCGAGTTATCTAGTCCTTCCTTTATTCTTTGCATTTAAAAAAATAGTTTTATCTGTTTTATTTTATGTGATGTGATTAGATTATTTAAACTATGCTATATGCAACAACTTCCCAATTTTTGCATTATTGTCCATGCTCATCGTTTTGACTTCGTGCGTAGTTTTCCCCTTATTGAGATCAGTATATGAAGTTATTATGTCTGATACTAGGCTATTGCTTGAATGCTACACTGATCTTCAGTTGAAGCATCAGTATTGTTGATGGTAGAGATATTTTGTCCCTGGTTTGCTGGTGGACAACAACCATGATATTGGAACCCAAGCTATATGTAGGCTGGCAGAAAGAAAACCAGCTATGGTAGTTGATTGGCTGTCACTGACTAGTAGGTGCAGCCTTCAAATAATGGTTGTATGATACATGGAATTCACTCTTGGCCCAAAACTCACCCCTGTCCATCCTATTTTGCATTAACAGGAAGTGAGCAGATGCTACTCTAGGTCCCTATACTTGTTTCGAGCGGTCAAATAAGCTCCTATTATATCTAAGTCCCTGAACATGTTTAAGTAGATGTAGAGCAATTAGGTCCCAGATATACCAATGTGGCGGGACTTCCCTCTCCATGGAAGGGGTGACCAACATTATCGTGGATCTCAAGATCTAAGCCACCCTCACTGCTAATTTCATTCAGCCACAGACAAGGGCTGCTGTCACTATCACTCCTCCTGATCGCCCTTGTCATAAGATCTGAGAGGAGTTTGGTGTGCCGGTGAATAATAATCAATCTACCGTATCAGCACTCTAGTTCTGCATGGTACGTTTGGGGCCTAACATTTGTAAATTGTAACTATTACTGGATCAAATCACAGCATATTGGATCACGGCAGTGAAAGCATTGCAGAGAATTCTCCTAACCGTATTAGCATTGGGAGGATACTTTGAGATTCGGTTTCACTTACGCAAGCGCAATACATTTGAACTAACGTCTTCATGGCTTGTCATGTTAAGAGAAATGCATCTTTCTTACTTTTTTTAGGGTGACTTTCTTACATATTTGTGGACTGTGAAAGGTGATAATGTATTTCTGGTTGTAGTCGTGTGAAAATTATTAGATAAGATGGAAGCAGATACTTTACCCCTAACCCCCTATGATTCATTCAGATTCTTAGTTAATTTCAAATGATCCAGTTTTTGGTTTCTTTCCCAGTGTTTGTTACGTTTGTTTTCATAATCATGTTAATGTATATTAACGTTATCTGTTGTTCTGTAACAGCCAAGCAAAGGACACCAGATGCAGTATCTGCAGTTGAATCACTTCCTCGCCCCACAAGTACTAGGTTCCTTGCATATGAAGAACTTAAAGAAGCAACAAACAACTTTGAGGCTTCATGTGTGCTTGGGGAAGGTGGTTTTGGCCGTGTCTTTAAGGGGATACTAAGTGATGGCACTGCTGTTGCTATTAAGAAGCTTACTACTGGGGGGCACCAAGGAGATAAGGAGTTTCTAGTTGAAGTGGAGATGCTGAGCAGATTGCACCACCGCAATCTTGTGAAACTCATTGGATACTATAGCAACCGTGAATTGTCACAAAGCCTTCTTTGTTATGAGCTTGTTCCTAATGGAAGCCTAGAAGCTTGGCTTCATGGTATGGCTTGCCAACTTTTTCTTTCTGAACCATTGCTGCATAGTCCCCAATTTAGTTGCAACTGTAACTAATCTTTCATTAGATTATTTTTTAAATCTTATTGTAATTTCCTGATGTCCAAAACATGACTCTGACAGCATCTTTCATTTTACAGGCTCATTAGGCGCTGACTGCCCCTTGGATTGGGACACCAGAATGAAGATAGCACTTGATGCTGCAAGGGGATTAGCATACCTTCACGAGGATTCACAGCCTTGTGTAATCCACAGGGATTTCAAAGCTTCTAATATATTGCTTGAGAATGACTTTCATGCTAAAGTGTCTGATTTTGGTTTGGCCAAACAGGCGCCAGAAGGGCGCTTAAATTATCTTTCAACTCGTGTTATGGGAACTTTTGGGTAAGCTGAATGTGTTCTACCCTGAGCTACATCCAGCTATTTCTGTTCTGCTTTTGCTTTTATATGTCTGACGTGTTTTTCAGGTACGTAGCACCCGAGTATGCAATGACAGGACACTTAATTGTAAAAAGTGATGTATATAGCTATGGAGTTGTTCTACTTGAACTACTTACTGGGAGGAGGCCTGTGGACATGTCACAATCTTCGGGGCAGGAGAATCTAGTCACATGGGTTAGATTTCCTTCTATTCCATACCATCTTCGGTTATTTTTGCATTAGTCTCTTTTACTTACATCGGAGTACGAATCTGTCTATTACTATTTTAGTAACTATTGAGCAGCCAACTAGTTGTGAGTGTCCTAGGCATGAACAGTAGTGGTTTATTAATGCCAAAGGCAGCTGGGACAAAACAAGACGGGTAGGCATTAAATCACTGGTGGATGGAAAGCAAAACATTACGCATAACTAGTTGAGTGTTCTACTCACCAACACAGACTGTTGTTATGTTCTGTATCTAGCTTGAGTGACTAGGCTTTGGGTATACTTATTAATGAAGTGACTAGACTTTGTGTATGGTTAGGCTTTGTAAAACAGACTGTTGTTATGTTCTGTATCTAGCTTGAGTGACTAGGCTTTGGGTATGCTTATTAATGAAGTGACTAGACTTTGGGTATGGTTATTAATGAAATTTCAATGTAATCCTTGTCCACAACACTGACAATTATTCGTATGTTTCTTAGTTGCCTTCTGTGGCTTAGTTTCGCAGGAGGCTAGTTCATTAAACCTCAACATTTTGTGTATCTGTATAACTGATTATCAATAAGTATAAAGAGCATATGATGTTACACTTGTGTAATAATGATGTTATTTTTGCTCGACTAACCACAGACACGGCCAGTTCTTCGGGATAAAGATAGGCTACAGGAACTAGCTGACCCCAAGCTTGGTGGACAATATCCGAAAGATGATTTTGTGAGGGTGTGCACAATCGCAGCAGCCTGTGTTTCCCCGGAGGCGAACCAAAGGCCAACGATGGGCGAGGTGGTGCAGTCACTTAAGATGGTGCAACGCTCCAAGGAGTTCCAGGAATCTGTACCGACACCGCCCGCTTGTCCTAATGCCCGGCATACTGCAACGACCTATGAATCTGATGGCACTTCATCCATGTTCTCATCCGGGCCCTTCTCAGGCCTCAGCCCCTTTGAGACTGAAAACATGTCAAGAACGGCGGTTTTCTCGGAAGATCTTCACGAAGGTAGATGATCTTGGGGGTGGTTGGTGAGTAGATGTTTAAGGTAGAGCCTCTAACCGCCCATTCAAAGGCTGGTGGTGTTAATGACCTGGCCGGTCATCGGGAAGCAGTACCTGTAAATTCCATTTTTCGTCACCACCTGCAAAAGACTAGTAGATCGTCACAACATTTGATGGCTTTGTACCAATGAAATGATTTTGCTCGAGGTTTCTGTCCCTAGGTCCTGGCTCATGTTGACACAGTTTAGGCGTGTGTTGGACCTTTTTTGTGGTGCTTGTTGTCAACTTGAGTTGCAACAGGAAGTGGAAGCTATCTGCAGCAGATTTCTGTTGCGTGTGTGGGGAACTGTGGAGTGGAGATCTCCGGAACCTCTGCGCGCGTCCGGTGTACCGGCCTGCCTGCACACGGTGATGTAGTACCGGAGCGGCGACGTGAGGGAGTTTTGTGAAAGCAAAATGATTTCCTGAACAAGCGGGTGTCCTCCAGGCTCCAGCCATGGATGCATGGCATGGCTCCCGGCAAATGCTCCCACTCCCCACACTCTCGTCTTCAGCGCCCCTTCTCCCGCGGTCAAACACTCCCTTTCTTCCCTTTCACCACTAACCTCTCGATCGCCTCTGTATCGCCCCACCTCACTGCTCCCTCCCTCCCTCTCTAGATCGAGATGGCCATGACTGGGCTGCTCGCGCTTCTCGTCGCGGCCGGGGCCGCGGTTGCGGCGGACGCCAAGCCGTACAGCCCGACGGACTCCATCCTGCTCAACTGCGGTTCCACGGCGGACGGCCTTGACGCGGACGGGCGCAAGTGGCTGGCGGACACCAACAACAACATGTGGCTGGGCGACTCCGGCAAGTCGTCCCTGATGGCGGCGGCGGACGAGCTGGACTCGTCGCTGCCGTCGACGATCCCCTACATGACGGCGCGCGTCTTCACGGTGGACACGGTGTACAACTTCACGGTGAACCCCAAGGACCGGCACTGGCTCCGCCTCCACTTCTACCCGTCGTCCTACAACGGGATCGCGCCCGAGGACTTCCGCTTCTCCGTCTCCACCTCCACGGGCCTCACCCTCCTCCGCAACTTCAGCGTGTGGGTCACCACCAAGGCGCTCACCCAGGCCTACATCGTCCGGGAGTTCTCGCTCCCGCGGACGCCCGCGGGGTTCATCGCCGTCACCTTCACCCCCACGCCCACGCCCATGACCAACGTCACCTACGCCTACATCAACGGCCTGGAGCTCATCTCCATGCCCGACATCTTCGAGGACCCCGCCACCATGGTGGGCTTCGCCGACCAGACCGTTGACATCGCCGCCTCCTCCTTCCAGACCATGTACCGCTTCAACATCGGCGGGGGTTACATCCCGCCCTCCAACGACTCCGGCCTCGCCCGCTCCTGGTTCGACGACACGCCCTACGTCTTCGGCGTCATGCAGGGGGTCAGCTACACGGCCGGCCCCCGCTTCCACGTCAAGTACCCCACCGAGGCGTCCGAGTACGCCGCCCCCGTCGAGGTCTACCTCGGCACCCGCTCCATGGGCTCCGACCCGCGCGTCAACCAGAACTACAACCTCACCTGGACCATGGAGGTGGACGGCAACTTCACCTACGTCGTCCGCCTCCACTTCTGCGAGCTCCTGCTCAACAGGCCCAATCAGCGCGCCTTCGACATCTACATCAACAACAAGACGGCGCAGTCCGACGCCGACGTCATCGAGATGACGTCCGAGCGTGGCGTGCCCGTGTACAAGGACTTCGCCGTGCACATGGCCGACGACCCCGGGGATGAGGTCATGTGGGTGGCCATGCACCCCTCCGTGGCGCTCAGGCCCCAGTTCTACGACGCCATCCTCAACGGCCTCGAGGTCTTCAAGCTCAACGACAGCGCCGCCAACCTGGCCGCGCCGGACCCCGTACCGTCCAAGATGCTCGCGGAGGCGGAGCTGAGCGAGAGTGAGAAGGAAAGGTCCAAGAAGTCCAAGGACCAGGCAAACATGGCGACGGTCATAGGTGGCACGGCGGGCGGCGCCGCTGCGGTGGGGATCGTCGCGGCCATCTGCCTGGTGGTCTACCACAACAAGAAGAACAGGGAGCTCACCGGCAGCGACTCGCACAACTCCGGCTGGCTGCCCATGTACCACTCTACAACCAGCGGCAAGTCGTCCGGCCACCTCGCGGCGAACCTGGCGGGCATGTGCCGGCACTTCTCCATCGCGGAGATAAAGACGGCGACCAAGAACTTCAGCGAGTCGCTGGTGATCGGCGTGGGCGGGTTCGGGAAGGTGTACCGCGGCGTGGTGGACGGCGACACCAAGGTGGCCATCAAGCGGTCCAACCCGTCGTCGGAGCAGGGCGCGCTGGAGTTCCAGACGGAGATCGAGATGCTGTCCAAGCTGCGGCACCGGCACCTCGTCTCCCTCATCGGCTTCTGCGAGGAGAGCAACGAGATGGTCCTCGTCTACGACTACATGGAGCACGGCACGCTGCGGGAGCACCTCTACAACAAGGGCAGCAACCCGCCGCTGTCGTGGCGGCACCGCCTCGACATCTGTATCGGCGCCGCGCGGGGTTTGCACTACCTCCACACCGGCGCCAAGTACACCATCATCCACCGCGACGTCAAGACCACCAACATCCTCGTGGACGAGAACTGGGTCGCCAAGGTCTCCGACTTCGGCCTCTCCAAGTCCGGCTCCTCCACGGTGAACCAGGCGCACGTCAGCACCATGGTCAAGGGGAGCTTCGGATACCTCGACCCGGAGTACTTCCGGCGGCAGCAGCTCACCGACAAGTCGGACGTCTACTCCTTCGGCGTCGTGCTGTTCGAGGTGCTCATGGCGCGGCCGGCGCTGAGCCCGCAGCTGCCGCGGGACCAGGTCAGCCTCGCCGACTATGCGCTCAGCTGCCAGCGGAAGGGCACCCTGCCGGACGTCGTCGACCCGACCATCAAGGACCAGATCGCGCCAGAGTGCCTCATCAAGTTCGCCGAGACGGCGGAGAAGTGCCTAGCCGACCAAGGCTTGGAGCGGCCGTCCATGGGCGACGTGCTGTGGAACCTCGAGTTCGCGATGCAGCTGCAGGACGCGTTCGACGGCGCTAGCGGGCGACGGCAGGCCCAAGACGACGGGAGCGGCAGTGGGCGCCCGGTGCTCGAGCCCAGCAACAGCTATGGGAGCACCGCTAGCGTAACGACGATCGGGACGTCGTCCACGTCCAGGGCGCACGACGCTTGCGTCGTAATAGAGGAGGAGGACGACGACATAACCAACCGCGCGGCCTTCTCGCAGCTCGTGCAACCCACCGGGCGGTGACACGAGCCGAGCGGCTCCCTGTTTCCACGGGGCCGTGAAGCGTGAAGAGTGAAGAGAGTGTGCTATGTGTTGTGTTGTCGGTGCTAAATTTTGAGATTCTCTTTAGTACGTAGATCAATGTAAGTTCCAAGGACATGGAGATTTTGATAACTAGAAGCAGACATTAGAGTTTCACTCAGTGTTCATGTAGCTAAGGTACTAGAGAATACAGATGGTTTCACTGGAATTTAATCAAGGATCCATCTAAAACACATCTAGATGACTTCACCATGTTTGCAGCCCTCCTGATCGTTCTGTTTTTTCTCTCGTTTGCTTGTTTGTCACCCGGGCCTTCCCTCCCTTTGGCCCTCATCCTTTTTGTTTGTCGCTTCCAGGACTGGGAAACCCCTCCCCCTCCCCCACTCGCCCCTACCCTTTTGGATAGCTGGTGGGTTTTCTCTGATTGACTCTTTCGCCAATATTTTTTATTTATTTCAAAAATATTCTCCGTGAATTTTCAGGTCATTCCGAGAACTTTTATTTCTACACAAAAATAACACCAAGTCAATTCTGCTGAAAACAACGTCAGTCCGGGTTACTTTCATTCAAATCATGTAAATTAGAGTCCAAAACAAGGGCAAAAGAGTTTGGAAGTAGATACGATGAAGACGTATCACTTCCTTTTCCCCCAAAAAATATTTTGGTCATTTGTTTTTCACAGCCCGTAGCGCTCCCGTATCGGCGACGAGGATTCATCGGGCGGGCTTCCTCCGCCTAGCGGGTCAGGGGAGCGTCTGCTCCCTTCTCCTGCCCACGACGGGTTGAGGAAGGCGACTTCTCAACAGGCCCCGCCTATGCTTACTGTGGGGGATGGCGCTAGCGTCCCTATGGTCGAGGTTGAAACTTCGACCACCAAAGACCCGCTAGAGAAGGACCCCTTCACCAAGGAAGGGGAAACACTGGAGCAGTTGGCGACCTCGGCCCCCATCGAGCTGACGTCACCACGAAGAGGGCCGAGGTGACCCGAACACCCCTACCTACAAGCAGGCGGGCATCCATGGGGTGGCCCGAAGAGATGGAGGTGTCCTCGATGGGCTCCTCCATTGTCGCTGAGCACCGCGTCTTTCTAGGCGCGGCGCTGAGAAATTTCTTGTCCGCGGAGACTAGAATAAGGGAGGCCTTCAAGGGCCTCTATGAAGGCTTTGAGGTAAGTTTTGAGCATCTCTTAGAATTGCGTCGACGCTTAGAGCTTTTAGCACTAGATGTGCCCAACAACCCTTAGCAGACAAGTAAAAAAAATTGTCCAAAGACTTAAGCCACCGCAGACACATATCGCAAGTGTATAACCACAGTAGCCCCCGAGACCTGAGTTAGATTCAAAGATCTTACTCAGGGCTCTTAGAGATAATGAAAATTTTATACGAGCGAATGCACACTAGCCCCTGAGACCCTGATCGGATTGACAAAGCCGACCAGGGGATAGATATCATTCGAGGTAGCTAACCATGTCTTTTGCATGCTTCTGCCTTGGCTTTGGCATCCAACTCGAGAGAATTGGAAGAGCTGAGCTTGATCGGTCCGAGAAGGACATGGATCTGCTCAAGAAGCAGATGGAGCAGGCTCAAGGTAAATACCAAGACCTTAAGTACCATAAAACTGTACTTAAATGATGATGTGGATTCTAAATCATATATGAATATGCATGTAACTTCCACCTCGAAGCTTGAAACGCTCCAGTCCGAGCTGCAAAAAGCTCGGCAGGAGGCCGAGCAGCAAAAGGCCGCGGCAAAGCAAGCCGGTGAAGAGCTGACCAAGGAGAAAGAGGCCAACGAAAAGCATGTGGCCCAGGTTGTGGAGGTCGAGGAAGACCTGAAAGGGTTGTACGGTCAGTGTGACGCTCTTCAGGAAGAGAAGAAGAAACTAACCTCCGAGCTCGAGACGACGAGTTCGGCCTGTAAGGAGGCTATGACCCAGGCTCGGGCGGACCGCAAGGAGCTTCAGCAAGTGAAACAAATTGCCGCTGGTAAGCCATACCTTCTTCGCTCTGTTTTTTATGACATCGGAGTTGCCCATCTTACGCAAATCTAGCGCTCTTCAGAGGCCTTTAGGGACCTGCCGCGGAGTGCTTCGGATGCCGGCTTCTACTATGCTGCCAGTCCTGGTGACTCCTTGGAGAAGGTATTCTAGGCTCAATTCCAGGCGCCAGAGCATGCGCCTCTTCTGAACAATCAGCTGAAGCAGCTGATGGAGATGTTCTTGTAGGATCGAAAGTATGTCTAGAGGGGGGTGATTAGACTACTTGACCAAATAAAAACTTAACCTTTTCCCAATTTTAGTTCTTGGCAGATTTTAGCTATTTTAGGACAAGTCAAGCAATCATCACACAATTCAAGCAAGCATGCAAAGAGTATATTGGCAGCGGAAAGTAAAGCATGCAACTTGCAAGAATGTAAAGGGAATGGTTTGGATAATTCAAACGCAATTGGAGACACTGATGTTTTTCCCGTGGTTCGGATAGGTGGTGCTATCCTACATCCACGTTGATGGAGACTTCAACCCACGAAGGGTAACGGTTGCGAGAGTCCACGGAGGGCTCCACCCACAAAGGGTAACGGTTGCGCGAGTCCACACACGGCTCCATCCACAAAGGATCCACGAAGAAGCAACCACCCACAAAGGGTCCACGAAGAAGAAACCTTGTCTATCCCACCATGGCCATCGCCCACACAGGACTTGCCTCACTAGCGGTAGATCTTCACGAAGTAGGCGATCTCCTTGCCCTTACAAACTCCTTGGTTCAACTCCACAATCTTGTCGGAGGCTCCCAAGTGACACCTAGCCAATCTAGGAGACACCACTCTCCAAGAAGTAACAAATGGTGTGTAGGTAATGAACTCCTTGCTCTTGCGCTTCAAATGATAGTCTCCCCAACACTCAACTCTCTCTCATAGGATTTGGATTTTGTGGAAAGAAGATTTGAGTGGAAAGAAACTTGGAGAGGCTAGATATCAAGATTCATATGGTAGGAATGGAATATCTTGGTCTCAACACATGAGTAGGTGGTTCTCTCTCAGAACATATGAGTTGGAATGGTGTATGTGTTCTGATGGCTCTCTCTTCGAATGAAGAGGAGGTGGAGGGGTATATATAGCCTCCACACAAAATCCAACAGTTACACACAGTTTTCCAATCTCGGTGGGACCGAATCAATAAACTCGGTCGGACCGAAAATGTAAACCTAGTGACCGTTAGAGATTTTCGGTGGGACTGACATGCAACTCGGTAGGACCGATATGGTTAGGGTTTGGGCATAACGTAATCTCGGTGAGACCGATTACACAAACTCGGTGAGACCGAATTTGGTAATTAGCTAACCAGAGAGTTGGTCAGGCAAACTCGATGGGACCGATTCGCTCTTTCGGTGAGACCGAAAAGTTACGAAAGGGAAACAGAGAGTTTGCAATCCCATCTCGGTGAGACCGAGATCCCTATCGGTAGAACCGAATTGCTAGGGTTTGGCAGTGGCTTATGACAAGTGAAACTCGGTGGCGCCGGATAGGAAGAATCGGTAGGACCGAGTTTGGCTTAGGGTTTAGGTCAAATGTGGATATGGGAAAGTAGTTGAGGGTTTTGGAGCATATCACTAAGCACATGAAGCAAGAGGCTCATTAAGCAACACCTCATCCCTCCTTGATAGTATTGGCTTTTCCTAAAGACTCAATGTGATCTTGGATCACTAAAATATAAAATGAAGAGTCTTGAGCTTTTGAGCTTGAGCCAATCCATTGTCCTTAGCATTTTGAGGGTTCCACTTTCACATCCATGCCATGCCAATCATTGAGCTTTCCTGAAATAATCATCTTGGAATAGCATTAGCTCAATGAGCTATATGTTGTTATGAATTACCAAAACCGCCTAGGGATAGTTGCACTTTCAATCTCCCCCTTTTTGGTAATTGATGACAACATATAGATCAAAGCTTCGACAAATGATAATAAGCATGAAATATATCATCGCTTTGAGAAGTATGTGATAAGTAAGAGCTCCCCCTAAGTTTGTGCATATTTAAAATTTGCTTTGGACTGCAAATGCACAAGGAGTTAGAGTCATGGGTTACTCTTCCATGTCACATACATCTTGGTGGAGCGCTTAAAATGATAAGAATGAAATACATGCACTCATCACCAAGAATAGTGAATGATTACATAAGATAGATAAGATAATAGCATTAAGCAAGCATTAAGTGTAGCTTATGATCAAACACATGATCATCAATGTCTCACAAGAAATGACATAGTATCTCAAGCACTCAAAAGCAAACAAGTTCGAAAAACCACCAAATAAAGCAAGAGAGAGAAAAACAACACTCTATCTCTCTCGAAGCCTATGATCTATACATCTTCTCCCCCTTTGGCAACAAGTTACCAAAAAGTTCCTAGAAAATGCATAGTGCTAGATCGACGCTCAGGCTTGATCTTCTGGTGGTGGTGGAGTCCGGATCACTCCAAGGACGAAGGCTTCTGTAGATGCTGAAGTAGACGCTGGAGTTGGAGCTGAAGTAGATGCTGGAGCTGGTGGAACTGAAGCTGTAGCTGGTGCAGAAGTGGTGGCTCTTGTGTCAGCAACTGGCACGGCAGACGACCTCGGACCTCGTGGCACTCTGGCAAAGGCATGAGTGGTAGTCCTGCCTCTCCTCTCCTGCATGTCATCCTGGAGCTGCTCCACTGCAGTCTGAATCTCTGTCACCTTGACATCCAAGTCATAGAACTTTTGTTCCATGATCCTCTCTAAGCTTGCCTGGTTCTGAGTTAGGGTGGCTAGTCCTTTCTCAATCCACAGGGTGGATGCAATCAGGTAACCAAGCTGCTCTTGTTTAGTTTTCAAGAAATACTCAGATGCCTCCTCTTGAGTTGGCATCTTGGCAGCTTTCTCCTTCCTTGCCTTCTCCTTCTTTGCTTGTGCTTGGGCAGACGATGGCTCATTCTCAGTCATGACAACTTGATTGTCCTCAAAATCTGGACGGATGGGCAGGTGTTCCTTGTCCAATAAATATATGCCCGTGCCCATCTTAGAGTTGATGAGCTCCTGAATTTGAGGTGCATATCCACAGCTCCTCTTCTGATCTGCTGCAGTCCTCTTGATAGTCTCTACTATGAGGCTCATGACCTTGAACTTCTGTGGCACATCAAAGACGTGAAGCAAGTTGATTGCATGGCCTCTGATCATCTTGTGATCTCTAGACTTGGGCAAGAGAGTGTGCCTCAATATCCAATTGATTGTTGGTAGCCCTGACAGAAGATAGTGCACTGAGCCAAATTTGAAAGTGTCAAGAGCTTCATTTGGAATTTCCTTGTACATGTTGGACATTGAGTTATGATCCATCTTTTTCTTGGCATAAATGTCCAATTCATCTGCTTGCTCCTCTGGGGCATTGATCAGTTGAGCCCATTCAACAACTGTAGATTGGTACCTCGTACCCTCAGACATCCAAGTTATCCTCCCATCTGGATAAAAGTGTGCCGTGGAGTAGAATTGCATGATAAGCTCCTCGTTCCACTTTGTGAGCTTCTGCCCAACAAAGTCAGCAACTCCACAAGCACTAAAGCTGTCATACACTCCAGGGTAGTGTTCCTCATTTTCCTTCATGTAGGTCCAGTCGACCCATCTCATGTCACAAACAATGGGCTTCTTATCTAGCAGCACTGTCTCATAGAAGTCCTGCTGTTCCTTGGTGTGAAATCTGTAATCCACAGCAGTCCTTCTCCTTGAAGCATACGGGTCTGATTCTCTCCACTTCCTCAGCCCTGAATCTCTCCTGAGCTTCATGTCCTCAGCCACAGGATGAGCATCGTTGTGGTCTGGGATCTTGGGCTTGAGCTTTCTAAGAACTTGCTCTTCATCCTCTTCTTCAGCAATAGTCTCAGGCACTGGGGCCTTGTTCTTCTCAGCTGCAGGAATGCTCCTTGTATTCCTCTTTGGTTTTGGCTTGGAGGCAGCTTTGGGCTTAGATGCAGTAGCCCCTGATCTTATGGCATCACCCATCAGCTTGGGTGCCTTAGGTGCTGGTGCAGCTACCTCTTCTTCCTCTTCCTCTTCCATGATGGAAGCCTTTCCTAGCACTCTGGCTACGGTCTTCTTGACCCTTTACTTCCTCTTCTTGCCTTCTGCAGCAACTGGCTCTTTGAGAGTGGGCTTCTTAGTTGAGGCTCTAGCCTTTGACATAGGCTGCCTGCCTGCTGGCCTTTTGATCTTCAGTCCTGGCTTTGTGCCTTGAGCTGGCTCAACTCTCTTTGATGTGGCCTCTTCCTCTGCCACATAATCTTCATCTTCAAAATCAGAAGTTCTCTTCTTCCTTTGTCTAGTGGCAGCTTTTGGCAGATTGCTTGGGGTACTTCTGCTGCCATCATCTGAAGAGCTGGAGGGACTAGTGCCCTCACTCATCTGCACTTGCTGCTCTGACAAGTTCTGGCTGTCACTCTGATCAGACATGCTGCAAGCTCTGACTGCTAACCCTGTGAATAGTTTATAGATGAGGTTGAATAGATGAGCATCACAAAATGCAGAGATTTTTGCACAAGAATGATCCAAAAACTTAGTTTTAGTTTCCCACTGAAATCATCTCGGATCTACCGATTTTTAAACTCGGTGATACCGAAGCAGTTTTGGAACCTAAACTAGTGAACTCGGTTGGACCGAGTCACAGTTCGGTGGCACCGAGACTACTAGGGTTTCACAGAGTTCCAAAATCGGTCACACCGATAAGTAATTCTCGGTCAGACCGAGTCTCACTTGTGCAATGGCATAAGCCAAATCGGTGGGACCGAGTTTTTCAACTCGGTGGGTCCGAGATGGTTTCGGCGGAAACCTAACCCTAAAATTTTCGAATCAAAGCTAATCTACGGGCGTATTGACTGGATAGGAGTGTTTCAATCGTGGCAAGAATCATGATGATCACAATGTGCTGAGAATTGGATTGGAGAATAGCACAAAGATCGAGTCCATACCCTAGCTCGGCGGAGACTCGCTACAGAGGCAACGGCGGGGCAGATTTCCCGTTGACGGCGACGGAGACCAGCGACTGGAGGCGGCTGGCGGCGAGAAGACGATCCAGAGACCACGTTAGCAGAGCAGGCTATCGCGCGGGCGAAGGGGTTCGGAGAAATTTCCAAATTTTGCCCATGACTATATATAGCCCGACCCTGTCGGTGTGACCGAGTGGAATAACTCGGTGGCACCGAGATTCATAACTGCATGCAGTTACTGAAACTCGGTGTGACCGAAATGTTCAAATCGGTTGCACCGAGATCGAAAACCTAGATCAACTTAATGATCTCGATAGGACCGAAAGTGGGGTATCGGTCAGACCGAGAATCATAAAGAGGTTTTGGAAGTTTAAGTCTATGACGAATCGGGGACTCCGAGCGCTCCTCACACAGAGTGGTTCGAATCTGACTTGATCAAATTTTGTGATGCAGCATGAATAGAGTTTGAGACGAGAAAAGCATAGGTAGCTAGAGGAGGTTCTTAGGCATTCTTGTCCATCCACTTGGCAAAGGAAATAAACCCAAACGATCAAAACAACAAGTGGATGTCCTCGAATGAGTAAAATATGCAACCAGCATGCTCACACAATAAGATAGCAAATGAAATATGTGGCAAGGCATGCACAACCAATTCTAGCATATATCAAGCAATTTGCGATGACAAGGTCATCTATATATGAGTATATTGACTTAGGAGTCAAGTGAGAACACTTGATCATAGGTCATACTCATCGTTTAAGCTCAAGTGGGGTTACCACTTTTACATAAAGCATTGTTGTGTTCACATCTTTAGAGTTGCTTTAGCTCAAGTCTTAGAGTAAAGCTTCCCCTAGATGTGATATCCCCCCTTGGAGGGATGAACTAACCTTGGGTTTCGTCGATGATGACTTCATGTAGATGTTGAAGATGTGGATGCTCAATGTTGATGTAGATCACTTGGAGCTATCCATTTGAGTGAATTGCACTTTCAATACCTACATGGGTTAGTCCTACAAGGAACAAACAAGGATATCCATAGACATAGAGTGATGCACACACAAGATGATGTCCATGAAAACTTTTAGGTTACCTTGTCCCTTGTCTTACCAACAAGAGGGTTTGTGACTCCTTGAACTAGTGCAGGATGTGGAAGTTGATTGCACTTTTTCTTGCCAAAATGATAAGAGTGAAGTATGTTGGCGGAGTCACCCTCAAGGACTCTCTAGTTCTTCTTCTTTTGGATCCACATCATCTTGATGGGAATCCTTGGAGTTGTAGTCGTACCTGATGAAGTGGAACTTGAAGTAGTCTTGGGAATCCACTTGACTAAGGTCTTAGGAGCTTCTTCAAATGCGTCAATTTCCTCTTGAAGCTTGTCCTTGCCTTTTTGCTTGTAGTCTTGTGGTGGAAGATCATCTTGAGCTTGTGTTCCCTTGAAATAAGTATCATACTTCTCTTGTTGAGGAACAAACTTTGTCTTGGGGTATTGATCTTCTTCCCACTCAACTCCATTGGCATTGAACTTTCGTTCAAAACCAACGCCTTGATTCTTCCGGTGCATTCCTTGCTTGCGCACAATTTCCTCGAATTGCTTGCTCCCGGCAAGGCTTTTGTACACTCCTTTCTCTATAATTCCCTTCAATAAGCTATTTTCTTGCTCAAGTGTAACTTGGCTAAGAGAGTCATTAGTGGAATCAAGAGAACTACTAGAAGCAACAATATTGGATTTAGCATGATCATTGTTACTGCTAGAGGAAGAATCTTTCTTGTTCTTGTTACTAGACTTGACTTGAGGCATGTAAGTGGATAAGAGTAAACGCTTGGCAATGTAAGAAGAACTTTTCTTGCGGAGATCATCATTGATTGCTTTTAAGAACTCATGCTCTTGCTCAAGATTGAGCTTTTCAAAGCGTAATTTCTCATGAGCTCTTAAAAGTTCTCGATGATCTTCGAAGATAGTTTCATGAGCTAACTTAAGAGTGTTTAGTTCTTTAGTTAGAGCCTCAATATTTTCCTTATCATTGTCATTCGTTTTATCTTGATTAGCATGATTAATTTACATTTCATCATAGTATTCATCACTAGAGTTGTCAATAAGCAAATCATCACCTAACAAGTCATCTTCATCACTATTGAAATCAACATACTCGGGGTGTGTTACCTTAGGACCTTTGGCCATGAAGCATCTTCCAATTCCTTCATTTGGTGAGTCAAATATGTCGTAGGAGTTGGTTGACACAAGTGCTAGACCGGCAACAGCTTCATCTTGAGTATCTTCGGAGTCGGAGTGATAACTTCTCTCGGAGTGGCTGTCGGAGTCGGAGCCGGATACCCATTCACCAACATGAGCTTGATGTCTTCGTCTTGTGTAGCTCCTTGATGATTTTTCCTTCCTTTCCGAATCCTTGCTTCTCCGTGAGTATCTTCGTTCATAACGATCATCTCTACTCCTTCTCTCTCTTGGTGGTGATTCTTTGCTTCTTCTTTTTGGAGAATCTTCTCTTCTCTTGTAGGGAGCCGTACACTCATTGGAATAGTGTCCGGGTCTTCCACAACTGTAGCAGTTTCGCTCTCGACTAGAAGATCTTTTGTCATTGTAGGACCTTGACTTGAAGCTTCTATCTTTGCTTCTACTCTTGTAGAACTTGTTGAAGTTCTTCACCATTAAGCTCAATTCTTCATTGAAGTCTTGTTTCTCACTTGATGATGTAGGGGCTTCACATGAGGCTTTATAGGCACCACTTGATTTGCTGTGAAGTTCCTCTTTATCCTTAAGTGACATCTCATGAGCAACAATTCTTCCAATCACCTCCGTTGGCTTGAGATCTTTGTAATTGGGAATCATTTGGATCAATGTGCACACGGTATCATATTTTCCATCCAAGGCTCTTAGAATCTTCTTGATGATGAATCTATCGGTCATCTCTTCACTTCCTAAGCCGGCAATCTCATTTGTGATGAGAGCAAGCCTAGAGTACATTTCAGCGACACCTTCACCATCCTTCATCTTGAACTTGTCAAGTTGGCTTTGAAGCACATCCAACTTGGATTCCTTGACGGAGTCGGTACCTTCGTGCATATCAATCAAAGTGTCCCAGATTTCCTTCGCATTCTCAAGACGGCTGATTTTGTTGAATTCTTCGGGGCACAATCCGTTGAAGAGAATATCACAAGCTTGAGCATTGTATTGCAACATCTTCAACTCATCCGCGGTAGCTTCACGGTTTGGTTCCCTCCCATTAAAGAAGTCACCTTGCAAACCAACACACACAATAGCCCAAACGGCGAGGTTATGTCCAAGAATATGCATTTTCATTTTATGCTTCCAACTAGCAAAATTAGTACCATCAAAGTAGGGACCTCTACGGTGATAATTTCCCTCGCTAGACGCCATACTCTCCTAGGTTGTGAAACCAAGGCTATGACCACCAAAAGCTATGGAGATCAAAGCAAATGGAGACCAAAGCTCTGATACCACTTGTAGGATCGAAAGTATGTCTAGAGGGGGGTGATTAGACTACTTGACCAAATAAAAACTTAACCTTTTCCCAATTTTAGTTCTTGGCAGATTTTAGCTATTTTAGGACAAGTCAAGCAATCATCACACAATTCAAGCAAGCATGCAAAGAGTATATTGGCAGCGGAAAGTAAAGCATGCAACTTGAAAGAATGTAAAGGGAAGGGTTTGGAGAATTCAAACGCAATTGGAGACACTGATGTTTTTCCCGTGGTTCAGATAGGTGGTGCTATCCTACATCCACGTTGATGGAGACTTCAACCCACGAAGGGTAACGGTTGCGAGAGTCCACGGAGGGCTCCACCCACAAAGGGTAACGGTTGCGCGAGTCCACACAGGGCTCCACCCACGAAGGGTCCACGAAGAAGCAACCACCCACAAAGGGTCCACGAAGAAGCAACCTTGTCTATCCCACCATGGCCATCGCCCACACAGGACTTGCCTCACTAGCGGTAGATCTTCACGAAGTAGGCGATCTCCTTGCCCTTACAAACTCCTTGGTTCAACTCCACAATCTTGTCGGAGGCTCCCAAGTGACACCTAGCCAATCTAGGAGACACCACTCTCCAAGAAGTAACAAATGGTGTGTAGGTAATGAACTCCTTGCTCTTGTGCTTCAAATGATAGTCTCCCCAACACTCAACTCTATCTCATAGGATTTGGATTTTGTGGAAAGAAGATTTGAGTGGAAAGCAACTTGGAGAGGCTAGAGATCAAGATTCATATGGTAGGAATGGAATATCTTGGTCTCAACACATGAGTAGGTGGTTCTCTCTCAGAACATATGAGTTGGAATGGTGTATGTGTTCTGATGGCTCTCTCTTCGAATGAAGAGGAGGTGGAGGGGTATATATAGCCTCCACACAAAATCCAACCGTTACACACAGTTTTCCAATCTTGGTGGGACCGAATCAATAAACTCCGTCGGACCGAAAATGTAAACCTAGTGACCGTTAGAGATTTTCGGTGGGACTGACATGCAACTCGGTAGGACTGATATGGTTAGGGTTTGGGTATAACGTAATCTCGGTGAGACCGATTACACAAACTCGGTGAGACCGAATTTGGTAATTAGCTAACTAGAGAGTTGGTCAGGCAAACTCGGTGGGACCGATTTGCTCTTTCGGTGAGACCGAAAAGTTACAAAGGGGAAACACTGAATTTACATTGCAATCTCGGTGGGACCGATTCGCTCTTTCGGTGAGACCGAAAAGTTATGAAAGGGAAACAGAGAGTTTGCAATCCCATCTCGGTGAGACCGAGATCCCTATCGGTAGAACCGAATTGCTAGGGTTTGGCAGTGGCTTATGACAAGTGAAACTCGGTGGTGCCGGATAGGAAGAATCGGTAGGACCGAGTTTGGCTTAGGGTTTAGGTCAAATGTGGATATGGGAAAGTAGTTGAGGGTTTTGGAGCATATCACTAAGCACATGAAGCAAGAGGCTCATTAAGCAACACCTCATCCCTCCTTGATAGTATTGGCTTTTCCTAAAGACTCAATGTGATCTTGGATCACTAAAATATAAAATGAAGAGTCTTGAGCTTTTGAGCTTGAGCCAATCCTTTGTCCTTAGCATTTTGAGGGTTCCACTTTCACATCCATGCCATGCCAATCATTGAGCTTTCCTGAAATAATCATCTTGGAATAGCATTAGCTCAATGAGCTATATGTTGTTATGAATTACCAAAACCACCTAGGGATAGTTGCACTTTCAGTTCCGCACAGAGCGGCCAGTGATGGAGGATCTGTGCATCAACCTCTGGCCGCAAGATACAATGCCGACCAGCTTCTTTGGCTTGGTGCATAAGCTGCGAGATGCCAGCCCCTAGGTCCAAAACTGGAAGCGTCCGACCTGCTTGGAAGGCGCTCAGCGGGCATATGCGTTCGTGATGGTGCACTATCCCAAGATCAAGCTGCTTGAGATTGTGTCCATGCCTTCAACAGGGAAGAATCAGATATCCGAATAGTTTTTGGCCAAGGTTTGGGACGACGTCCTAGACTAGGGGGTACTAACCTAGTCGGCCCATGCTCCTCAGATTGGGCTGGTGAGCCTTGGTTCTTGTTAAAGATGGACTATGGAGGCTGCACGACAGGAAGTGATCTATGTTGGGGAACGTAGTAATTTCAAAATTTTCCTACGCACACACAAGATCATGGTGATGCATAGCAACGAGAGGGGAGAGTGTTGTCTACGTACCCTCGTAGACTGGCAACAGAAGTGTTGACACAACGTAGAGGAAGTAGTCGTACGTCTTCCCGGTCCGACCGATCCAAGCACCGAACGTACGGCACCTCCGAGTTCTAGCACACGTTCAACTCGATGACGATACCCGGTCTCCGATCCAGCAAAGCGTCGGGGAAGAGTTCCGTCAGCATGACGGCATGGTGACGATCTTGATGTTCAACTGTCGCAGGGCTTCGCCTAAGCACCACTATAATATTATCGAGCATTATGGTGGAAGGGGGCACCGCACACGGCTAAGAAAACGATCACGTGGATCAACTTGTGTGTCTAGGGGTGCCCCCTGCCCCCGTATATAAAGGAGCAAGGGGAGGAGGCCGGCCGGCCCTATAGGCGCGCCAAGGAGGAGTCCTCCTCCTAGTACTCCTACTAGGAGGGTGAAGGAAGTGGGGAGGGAGAAGGAAAGGGGGGCGCCGCCCCCCTCTCCTAGTCCAATTCGGACCAGGGGGGAGGAGGCGCACGGCCCACCCTGGCTGCCCCCCCTCTCTCTCTCTCCACTAAGGCCCATATGGCCCATTACTTCTCCCGGGGGGGTTCCGGTAACCCTCCGACTCTCCGGTTTTCTCCGAAATCAGCCGGAACACTTACGGTGTCCGAATATAGCCGTCCAATATATCAATCTTTATGTCTCGACCATTTCGATACTCCTCGTCATGTCCGTGATTACATCTGGGGACTCAGAACTAACTTCGGTACATCAAAACTCATAAACTCATATAACTGTCATCGAAACCTTAAGCGTGCGGACCCTACGGGTTCGAGAACAATGTAGACATGACCGAGACATGTCTCCGGTCAATAACCAATAGCGGAACCTGGATGCTCATATTGGCTCCCACATATTCTACGAAGATCTTTATCGGTCAGACCGCATAACAACATACATTGTTCCCTTTGTCATCGGTATGTTACTTGCCCGAGATTCGATCGTTGGTATCTCAATACCTAGTTCAATCTCGTTACTGGCAAGTCTCTTTACTCGTTTCGTAATACATCATCTCGCAACTAACTCATTAGTTGCAATGCTTGCAAGGCTTATGTGATGTGCATTACCGAGAGGGCCCAGAGATACCTCTCCGACAATCGGAGTGAAAAATCCTAATCTTGAAATACGCCAACCCAACATTCACCTTTGGAGACACTTGTAGAGCTCCTTTATAATCAACCAGTTACGTTGTGACGTTTGGTAGCACACAAAGTGTTCCTCCGGAAAATGGGAGTTGCATAATCTCATAGTCTTAGGAACATGTATAAGTCATGAAGAAATCAATAGCAACATACTAAACGATCGGGTGCTAAGCTAATGGAATGGGTCATGTCAATCACATAATTCTTCTAATAATGTGATCCCGATAATCAAATGACAACACATGTCTATGGTTAGGAAACATAACCATCTTTGATTAACAAGCTAGTCAAGTAGAGGCATACTAGTGACGTTTAGTTTGTCTATGTATTCACACAAGTATTATGTTTCCGGATAATACAATTCTAGCATGAATAATAAATATTTATCATGATATAAGGAAATAAAATAATAACATTATTATTGCCTCTAGGGCATATTTCCTTCAGTCTCCCACTTGCACTAGAGTCAATAATCTAGATTACACGGTAATGATTCCAACACCCATGGAGCTTTGTTGCTGATCATGTTTTGCTCGTGGAAGAGGCTTAGTCAACGGGTCTACAACATTCAGATCCGTATGTATCTTGCAAATCTCTATGTCTCCCACCTGGACTAGATTCCGGATGGAATTGAAGTGTCTCTTGATGTGTTTGGTTCTCTTGTGAAATCTGGATTCCTTTGCTAAGGCAATTGCACCAGTATTGTCACAAAAGATTTTCATTGGACCCGATGCACTAGGTATGACACCTAGATCAGATATGAACTCCTTCATCCAAACTCCTTCGTTTGCTGCTTCCGAAGCAGCTATGTACTCCGCTTCACATGTAGATCCCGCCACAACGCTTTGTTTAGAACTGCACCAACTGACAGCTCCACCGTTTAATGTAAACACGTATCCGGTTTGCGATTTAGAATCGTCCGGATCAGTGTCAAAGCTTGCATCTACGTAACCATTTACGATGAGCTCTTTGTCACTTCCATATATAAGAAACATATCCTTCGTCCTTTTCAGGTATTTCAGGATGTTCTTGACCGCTGTCCAGTGATCCACTCCTGGATTACTTTGGTACCTTCCTGCTAGACTTATAGCAAGACACACATCAGGTCTGGTACACATCATTGCATACATGATAGAGCCTATGGCTGAAGCATAGGGAACATCTTTCATTTTCTCTCTATCTTCTGCATTGGTCGGGCATTGAGTCTTACTCAATTTCACACCTTGTAACACAGGCAAGAATCCTTTCTTTGCTTGATCCATTTTGAACTTTTTCAAAACTTTGTCAAGGTATGTGCTTTGTGAAAGTCCAATTAAGCGTCTTGATCTGTCTCTATAGATCTTAATGCCCAATATGTAAGCAGCTTCACCGAGGTCTTTCATTGAAAAACTCTTATTCAAGTATCCTTTATGCTATCCAGAAATTCTATATCATTTCTGATTAGTAATATGTCATCTACATATAATATCAGAAATGCTACAGAGCTCCCACTCACTTTCTTGTAAATACAGACTTCTCCAAAAGTCTGTACAAAACCAAATGCTTTGATCACACTATCAAAGCGTTTATTCCAACTCCGAGAGGCTTGCACCAGTCCATAAATGGATCGCTGGAGCTTGCACACTTTGTCAGCTCCCTTTGGATCAACAAAACCTTCTGGCTGCATCATATACAACTCTTCTTCGAGAAATCCATTCAGGAATGCAGTTTTTACATCCATCTGCCAAATTTCATAATCATAAAATGCGGCAATTGCTAACATGATTCAGACAGACTTAAGCATCGCTACGGGTGAGAAGGTCTCATCGTAGTCAATCCCTTGAACTTGTCGAAAACCTTTTGCGACAAGTCGAGCTTTGTAGACAGTAACATTACCATCAGCGCCAGTCTTCTTCTTGAAGATCCATTTATTCTCAATTGCTTGCCGATCATTGGTCAAGTCAACCAAAGTCCATACTTTGTTCTCATACATGGATCCCATCCCAGATTTCATGGCTTCAAGCCATTTTGCGGAATCTGGGCTCACCATTGCTTCTCCATAGTTCATAGGTTCATCATGATCTAGCAGCATGACTTCTAGAACATGATTACCGTACCACCCTGGTGCGGATCTTACTCTGGTTGATCTACGAGGTTCAGTAGTATCTTGTTCTGAAGTTTCATGATCATCATCATTAGCTTCCTCACTAATTGGTGTAGGTGTCACAGAAACTGGTTTCTGTGATGTACTACTTTCCAATAAGGGAGCAGGTACGGTTACCTCATCAAGTTCTACTTTCCTCCCACTCACTTCTTTCGAGAGAAACTCCTTCTCTAGAAAGTTTCCGAATTTAGCAACAAAAGTCTTGCCTTCGGATCTGTGATAGAAGGTGTATCCAATAGTTTCCTTTGGATATCCTATGAAGACACATTTCTCCGATTTGGGTTCGAGCTTATCAGGTTGAAGGTTTTTCACATAAGCATCGCAACCCCAAACTTTCAGAAACGACAACTCTGGTTTCTTGCCAAACCACAGTTCATAAGGCGTCATCTCAGTGGATTTTGATGGTGCCCTATTTAACATGAATGCGGATGTCTCTAGAGCATAACCCCAAAACGATAGCGGTAAATCAGTAAGAGACATCATAGATCGCACCATATCAAGTAAAGTACTATTACGACGTTCGGACACACCATTACGCTGTGGTGTTCCGGGTGGCGTGAGTTGCGAAACTATTCCGCATTGTTTCAAATGTACACCAAACTCGTAACTCAAATATTCTCCTCCATGATCAGATCGTAGGAATTTTATTTTCTTGTTACGATGATTTTCAACTTCACTCTGACATTCTTTGAACTTTTCAAATGTTTCAGACTTATGTTTCATTAAGTAGATATATCCATATCTGCTTAAGTCATCTGTGAAGGTGAGAAAATAACAATATCCGCCACGAGCCTCAACTTTCATCGGACCACATACATCTGTATGTATGATTTCCAACAAATCTGTTGCTCTCTCCATAGTACCGGAGAATGGTATTTTTTGTCATCTTACCCATAAGGCACGGTTCGCAAGTACCAAGCGATTCATAATCAAGTGGTTCCAAAAGTCCATCAGTATGGAGTTTCTTCATGCGCTTTACACCGATATGACCCAAACGGCAGTGCCACAAATAAGTTGCACTATCATTATCAACTCTGCATCTTTTGGCTTCAACATTATGAATATGTGTGTCACTACTATCGATATTTAATAAGAATAGACCACTCTTTAAGGGTGCATGACCATAAAAGATATTACTCATATAAATAGAACAACCATCATTCTCTGATTTAAATGAATAACCGTCTCGCATCAAACAAGATCCAGATATAATGTTCATGCTTAACGCTGGCACCAAATAACAATTATTTAGGTCTAATACTAATCCCGATGGTAGATGTAGAGGTAGCATGCCGACCGCGATCACATCGACTTTGGAACCATTTCCCACGTGCATCGTCACCTCGTCCTTAGCCAATCTTCGCTTAATCCGTAGTCCCTGTTTCGAGTTGCAAATATTAGCAACAGAACCAGTATCAAATACCCAGGTGCTACTGCGAGCATTAGTAAGGTACACATCAATAACATGTATATCACATATACCTTTGTTCACCTTGCCATCCTTCTTATCCGCCAGATACTTGGGGCAGTTCCGCTTCCAGTGACCAGTCTGCTTGCAGTAGAAGCACTCAGTTTCAGGCTTAGGTCCAGGTTTGGGTTTCTTCTCTTGAGCAGCAACTTGCTTGCTGTTCTTTTTGAAGTTCCCCTTCTTCTTTCCTTTGCCCTTTTTCTTGAAACTAGTGGTCTTGTTGACCATCAACACTTGATGCTCCTTCTTGATTTCTACCTCCGCAGCTTTCAGCATTGCGAAGAGCTCGGGAATAGTCTTATTCATCCCTTGCATATTATAGTTCATCACGAAGCTCTTGTAGCTTGGTGGCAGTGATTGGAGAATTCTGTCAATGACGCAATCATCTGGAAGATTAACTCCCAATTGAATCAAGTGATTATTATACACAGACATTTTGAGTATATGCTCACTGACAGAACTGTTCTCCTCCATCTTGCAGCTATAGAACTTATTGGAGACTTTATATCTCTCAATCCGGGCATTTGCTTGAAATATTAACTTCAACTCCTGGAACATCTCATATGCTCCATGACGTTCAAAACGTCGTTGAAGTCCCGATTCTAAGCCGTAAAGCATGGCACACTGAACTATCGAGTAGTCATCAGCTTTGCTCTGCCAGACGTTCATAACATCTGGTGTTGCTCCAGCAGCAGGCCTGGCACCCAGCGGTGCTTCCAGGACGTAATTCTTCTGTGCAGCAATGAGGATAATCCTCAAGTTACGGACCCAGTCCGTGTAATTGCTACCATCATCTTTCAACTTTGCTTTCTCAAGGAACGCATTAGAATTCAACGGAACAACATCACGGGCCATCTATCTACAATCAAACATAAACAAGCAAGATACTATCAGGTACTAAGTTCATGATAAATTTAGGTTCAATTAATCCTATTACTAAAGAACTCCCACTTAGATAGACATCCCTCTAATCCTCTAAGTGATTACGTGATCCAAATCAACTAAAGCATGTCCGATCATCATGTGAGATGGAGTAGTTTCATTGGTGAACATCACTATGTTGATCATATCTACTATATGATTCACGCTCGACCTTTCGGTCTCAGTGTTTCGAGGCCATATCTGTATATGCTTGGCTCGTCAAGTATAACCTGAGTATTCCGCGTGTGCAACTATTTTCCACCCGTTGTATTTGAACGTAGAGCCTATCACACCCGATCATCACGTGGTGTCTCATCATGAAGAACTTTCACAACGGTGCATACTCAGGGAGAACACTTCTTGATAATTAGTGAGAGATCATCTTAAAATGCTACCGTCAATCAAAGCAAGATAAGATGCATAAAAGATAAACATCACATTCAATCAATATAAGTGATATGATATGGCCATCATCATCTTGTGCTTGTGATCTCCATCTTTGAAGCACCGTCATGATCACCATCGTCACCGGCACGACACCTTGATCACCACGTTGCATCGTTGTCGTCTCGCCAAACTTTATGCTTCCACGAATATTGCTACCGCTTAGTGATAAAGTAAAGCATTACAACGCAATTGCATTGCATACAATAAAGCGACAACCATATGGCTCCTGCCAGTTGCCGATAACTTGGTTACAAAACATGATCATCTCATACAATAAAATTTAGCATCGTGTCTTGACCATATCACATCACAACATGCTCTGCAAAAACAAGTTAGACGTCCTCTACTTTGTTGTTGCAAGTTTTACGTGGCTGCTACGGGCTTAAGCAAGAACCAATCTTACCTACGCATCAAAACCACAACGATAGTTTGTCAAGTTGGTGCTGTTTTAACCTTCGCAAGGACCGGGCGTAGTCACACTCAGTTCAACTAAAGTTGGAGAAACTGACACCCGCTAGCCACCTTTGTGCAAAGCACGTCGGGAGAACCGGTCTCGCATAAGCATACGCGTAATGTCGGTCCGGGCCGCTTCGTCCAACAATACCGCCGAACCAAAGTATGACATGCTGGTAAGCAGTATGACTTATATCGCCCACAACTCACTTGTGTTATACTCGTGCATATAACATCAACACATAAAACCTAGGCTCGGATGCCACTGTTGGGGAACGTAGTAATTTCAAAATTTTCCTACGCACACACAAGATCATGGTGATGCATAGCAACGAGAGGGGAGAGTGCTGTCTACGTACCCTCATAGACCGGCAACGGAAGTGTTGACACAACATAGAGGAAGTAGTCGTACGTCTTCCCGATCCGACCGATCCAAGCACCGAAGTACGGCACCTCTGAGTTCTAGCACACGTTCAGCTCGATGACGATCCCCGGACTCCGATCCAGCAAAGTGTCGGGGAAGAGTTCCGTCAGCACGACGGCGTGGTGACGATCTTGATGTTCAACTGTCGCAGGGCTTCGCCTAAGCACCACTACAATATTATCGAGGATTATGGTGGAAGGGGGCACCACACACGGCTAAGAAAACGATCGCATGGATCAACTTGTGTGTCTAGGGGTGCCCCCTGCCCCCGTATATAAAGGAGCAAGGGGAGGAGGCCGGCCGGCCCTATAGGCGCACCGCCGCCCCCCTCTCCTAGTCCAATTCGGACCAGGGGAGGAGGCGCGCGGCCCACCCTGGCTGCCCCCCTCTCTCTCTCTCCACTAAGGCCCATATGGCCCATTACTTCTCCGGGGGGGGGGGGGTTCCGGTAACCCTCCGGCTCTCCGGTTTTCTCCAAAATCACCCGGAACACTTCCGATGTCCGAATATAGCCGTCCAATATATCAATCTTTATGTCTCGACCATTTCGATACTCCTTGTCATGTCCGTGATTACATCTGGGACTCCGAACTAACTTCGGTACATCAAAACTCATAAACTCATATAACTGTCATCGAAACCTTAAGCGTGCGGACCCTACGGGTTCGAGAACAATGTAGACATGACCAAGACATGTCTCCGGTCAATAACCAATAGCGGAACCTGGATGCTCATATTGGATCCCAAATATTCTACAAAGATCTTTATCGGTCAGACCGCATAACAACATACGTTGTTCCCTTTGTCATCGGTATGTTACTTGCCCGAGATTCGATCGTCGGTATCTCAATACCTAGTTCAATCTCGTTACCGGCAAGTCTCTTTACTCGTTTCGTAATACATCATCTCGCAACTAACTCATTAGTTGCAATGCTTGCAAGGCTTATGTGATGTGCATTACCGAGAGGGCCCAAAGATACCTCTCCGACAATCGGAGTGACAAATCCTAATCTTGAAATACGCCAACCCAACATTCACCTTTGGAGACACCTGTAGAGCTCCTTTATAATCACCCAGTTACGTTGTGACGTTTGGTAGCACACAAAGTGTTCCTCCGGAAAACAGGAGTTGCATAATCTCATAGTCTTAGGAACATGTATAAGTCATGAAGAAAGCAATAGCAACATACTAAACGATCGGGTGCTAAGCTAATGGAATTGGTCATGTCAATCACATCATTCTTCTAATAATGTGATCCCAATAATCAAATGACAACACATGTCTATGGTTAGGAAACATAACCATCTTTGATTAACGAGCTAGTCAATTAGAGGCATACTAGTGATGTTTAGTTTGTCTATGTATTCACACAAGTATTATGTTTCCGGATAATACAATTCTAGCATGAATAATAAACATTTATCATGATATAAGGAAATAAAATAATAACATTATTATTGCCTCTAGGGAATATTTCCTTCAATCTAAACTACGTGTGCCGAAGACTTGTCGTATACTCCAAAACCTCTCCTGCCTCCTTCTGCCTAGATCTGACCTTATAACCCTAGATACCCTACCTGGCGTGTATATAAGCCATAGGCTTTAGCCATAGAGGGGACATCAACGCAATATCATTCACCTAGCCCTAGAGTTAGACCACATCTTATGATGTCGAGGTAGATCAACTCTTTACTCGATACATCTATATCAATATAAACAAGAGCAGGATTTAGGGTTTTACCTCCATCGAGAGGGCCTAAACCTGGGTAAAACATCGTCTCTCTATTCCTGTTACCATCTATCCGAGATTCACAGCTTGGGACCCCCTACCCCGAGGTCTGACGGTTTTGACACCAACACTACTACTTTCATTGAGAGTTCCGCTGTGAGATCGACAGAAGGATCGGTGGGATTGTTGGTCAATGACCCCAAACCTGCAAGCATGATTACCATGGCCGAAACTTCTATCATGGAACCGCCTTCACACGAGCCTAAGGCAAACCGTGACCCTTCTCCGGCTCCTATGGGGAATTCCCCCAAGGATGAAGGGTGGAGGTAATTTTTCGAAAGTGGCCCGAACATCGGACGACTAGAGGCAACCAATGAAGCTGATCTTCAAATCAATCTGACCGGTCCGATGGTCGCAGATCTGACATGGGATGAGGATGATAGGGTTTTGGACCCGTGATCCTTAGAGATTGGAACTCATCCACTCACCTCCCACATAGAGTATCACCCTGATAACTCGGGCCCACCCAACGTCCAGGATCTGGCCTACGTGCAACAACTCCCCGATGAATCGATCAGACAGTTCTGGGCTAGATTCTTGTCTGTCAAAAACAAGATATCAGATTACCTAGACTCCGACATAATCACAACCTTCCAGTGCAGATGCAAGGATAAAGGCGTTTCGAACGCCCTTGCTCATCGCTGTGTTCAAACACTTCCAGAATTATCCGATCTGGTGTCGATATTCTGCACCATTGAAGATGCTTCGCTAGCCAGAGAAAACACAAATTCGATCTGTCAAGACCATCCCAAACATGACAGATCAGTACCTAGGTGTGAGCTTGGTAAGCGAAACACACCGTCCGGGCAACCTCGGAAGAAGAACAAAACCTCCGTCCACCTGGGGACCACCCTTGGCGGCTTTCTGGATAAACCATGCCCAATAGATGCTATTATGAGTAATTCCTGCCCGATTCACAGCCTTCGCGATTGTTGGGTGGTTAGGCAGATAACTAAAGGAGGACCTACCCTCCTGGCGAGCACCTCCAGCCACATAAAACAAACCTCGAATGAAGACGAGGTCATGATGATCTATGAAGCCTTCACGTCCAATAACCAGCGCAAATGAGCCCCGTGGGAAATCAATTCCATCTAGCAGGTGCCAATTCGGGGCACATGGATAGACACGCTGATCACTTTTGATATATGCAGATACTCTGGAAAAGATGCACATCGATAAATCACGCATAGAACGGAGTAGCACCGCCTTTAAGGGTATAATACCTGCTACTTGTGAGCTGCATTGGGATTTCGCCGAAGAGGAGGGGATGATGCAGTACAATAGATATAAGTATTTCCCTCAGTTATGAAACCATGGTTATCAATCCAGTAGGAGAATCATGCAACAACTCGTTAGCATCACCTACACACAAAATAACAAATCCTTGCACCCAACGCGAACAAGGGGTTGTCAATCCCTTGGCAGTTATTTGCAAGATTAAATTGTATGGTGATAGATAGATAGATCGAACAAAAATACAAAATAAAATAAATAAGTAAAAGTGCAGCAAGGTACTTTTAGTATTTTTAATATATGATAAAGGTAGACCCGGGGGCCATAGTTTTCACTAGAGGCTTCTCTCTTGAAAATAGCATACGGTGGGTAAACAAATTACTGTTGGGCAATTGATAGAAAAGCAAATAATCATGACGATATCCAAGGCAATGATAATGTATATAGGCATCACGTCCGAGAAAAGTAGACCGAAACGATTCTGCATCTACTACCATTACTCCACACATCGAACGCTATCCAGCATGCATCTAGAGTATTAAGTTCATAAAGAACGGAGTAATGCCTTGCTACCTCTTGAGCTTGCGTTGGATTTCCCCGAAGAGGAAAGGATGATGCAGCAGAGTAGCATAAGTATTTCCCTCAGTTTTTGAGAACCAAGGTATCAATCGAGTAGGAGGCCACGCTCAAGTCCCTCGTACCTGCACAAAACGATAGCTACTCGCAACCAACGCGATTAGGGGTTGTCAATCCCTTCACGGTCACTTACGAGAGTGACATCTGATAGATATAATAATTTTGGTATTTTTGGTGTAGAGATGCAAAGTGAAAACTAAAAGGCAAAGTAAAAAGCAAGGCAAGATTAAAGTGATGGAGATTGATATGATGAGAATAGACTGGGGGGCCATAGGTTTCACTAGTGGCTTCTCTCAAGAGCATAAGTATTCTATGGTGGGTGAACAAATTACTGTTGAGAAATTGACATAATTGAGCATATTATGAGAATATCTAGGCATGATCATGTATATAGGCATCACGTCCATTACAAGTAGACCGAAACGATTCTGCATCTACTACTATTACTCCACTCATCGACCGCTATCCAGCATGCATCTAGAGTATTAAGTTAAAAACAGAGTAACGCTTTAAGCAAGATGACATGATGTAGAGAGATAAATTCATGCAATATGAAATAAACCCCATCTTGTTATTCTCGATGGCAACGATGCAATACGTGCCTTGCTGCCCCTTCTGTCACTGGGAAAGGACACCGCAAGATCGAACCCAAAGCTAAGCACTTCTCCCATGGCAAGAAAAACCAATCTAGTAGGCCAAACCAAGCTGATAATTCGAAGAGACTTGCAAAGATAACCAATCATACATAAAAGAATTCAGAGAAGATTCAAATATTATTCATAGATAGACTTGATCATAAACCCACAATTCATCGGTCTTCACAAACACACCGCAAAAAAGAAGAAGATTACATCGAATAGATCTCCACAAGAGAGGGGGAGAACTTTGTATTGAGATCCAAAAAGAGAGAAGAAGCCATCTAGCTAATAACTATGGACCCGAAGGTCTGAGGTAAACTACTCACACTTCATCAGAGAGGCTATGGTGATGTAGAAGCCCTCCATGATGACGGCCCTCTCCGGCGGAGCTCCGGAACAGGCCCCAAGATGGGATCTCGTGGATACAGAAAGTTGCGGCAGTGGAATTAGGTTTTTGGCTCCGTCTCTGTTTGTTTGGTACGTAGGTATATATAGGAGGAAGAAGTACGTTGGTGGAGCTTCGGTGGCCCCACGAGGGTGGGGGGCGCGCCTGGGGGTATAGGGCGCACCCCCCTACCTCGTGCCCACCTTGAAGCTTCCTTGGCGTAGGGTCCAAGTCTCCTAGGTAAATCACGTTCCAGAAAGGTTTATTCCGTTTGGACTCCGTTTGATATTCCGTTTCTTCGAAACACTGAAATAGGAAAAAAACAACAATTATGGGCTGGGCCTCCAGTTAATAGGTTAGTCCCAAAAATAATATAAAAGTGGAAAATAATGCCCAATATAGTCCAAAACAGTAGATAATATAGCATGGAGCAATCAAAAATTATAGATATGTTGGAGACGTATCAGGCATCCCCAAGCTTAATTCCTGCTCGTCCTCGAGTAGGTAAATGATAAAAGACAATTTTTGATGCGGAGTGCTACTTGGCATAATTTCAATGCAAATCTTCTTAATTGTGGTGTGAATATTCAGATTAGGAAGATTCAAGACAAAAGTTCATATTGACATAGAGAATAATAATACTTCAAGCAAACCAACAAAGCAATTATGTTTTCTTAAAGTAACATGGCCAAAGAAAGCTCATCCCTACAAAATCATATAGTTTAGTCATGCTCCATTTTCATCACACAAGAATGCTCTCATCATGCACAACCCCGATGACAAGCCAAGCAATTGTTTCATACCTTAATAATTTCAAACTCATAAACTTTCACGCAATACATGAGCGTGAGCCATGGATATAGCACTATGGGTGGAATAGAATATAATGACGGGGGTTATGTGGAGAAGACAAAAAGGAGAAAGTCTCACATCAACGAGACTAATCAATGGGCTATGGAGATGCCCATCGATTGATGTTAATGCAAGGAGTAGGGTTTGCCATGCAACGGATGCACTAGAGCTATAAATGTATGAAAGCTCAACAAAAGAAACTAAGTGGGTGTGCATCCAACTTGCTTGCTCACGAAGACCTAGGGCACTTGAGGAGGCCCATTGCTGGAATATACAAGCCAAGTTCTATAATGAAAATTCCCACTAGTATATGGAAGTGATAACTCAAGAGACTCTCTATATGAAGAACATGGTGCTACTATGAAGCACAAGTGTGGAAAAAAGGATAGTAGCATTGCCCCTTTTTATATATTTTCTCTTTTTTGGGCTTTTTTTTCTTTGGACTTTTTTTGGGACAATGCTCTATTGAATGATGATCATCACACTTCTATTTATTTACAACTCAATGATTACAACTCGATACTAGAACAAAGTATGACTCTATATGGATGCCTCCGGCGGTGTACCGGGATATGCAATGAATCAAGAGTGACAAGTATGAAAAAAATTATGAACGGTGGCTTTGCCACAAAGACTTATGTCAACTACATGATCATGCTAAGCAATATGACAATGATGAATGTGTCATGATAAATTGGATGGTGGAAAGTTGCATGGCAATATATCTCGGAATGGCTATGGAAATGCTATAATAGGTAGGTATGGTGGCTGTTTTGAGGAAGATATAAGGAGGTTTATGTGTGAAAGAGCATATCATATCACAGGGTTTGGATGCACCGGCGAAGTTTGCACCAACTCTCGATGTGAGAAAGGGCAATGCACGGTACCGTAGAGGCTAGCAATGATGGAAGGGTGAGAGTGCGTATAATCCATGGACTCAACATTATTCATAAAGAACTCATATACTTATTGCAAAAATCTACAAGCCATCAAAAACCAAAGTATTACGCACATGCTCCTAGGGGGATAGATTGGTAGGAAAAGACCATCGCTCATCCCCGACCGCCACTCATAAGGAGGACAATCAAATAACACCTCATGTTTCAAATTTGTTGCATAACGTTTACCATACGTGCATGCTATGGGACTTGCAAACTTTAACTCAAGCACTTCTCAAATTCACAATTACTCTACTAGCATGACTTTGATATTACTACCTCCATATCTCAAAAAAATTTACCAAGCATCCAACTTTTCTTAGTATTCAACACACTCAAAAGAAAGTTTCACAAATCTTGACTACCAAGCATGTTTTTATTAAGCAAATTACCATGCTATTAAGACTATCAAAATAATTTAAGTGAAGCATGAGAGATCAATAGTTTCTTTAAAACAAATCCACTACCGTGCTCTAAAAGATCTAAGTGAAGCACATAGAGCAAAATTATAGCGCTCAAAAGATACAAGTGAAGCACATAGAGCAAAACTACTTAGTTCAAAAAGATATAAGTGAAGCAAATAGAGTATTCTATCAAATTCTAATTCATGTATGGATCTCTCAAAAGGTGTGTATAGCAAGGATAATTGTGGCACACTAACAAGCAAAGACACAAATAACACAAGACGCTCCAAGCAAAACACATATCATGTTGGTGAATAAAAATATAGCTCCAAGTAAATTACCGATGGAAGTGGACGAAAGAGGGGATGCCTTCCGGGGCATCCCCAAGCTTTGACTTTTTAGTGTCCTTGGATTATCTTGGGGGTGCCATGGGCATCCCCAAGCTTAGGCTCTTGCCACTCCTTGTTCCATAATCCATCCCAAGAATTCACCCAAAACTTGAAAACTTCACAACACAAAACTCAATAGAAATCTCGTGAGCTCCGTTAGAGAAAGAAAACAAAAGACCACTTCAAGGTACTGTAATGAACTCATTATTTATTTATATTGGTGTTAAACCTACTGTATTCCAACTTTTCTATGGATTATAAACTATTTTACTAACCATAGATTCATCAAAATAAGCAAACAACACACGGAAAACAGAATCTGTCAAAAACAGAACAGTCTGTAGTAATCTGTAACTAACGCAAACTTCCGAAACTTCAAAAAATACACCAAAATTGGACGACCTAGAAAATTTGTTTATTGATCAGAATCAATTGGAATCAGTATTTTATCACGTTCTGGTGATTTTTAACAATTCGTCCACTGAACGCAAAGTTTCTGGAAATTACAGCAAGATCAAATAACGATCATCCAAGAAGATCCAATAGGTCTAACTGGGCAAAATCACTAATTAAAACACAAAACCACATCCAAACAGAAGGTAGATGGGTTATTTATTCCCTAACAGAAGAAAAACACAAAAAACTAAAAATAAAATTGGGTTGCCTCCCAACAAGCGCTATCGTTTAACGCCCTAGCTAGGCATAAAAGCGAGGATAGATCTAGGTTGTGCCATAGTAATAAGATAGATTTGAGACAAGCAAAAGTAATAAAAAGGGCTAAATTTAATAAGACAGAGGTCCCCAAGATCAATTTTAGGAGGTATAGGTTCCTCTTTCGGCCCTTCGTATTGCACAACCAATTCATCATTATAAGCATTCTTTTGACAGAACCTTGTGAGCCTAAACTCAAGAGAGCATCCTAGCTCATTGTTTTGAATAGCCAAATCATCATTAAGTTTAGAGATTCTATCAATTAAAATATTGATTGGCACCTTTTTTCTAAGGTTTTCATTGAAAGCAACATAGTCAAGAGATTGAAAGCGCATAATTTGTTCTTGATCAAAGAGGATAGATTCTATGGGAGGACGACCAGCATCCACCCTATAGTGCACAAAGATTTCTTTGGCTTCTTTTATTATAAATCTGAATTCATGAGCCAAAAAGATAGTAGCGGCACGCTTAACAGAAGAATGCTCGATATTAGAAAATTCTAGGAAAATTCTTTGTATAGATGGGTGCATATGCATAAATTGCCTTTCAAGTTCAAAGATAAGCATGGCAATAGCGTCCGCAAGACTACTAGTTCTATGAAGAATAGAACCGCCCATAGAGGGCAAAGCACCGGCACAAGTAAAAAAAATCTTGGATGACTCCTTTTCCAATAATATTACCACTACCGATTCGAAATCTTTTGGTATGATAGGTAGGGGGTTCTTCAGCCGGAGCATCAGAATTTTCTATGACATTGTTATCGCCCATATCGGCGATAACTTCCCCAACTTCAGACATAGCGACAAGCAAGCAATCCAACACACGAGCAAACAAAAGGCAAGCAAGAAAAAGGCAAACGGAAAAGAGAGGCGGAGAAGGAGAAGGAGATTGGGAAAGAGAGGGCGAATAAAACGGCAAGGGTGAAGTGGGCGAGAGGAAAACGAGAGGCAAATGGCAACTAATGTAATGCGAGAGATAGGGATTGTGATGGGTACTTGGTATGTTGACTTTTTGCGTAGGCTCCTCGGCAACGGCGCCAGAAATTCTTCTTGTTACCTCTTGAGCTTGCGTTGGATTTCCCCGAAGAGGAAAGGATGATGCAGCAGAGTAGCGTAAGTATTTCCCTCAATTTTGAGAACCAAGGTATCAATCCAGTAGGAGGCCATGCTCAAGTCCCTCGTACCTGCACAAAACGATAGCTGCTCGCAACCAATGCGATTAGGGGTTGTCAATCCCTTCATGGTCCGAGAGTGATATCTGATAGATATAATATTTTTAGTATTTTTAGTATAGAGATGCAAAGTGAAAAGTAAAAGGCAAAGTAAAAAAGCAAAGCAAGATTAAAGTGATGGAGATTGATATGATGAGAATAGACCCGGGGGCCATAGGTTTCACTAGTGGCTTCTCTCAAGAGCATAAGTATTCTACGGTAGGTGAACAAATTACTGTTGAGCAATTGACAGAATTGAGCATAGTTATGAGAATATCTAGGCATGATCATGTATATAGGCATCACGTCCGTGACAAGTAGGCCGAAACGATTCTGCATCTACTACTATTACTCCACTCATCGATCGCTATCCAGCATGCATATAGAGTATTAAGTTAAAAACAGAGTAACACTTTAAGCAAGATGACATGATGTAGAGAGATAAATTCACGCAATATAAAATAAACCCCATCTTGTTATCCTCGATGGCAATGATGCAATACGTGCCTTGCTGCCCCTTCTATCACTGGGAAAGAACACCGCAAGATCGAACCCAAAGCTAAGCACTTCTCCCACGACAAGAAAAACCAATCTAGTAGGCCAAACCAAACTGATAATTCGAAGAGACTTGCAAAGATAACCAATCATACATAAAAGAATTCAGAGAAGATTTAGATATTATTCATAGATAGACTTGATCATAAACCCACAATTCATCGGTCTCAACAAACACACCGCAAAAAAAGAAGAAGATTACATCGAATAGATCTCCACAAGAGAGGGGGAGAACTTTGTATTGAGATCCAAAAAGAGAGAAGAAGCCATCTAGCTAATAACTATGGACCCGAAGGTCTGAGGTAAACTACTCACACTTCATCGAAGAGGCTATGGTGATGTAGAAGCCCTCCGTGATGACAACCCTCTCCGACGGAGCTCCGGAACAGGCCCCAAGATGGGATCTCGTGGATACAAAAAGTTGCGGCGGTGGAATTAGGTTTTTGGCTCCGTCTCTGTTCGTTTGGGGGTACGTAGGTATATATAGGAGGAAGAAGTATGTCGGTGGAGCTTCGGTGGCCCCACGAGGGTGGGGGCGCGCCTGGGGGTATAGGGCGTGCCCCCCTACCTCGTGCCCACCTCGAAGCTTCCTTGGCGTAGGGTCCAAGTCTCCTCGGTCATATTCAGGAAGAAAATCACTTTCCAGAAAGTTTTATTCCATTTGGACTCCATTTGATATTCCGTTTCTTCGAAACACTGAAATAGGAAAAAACAACAATTCTGGGCTGGGCCTCCGGTTAATAGGTTAGTCCCAAAAATAATATAAAAGTGGAAAATAAAGCCCAATATAGTCCAAAACAGTAGATAATATAGCATGGAGCAATAAAAAATTATAGATACGTTGGAGACGTATCACGCCTTAAGCAAGATGACATGATGTAGTCAAAGTAAACACACGCATGAGTAAACCCCATCTTTTTACCCTTAATAACAATGATAGAATACGTGCCATGTCCCCTTCTGTCACTGGGATTGATCACCGCAAGATCGAACCCATTACAAAGCACCTCTCCCATTGCAAGGTAAATCAATCTAGTTATCCAAACCAAATCAATAGACCGGAGAGAAATACGAAGGTATAACAATCATGCATAAAAAATTTCAGAGGAAATTCAAATAAAATTCATGGATAATCTGATCATAAACTCACAATTCATCAGATCCCAACAAACACACCGCAAAAAGTGATTACATCAGATAGAACTCCAAGCACCTCTCCCATTGCAAGATAAATCAATCTAGTTATCCAAACCAAATCAATAGATCGGAGAGAAATACGAAGGTATAACAATCATGCATAAAAGAGTTCAGAGGAAACTCAAATAATATTCATGGATAATCTGATCATAAACTCACAATTCATCGGATCCCAACAAACACACCGCAAAAAGTGATTACATCGGATAGAACTCCAAGATCAAATAGAAAGAATAAACCATCTAGCTACTAACTATGGACCCGTAGGTCTGTGGTAAAATACTCACGCATCATTGGAAGGGGCAGCAAGGATGATGTAGGGGCCCTCCATGATTGAATCCCCCTCCAGCAGAGTGCCAAGAAAGGCCTCCCGATGGGATCTCTCGAGAATAGGAACTTGCGGCCGTGGAAAAAGTATTTCCCAGACTCCTCTATTGGTTTCCCGATTTTAGAGAATTTATAGAGACAGAGTTAGGTCAAACAGAGCTACATGGGCCCTACCCCTCTGGGCGCGCCCTGGTGCCTCATGGGCCACTTCCGAAGCTTCGAGGGTCTCTTATGTCCATAAAAAATCTCCAAAAAGTTTCGTGCCATTTGGACTTTGTTTGGTACTAATATTCTGAAAAACCAAAAATAGAAAAAAAAACAACAACTAGCATTGGGCACTAAGTTAGTAGGTTAGTCCCAAAAAATGATATATAATTGCTTGTAAGTATATATAGAACATCCAAGATTGATACTATAATAGCATGGAACAATAAAAAATTATAAATACCTTGGAGACGTGTCAAGCATCCCCAAGCTTAATTCTTGCTCGCCCTCGAATAGATAAATGATAAAAACAGAATTTTTGATGTGGAATGCTACCTATCATATTCATCATACACCCTTTTGTTTTGTGTCATGGACATTTGGACTTGAATGATTCAAATGAATAATCTATAATTTGTCATGAAGACATAAATACTCAAGCATACTAACAAGCAACCATGTCTTTCAAAATATCAACGCTGAAGAAAGTTAGCCCTAGCCCATTATATATGCTCAGTCATTGTAGTACTGCAGGATGCTGCTAACGCGACACTACGATCAGAGGCCCTTCGACGAAACTGTGTGCGATGTAATAATCGCAAATGTTGGTGTAAAAAAACTGTCAAAAAAGATATAAAACGTTTGTGATGGAGGATGCATCAAACATGGTTCATATTTTAGTTGCGTGTGCGATGCAGGGCATACGGTTCAGTTCAATTAACTATTTGTGACGAGGAGGAACAAAAGAAACGGGCAACCAGATGAAGGTGTGTGCGATATACATCATACGGTTCACTCGGATGAACTGTTTGTGATTAGGCAACACAAAAGAAACGGTCAGCCAGATCAAGGTGTGTGCGATATACGGCATGCGGTTCACTCAGATGAACTGTTTGTGTTGAGACAAGAGAACAGAAACAATTCAACTTAACAAGATGTGTGTGATATGCGACAAACAGGTTTGTAATCGGAAACGTGTGCGAAGACCGATAACAACACAGCCGATTGCTGCTAACAAGCCGTGTGTGTTGTGAGCAAACGATTGTTGGTATACAATTGTGAGTGATTGATGAAAACATCACCGGAGGGTTCCATTGTTTAGTCCGTGTGCGATGTGATTTTCTTTGTCCTCACAACATCTATGCTCTATCTACAGAGCATCAACATATATACTTAAAAAGACAGCATTGCATAACCAAATTAAGTATACAATTACACAAGTGACTACACACATAACATTTCCACACACCAAAGTAAGCAATTACATGCATACTAAACTAGGAGAAACGAGGATCTAATCATCTACTTATTGTCGCGATGACGCTTGCCATTGCTCTGCTTCCGGCTGGATCCCTGTCCTTTTGGGGAAGGAGGCACTTCCTCATGTAAACGATCCACCTGTACATGTCATAGCTCGTGTACACCTCCTTGCCCGCGTACACGACGTGAGTTTTGTTGAGTTTCTCCATCCAGGCCGAGTGCGAGGCACGCTTGTCCTTGTTGCACAAATCCTTCATGTCTCTGTAGTAGGGGTCGATGATGGCCTCGGCGAGGTGAACCAGTGAGTCCTTCTCATGCTCCGTGTTGCCCCAGATCTTGTATTGGCCCTAGATGTCGACAAGATTCTGGCAGGTGATGCCCGAATTCTCGAGTGCCTTTACATCATTGGTGATGTCCACCGTAGAAAACATGTAGTGGGGGCTGTTGACATACCTAGCGAAATGCTCACAAAGCCTTGTGGCCAGGCAGTAGTGGTAGACGAGGACGTGGTAGCGCACGCACATCTGGGCGACGATGACCTTGGGACAAGACCCGACACGAGCGCTGGTGTACTCAAGGCCGAATCCGACCACCTTGTACTTCTCCTCGGCAAGCAACAACTCCATGATGTGGATGGAGTGCTCCACCCAGACCGGGTCGTTGGTGTACACCACTGAGAGGTCCATGAACCTGATGTGGGTGTCCACCAAGGCACGCATGGTGAACTGCTGCTCGTCGTCGTCAGCCGCTCGGAGCGCCATTGGATCCGTGTAGAATACCCTCTAAGAATTTCTCGTGGTGTGTGTGCTTCTTGCAATGATGGGGCATGATCGAAAGGTTGAAGAGACAGAAGGGTTAAATGGCCATTGTAATAAATAGGGGTTGGCCGGCCTGTAATCGTCACGTCTTGTCACGGCTTTCATAGTGGAGGATTCCAGTGCACACTTGACAACATCGCACCGCACGCGTGGGCTCGAAGAGGCGCCAAATGTATCGTCGGTGAGCATGTTCCCGCGCTACCGCGCAGTTTACCGCGCAAGCTTACCGCCTGGCTAGTTTGGCCACACATTGGCTAGAAGAAGGACAAATCATGGGTGTTTATTGGCAAAAAGCTTTGTAAAAATGAAGTGTGTGGAATGACTTCGGTCATAAGTTTACCCGTGGGTGATGAGGTCAAAGTTACACAGAAGGCTGATGATGGACACTCGAGTGCGATAATTAATTATGCGCTCTACAGGGACACACGGTGGAAGAAACCAACTGTGTGCAATAATGTCTAAGATCGCAATCGAGTTAGCTATACAGATCGTGTGGTGTGAGATCGACAAGGTAAACAGATTTGAGAATGGTTAATAAAATCTAAGACCATTGCATATTAAGGTCAAAATAGTGCTACCAATATACGAGTCTCATACGATGCCATTTCAAAGATTGTACCACAAAAGCTCGAAATATATATTCCAGAGTTATATGGCTCAAATTCGAAGATTACAAGGTTCAAACTGATATTAGAAATGAAATTCAGCTCATCAGCTGCAAACACTCGCGCTGATCCGCTGAACATGGATATCAGAGAGGTTCAAACTAATATTGCCACTTCTAAGTATGGTTTCGAAACCTCACAATTTTTGCAAAGGGGTCAGCCACTGAGAAGTCATGTATGGGGTTGACACGATGACTTCTGATTACTCTGTCATCTGAAGTTCCAAAATGAAATTCAGCATTATTGGAGCCTATTCCATTCTGCCACAGGCGCCGACGCTGATCAACAAACCATTCATTTTTGCGAAATAAATGTAGGGCAAACCTCATTACCTTCAGCACCCTTGCTTTGAGGACAAAGAACCAGGCGAATATAATCTCTGGTAAGGTCCCTTGGTAGGAGTTCAAAGTAATTTCTGAGAGATGCAGATCTAGGCATTCGACGTGATTGTTATATTGTATCACATTATCCACCACTGGGCCTAATCTTATCTGCAAAAGAAGAAAACATGTTAGTCCCTACATGCAGTTTTGAACATTACTATAGGCCTATTTGGTTTGTAGGATTTGTAAAATGCACTAACATGCCATCTTTGATCTGACATGATTAACACGGGCATTTGGTTACATTCTAGAAAAATGTAGCCTTCTTCACAAGAGGTTGGAGTGGATGAAAAGTTCCGTAAGAAAACTAGTACAGATGGATCCAAAGGAGAAATGCTTATTGATTGTAACCATATGGATCAAGCAACCAATATGGGGGGGGGGGCATGTATGTACTGAAATCCTCCAAAAGAATCCTTCATGAATTATAGTACATTGTCATTGTAAACTTGGAAAAAGGTGTCACAAATTGAACTCCCTTATGGTTAACATTTAACAGGAAAGGAACATCACCTCGATATATAGCTTCTCCAGGCACGGAAAGCATCTCAGGAAACTGACAACTTGCTCCAGGTTGGGGCCGATAGATTCTAGTGCCAAGACCTTCACTGTGCGCAGTTTCGGGGTCAAGCTTGTCGGAATCATTTTCTGAATGACAGACGAACAAACATCTTCAAAATTAGAAATAATGTTAATTTGTAGTGTTGGGGAACGTAGTGATTTCAAAAAAAATTCCTATGCACACGCAAGATCATGGTGATGCATAGCAACGAGATGGGAGAGTGTTGTCCACGTACCCTCGTAGACCGAAAGTGGAAGCGTTAGCACAACATGGTTGATGTAGTCGTACGTCTTCACGATCCGACCGATCAAGTACCAAACGTGCGACACCTTCGAGTTCAGCACACGATTAGCTCGATGACGTCCCTCGAACTCCGATCCAGTCGAGTGTTGAGGGAGAATTTCGTCAGCACGACGGCGTGGTGACGATGTTGATGTTCTACCGGCGCAGGGCTTCGCCTAAGCACCGCTACAGTAATATCGAGGTGGACTATGGTGGAGGGGGGCACCGCACACGGCTAAAAGATCAAACGATCTATTGTTGTGTCTATGGGGTGCCCCCTGCCCCCGTATATAAAGGAGTAAGGGGGGGTGCGGCCGGCCAGAGAGGAGGCATTCCAGGAGGAGTCCTACTCCCACCGGGAGGACTCCCCCCTTTTCCTAGTTGGATTAGGACTTGGGAAGGGAAAGGAGTGGAGGAGAAGAAGGAAGGGGGGCGCCGCCCCCCTCTCCTTGTCCTATTCGGACTGGGGGCGCGTGGCCCAGCCCTAGCCGCCTCTCCGCTGTTCCACCCAGGCCCACTAAGGCCCATTAAGTCCCCGCGGGGTTCCGATAACCTCCCGATACTCCGGTAAAATCCTGATTTCACCCGGAACACTTGCGATATCCAAACATAGGCTTCCAATATATCAATCTTCATGTCTTGACCATTGCGAGACTCCTCGTCATGTCCGGGATCACATCCGGGACTCCGAACAACCTTCGGTACATCAAAACATATAAACTCATAATATGACCATCATCGAAACTTTAAGCGTGCGGACCCTACAGGTTCGAGAACTATGTAGACATGACCGAGACATGTCTCCGGTCAATAACCAATAGCGGAACCTGGATGTTCATATTGACTCCCACATATTTTATGAAGATCTTTATCGGTCAAACCGCATAACAACATACGCTGTTCCCTTTGTCATCGGTATGTTACTTGCCCGAGATTCGATCGTGGGTATCTCAATACCTAGTTCAATCTCGTTATCGGCAAGTCTCTTTACTCGTTCTGTAATACATCATCCCGCAACTAACTCATTAGTAGCAATGCTTGCAAGGCTTAAGTGATGTGCATTACCGAGAGGGCCTAGAGATACCTCTCCAATATTCGGAGTGACAAATCCTAATCTCGAAATATGCCAACCCAACAAGTACCTTCGGAGACACCTATAAAGCACCTTTATAATCACCCAGTTACGTTGTGATGTTTGGTAGCACACAAAGTGTTCCTCCGGTAAATGGGAGTTGCATAATCTCATAGTCATAGGAACATGTATAAGTCATGAAGAAAGCAATAGCAAAAAACTAAACGATCAAGTGCTAAGCTAACGAAATGGGTCAAGTCAATCACATCATTCTCCTAATGATGTGATCCCGTTAATCAAATGACAACTCATGTCTATGGTCAGGAAACATAACCATCTTTGATCAACGAGCTAGTCAAGTAGAGGCATACTAGTGACACTCTGTCTGTCTATGTATTCACACATGTATTATGTTTCCGGTTAATACAATTCTAGCATGAATAATAAACATTTATCATGATATAAGGAAATAAATAATAACTTTATTATTGCCTCTAGGGCATATTTCCTTCAGTCTCCCACTTGCACTAGAGTCAATAATCTAGTTGACATCGCCATGTGATTTAATACCAATAGTTCACATCACCATGTGATTAACACCCATAGTTCACATCGACATGTGGCCAACACCCAAAGGGTTTACTAGAGTCAATAATCTAGTTCACATCGCTATGTGATTAACACCCAAAGAGTACTAAGGTGTGATCATGTTTTGCTTGTGAGAGAAGTTTAGTCAATGGGTCTGCCACATTCAGATCCGTAAGTATTTTGCAATTTTTCGATGTCAACAATGCTCTGCACGGAGCTACTCTAGCTAATTGCTCCCACTTTCAATACGTATCCAGATTGAGATTTAGAGTCATCTGGACCAGTGTCAAAATTTGCATCGACGTAACCCTTTATGACAAACCGTTTTTTCACCTCCATAATCGAGAAACATATCCTTATTCCACTAAGGATAATTTTGACCGATGTCCAGTGATCTACTCCTAGATCACTATTGTACTCCCTTGCCAAAATCAGTGTAGGGTATACAATAGATCTGGTACACAGCATGGCATATTTTATAGAACCTATGGCCAAGGCATAGGGAATTTCTTTCATTCTCTTTCTATCTTCTGCCGTGGTCGGGTTTTGAGTCTTACCCAGTTTCACACCTTGTAACATAGGCAAGAACTCTTTCTTTGACTGTTCCATTTTGAACTACTTCAAAATCTTGTCAAGGTATGTACTCATTGAAAAACTTATCAAGCGTCTTGATCTATCTCTATAGATCTTGATGCTCAATATGTAAGTAGCTTCACCGAGGTCTTTATTTGAAAAACTCCTTGCATATACTCCTTTATGCTTTCCAGAAAAATTCTACATTATTTCCGATCAACAATATGTCATTCACATATACTTAACAGAAATGCTGTAGTGCTCCCACTCACTTTCTTGTAAATACAGGCTTCACCGCAAGTCTGTATAAAACTATATGCTTTGATCAACTTATCAAAGCATATATTCCAACTCCGAGATGCTTGCACCAGTCCATAGATGGATCGCTTGAGCTTGCATATTTTGTTAGCACCTTTAGGATTGACGAAACTTTCTTGTTGAATCATATACAACTCTTCTTGAATAAATCCATTAAGGAATGTAGTTTTGTTTATCCATTTGCCAGATTTCATAAAATGTGGCAATTGCTAACATGATTCGGACAGACTTAAGCATAGATACGAGTGAGAAACTCTCATCGTAGTCAACACCTTGAACTTGTCGAAAACCTTTTGCGACAATTCTAGCTTTGTAGATAGTAACACTACTATCAGCGTCCGTCTTCCTCTTGAAGATCCATTTAATCTCAATGGCTCGCCGATCTTTGGGCAAGTTAATCAAAGTCCATACTTTGTTCTTATACATGGATCTCATCTCAGATTTCATGGCCTCAAGCCATTTCGCGGAATCTGGGCTCATCATCGCTTCCTCATAGTTCGTAGGTTCGTCATGGTCAAGTAACATGACCTCCAGAATATGATTACCGTACCACTCTGGTGCGGATCTCACTCTGGTTTACCTACGAGGTTCAGTAGTAACTTGATCTGAAGTTACATGATCATCATCATTAGCTTCCTCACTAATTGGTGTAGTAGTCATAGGAATATATTTCTGTGATGAACTACTTTCCAATAAGGGAACATGTATAGTTACCTCATCAAGTTCTACTTTCCTCCCACGCACTTCTTTCGAGAGAAACTCCTTCTCTAGAAAGGATCCATTCTTAGCAACGAATTTGCCTTCGGATCTGTGATAGAAGGTGTACCCAACAATTTCGTTTGGGTATTCTATGAAGATGCACTTCTCCGATTTGGGTTCGAGCTTATCAGTTTGAAACTTTTTCACATAAGCATCGCCGCCCCAACCTTTAAGAAATGACATCTTAGGTTTCTTGCTAAACCACAGTTCATACAGTGTCGTCTCAATGGATTTATATGGTGCCCTTTTTAACGTGAATGTAGCTGTCTCTAATGCATAACCCTAAAACGATAGTGGTAAATCGGTAAGAGACATCATAGCTTTCACCATATCTAATAAAGTACAGTTACGACGTTCGGACACACCATTCCACTGTGGTGTTCCAGGTGGTGTGAGTAGTGAAACTATTTCACATTGTTTTAACTGAAGGCCAAACTCGTAACTCAAATATTTTACTTCTACAATCATATCGTAGAAACTTTTATTTTTGTTACGATGATTATCCACTTCACTCTGAAATTCTTTGAACTTTTCAAATGTTCAGACTTATGTTTCATTAAGTAGATATACCCATATCTTCTTAAATCATCTGTGAAGGTGAGAAAATAACGATATCCGTCACGAGCCTCAACATTCATTGGACCACATACATCTGTATGTATGATTTCCAACAAATCTGTTGCTCTCTCCATAGTTCCGGAGAATGGAGTCTTAGTCATCTTGCCCATGAGGCATGGTTCGCAAGCATCAACTGATTCATAATCAAGTGATTCCAAAAGCCCATCAGCATGGATTTTCTTCATGCGCTTTACACCAATATGACCTAAACGGCAGTGCCACAAATAAGTTGCACTATCATTATTAACTTTGCATCTTTTGGCTTCAATATTATGAAAATGTGTATCACCACGATCGAGATCCAACAAACCATTTTCATTGGGTGTATGACCATAGAAGGTTTATTCATGTAAACAGAACAACAATTATTCTCTAACTTACATGAATAACCGTATTGCAATAAACATGATCCAATCATATTCATGCTCAACGCAAACACTAAATAACATTTATTTTAGGTTTAACACTAATCCCGAAAGTATAGGGAGTGTGCGATGATGATCATATCAATCTTGGAACCATTTCCAATACACATCGTCACTTCACCCTTAACTAGTCTCTGTTCATTCCGCAACTCCCGTTTCGAGTTACTATTCTTAGCAACTGAACTAGTATCAAATAGTATGGGGTTGCTATAAACACTAGTAAAGTACACATCAATAACATGTATATCAAATATACCTATGCTCACTTTGCCATCCTTCTTATCCTCCAATTACTTGGGGTAGTTCCGCTTCCAGTGACCAGTCCCTTTGCAGTAGAAGCACTCAGTTTCAGGCTTAGGTCCAGACTTGGGTTTTTTCACTTGAGCAGCAACTTGCTTGCCGTTCTTCTTGAAGTTCCCCTTTCTTCCCTTTGTCCCTTTACTTGAAACTATTGGTTTTGTTTACCATCAACACTTGATGCTTTTCTTGATTTCTACCTTCGTCGATTTCAGCATCACGAAGAGCATGGGAATCGTTTTCGTTATCCCTTGCATATTATAGTTCATCACGAAGTTCTACTAACCTGGTGATGGTGACTAGAGAATTCTGTCAATCGCTATTTTATTTGGAAGATTAACTCCCACTTGATTCAAGAGATTGTTGTACCCATACAATCTGAGCACATGCTCACTGCTTGAGCTATTCTCCTCCATCTTTTAGCTATAGAACTTGTTGGAGACTTCATATCTCTCAACTCGGGTATTTTCTTGAAATATTAACTTCAACTCCTAGAACATCTCATATGGTCCATGATGTTCAAAATATCTTTGAAGTACCGATTCTAAGCTGTTAAGCATGGTGCACTAAACTATCAAGTAGTCATCATATTGAGCTAGCCAAACGTTCATAACGTCTGCATCTGCTCCTGCAATAGGTCTATCACCTAGCAGTGCATCAAGGACATAATTCTTCTGTACAGCAATGAGGATAATCCTCATATCACAGATCCAATCCGCATCATTGCTACTAACATCTTTCAACTTAATTTGTCTCTAGGAACATATCAAAAATAAAACAGGGGAGCTAAACGCGAGCTATTGATCTACAACATAGATATGCAAATACTATCAGGACTAAGTTCATGATAAATTTAAGTTCAATTAATCATATTACTTAAGAACTCCCACTTAGATAGACATCCCCCTAATCCTCTAAGTGACCACGTGATCCAAATCAACTAAACCATAACCGATAATCACGTGAAATGGAGTAGCTTTCAATGGTGAACATCACTTATGTTGATCATATCTACTATATGATTCACGCTCGACCTTTCAGTCTCAGTGTTCCGAGGCCATATCTGCATATGCTAGGCTCGTCAAGTTTAACCTGAGTATTCTACGTTTGCAAAAACTGGCTGGCACCCATTGTAGATGGACGTAGAGCTTATCACACCCGATTAGTGGTGTCTGGGCACGACAAACTTTGGCAATGGTGCAGACTCAGGGAGAACACTTTTATCTTGAAATTTAGTGAGAGATCATCTTATAATGCTACCGTCAATCAAAGCAAGATAAGATGCATAAAGGATAAACATCACATGCAATCAATATAAGTGATATAATATGGCCATCATCATCTTGTGCTTGTGATCTCCATCTCCGAAGCATCGTCATGATTTCCATCGTCACCGGCATGACACCATGATCTCCATCATCTTGATCTATATCAATGTGTCGTCACATGGTCGTCTTGCCAACTATTGCTCTTGCAACTATTGCTATCGCATAGCGATAAAGTAAAGCAATTATTTGGCGCTTGCATCTTATGCAACAAAGAGACAACCATAAGGCTTTTGCCAGTTGCCGATAACTTCAACAAAACATGATCATCTTACATCAACTTATATCTCATCACACTTGACCATATCACATCACAACATGCCCTGCAAAAACAAGTTAGACGTCCTCTACTTTGTTGTTGCAAGTTTTACGTGGCTGCTACAGGCTTAGCAAGAACCGTTCTTACCTACGCATCAAAACCACAACGATAGTTTGTCAAGTTAGTGCTGTTTTAACCTTCTCAAGGACCTGGTGTAGCCACACTCGGTTCAACTAAAGTTGGAGAAACTGACACCCGCCAGCCACCTGTGTGCAAAGCACGTCGGTAGAACTAGTCTCGCGTAAGCGTAAGCGTAATGTCGGTCTGGGCCAATTCATCCAACAATACCGCCGAACCAAAATATGACATGCTGGTAAGCAGTATGACTTATATCGCCCACAACTCACTTGTGTTCTACTTGTGCATATGACATCTACGCATAAAACCTGGCTCTAATACCACTATTGGGGAACGTAGTAATTTCAAAAAAATTCCTACGCACACGCAAGATCATGGTGATGCATAGCAACGAGAGGGGAGAGTGTTGTCCATGTACCCTCGTAGACCAAAAGCGGAAGCGTTAGCACAACGCGGTTGATGTAGTCGTACGTCTTCACGACCCGACCGATCAAGTATCGAACGTACGACACCTCCGAGTTTAGCACACGTTCAGCTCGATGACATCCCTCGAACCCCGATCCAGCCGAGTGTTGAGGGAGAATTTCGTCAGCACAACGGCATGGTGACGATGTTGATGTTCTACCGACGCAGGGCTTCACCTCAGCACCGCTACAGTAATATCAAGGTGGACTATGGTGGATGGGGGCACCGCACATGGCTAAAGAGATCAAACGATCTATTGTTGTGTCTATGGGGTGCCCCCTGCCCCCGTATATAAAGGAGAAAGGGGGGTGCGCCCGGCCAGGGAGGAGGCATGCCAGGAGGAGTCCTACTCCCACCGGGAGTAGGACTCCCCCCTTTTCCTAGTTGGATTAGGACTTGGGAGGGGAAAGGAGTGGAGGAGAAGAAGGAAGGGGGGCGTCGCCCCCCTCTCCTTGTCCTATTCGGACTGGGGGGGGGGGGCGAGGGGCGCGCGGCCCAGCCCTAGTCGCCTCTCCTCTCTTCCACCTAGGCCCACTAAGGCCCATTAAGTCCCCGGGGGGTTCCGGTAACCTCCTGGTACTCCGGTAAAATCCCGATTTCACCCGGAACACTTCCGATATCCAAACATAGGCTTCCAATATATCAATCTTCATGTCTCGACCATTTCGAGACTCCTCGTCATGTCCGGGATCACATCCGGGACTCCGAACAACCTTCGGTACATCAAAACATATAAACTCATAATATAACCGTCATCAAAACTTTAAGCGTGCGGACCCTACGGGTTCGAGAACTATGTAAACATGACCGAGACATGTCTCCTGTCAATAATCAATAGCGGAGCCTGGATGTTCATATTGGCTCCCACATATTCTACGAAGATCTTTATCGGTCAAACCGCATAACAACATACGCTATTCCCTTTGTCATCAGTATGTTACTTGCCCGAGATTTGATCGTCGGTATCTCAATACCTAGTTCAATCTCGTTACCGGCAAGTCTCTTTACTCGTTCTGTAATACATCATCCCGCAACTAACTCATTAGTAGAAATGCTTGCAAGGCTTAAGTGATGTGCATTACCAAGAGGGCCCAGAGATACCTCTCCAATATTCAGAGTGACAAATCCTAATCTCGAAATATGCCAACCCAACAAGTACCTTCGGAGACACCTGTAGAGCACCTTTATAATCACCCAGTTACGTTGTGACGTTTGGTAGCACACAAAGTGTTCCTCCGGTAAATGGGAGTTGCATAATCTCATAGTCATAGGAACATGTATAAGTCATGAAGAAAGCAATAGCAACAAACTAAATGATCAAGTGCTAAGCTAACGGAATGGGTCAAGTCAATCACATCATTCTCCTAATGATGTGATCCCGTTAATCAAATGACAAATCATGTCTATGGTTAGGAAACATAACCATCTTTGATCAACGAGCTAGTCAAGTAGACGCATACTAGTGACACTCTGTTTGTCTATGTATTCACACATGTATTATGTTTCCGATTAATAAAATTCTAGCATGAATAATAAATATTTATCGTGATATAAGGAAATAAATAATAACTTTACTATTGCCTCTAGGGCATATTTCCTTCATGTAGAAGGAGAGGTAGAAGGTGGATGTTGTACCTGAACAAGTGTGGATCGAATAACAAGTTTGGAGTATTTGTCAGACGAGTAGCCCACCACTATCAATTTCGGCGCAGAAATGACATTGATTCTTGTTGGACCTTCTTGATCAACTACAAGTAATCTCTCAAGTGCAGGTGTGTCCTCAGTGACCATACCGTGGTACACATCTTGTGATGTCTTCCTGCCGCACTAGCAACACACATAAATAGTACAGAGAGTCATGGAGGTGATGTGGAAGGTACTCAACCAATTGATCGCCTAAAGAGGAAGGTACTCGACTTCATGACATCCACGGAGTAGGCGTTCCATGTCATCATTTGAGAGGCATACGACGACGAGCTCGAGGTGCTTCAGTCATGGTAGAATAAGAGCGGGCGTGTCATTAAGGGGGGAGGGGGGTGAACTTGGCGACACGCAGCATGGGCGTGAGGCAGAGTGCGGACGTTGGCAGCGACCACATATGCCCATCATCAAAAGTGAGCTCCTTGAGCTGATCTAGGGAGGGGGATCGGAACCAGTCGTCAAGCTTGGCTCGGTCCTTGCCGTTGGAACGGAACTTGCCCATTCTAAGGCCTCTGGCTAGGCCAAGGTGACTGCCAAGGATCTTGGAGAACACATCCAAGCTTTTGTGATAGCCTTGGCAGAGCTCGTGGGTGTCGATGAGGTCGAGAGGGCTGGAGTTCCATAGGGGGCGCCACCGTTGGGAAAGGGCGGTTGTCCGTGCCCCATATTTGATTGGGAGGAGGGAGATGATGACTGTCAACATATCATCGGGGAGGCTGCTGATGAAGTCTAGGCCTGATGGAGTCGCTTGCGGTTCTAGCTCGCCCCGCCTCTTCTTGTCGGCAGCCCTGTTCTCCACCTTCGGAGTCACCTTATCAGCGGCACTTTCTAATAGAAATGGGAGTACAAGGAATGTTTAGTTAAAACAGAGCAATAGAAAAGTGTATTGGTAACTAGAAGTTATCAGGTAGGAATATAGTAAGAAAAGGGAATTACAATTGGTTCCTTAAGTACTACACAATTCATTTGTTATTGCTGGGTAAGTCAACATGCAGATAGTTGAAAAGAAAACTTACTTCGAACAAAGTCTGGACGGATGATATCGTCGGGGAAGTTACCATATATCTCATGACCAGACCCTTTTATGTGCAGTGCAATTATATGCCAGCTTTCAATTCATAAAACTTAGAAATTTCTTTCCGAAAGCCAGTGCCAAAATAGGAGTCACCACGTTCATCAAGTCTTACAGTAGCAATGATTGTAAATCTATGGTTTGTGTGCAGTATGACATCCCTGCAGTCTTGATTTATGTAAAGGGAAAGATTGTGCACTAGAGATTCTGTTGCATAGCAAGGGACGCGCTGCATAAAATGGTAGGATTGTTAAAGAAAATATGGTAACATGCAAATATGGGCCCAAATTGAAAGAACTATAAAATAATCGAAATCTAAGGACAAAATCTATAATTAAACAGATAGGGTAAACATGATGTCATGGAAATATGAGAGTAATCGAAAGAACAATACATCATTAATTTGCCTAATATAGAAAGAAGAGGGGGGGGGGGAATCCCCTTTGACGTATATGTTGCATGTGGCACCTTTTATCCAAATGTAGTAATATTTAGAATATGTTCAGGAAAGTAGGCCATGCCAGACGATTTAGGGTGAGATTGAAAATACCGCGCGCATCCTCAAGTCATCTGGTACGGTGAGATGGAATGCCTAGCGGAGGCCGCAAGGTCCTGATGTGTCCGTACACTGTAAACACTATGAATGGAAGAAAACCCTCAAATCAGCTCAAATAAAAATGAATTCACGGCAATTTCAGCCGGGTGATTAAAGGAGGCAGATGAACAGAGATAAGAGATGAGATAATATCTCATTAAATTAGTTATCTTGTTGTCCATGAGAAAGAACCCTCTGTACGGCAGATTCCCCAACTGAGCGGAGCTGGGTCGATCGTGAGCAGTGTCGAGAAAAGTCGATGGCGACAGGCGGCGGCAAGCGGAAGTGGCGAAATGCGGTTGGCTTTGCCGGCAGCCTGGCGGTGGCGGTAGGCGTCGAGCTAAGTGGTTACCACTGCGATAGGTGGTGCCATGCATAGACGCGGAGGAGCTTGTGCAGGTGTAAATGGGGAATGGAGGGGGTGGCCGGTGGGGTGAGGGTTTTTGTGACGTGGGGATGGTGAGGGTTTTCTTTTTTTCTTTTTTGAATTGGGAGGTGAGGGTTTTCTGTCCCACAAAGAATTTTGGAGGCGATGTTTGCTAGAGCCAACCGTGTGTGATTGACGCAACAAGCAAAATGAAAGTCATTGCACATGGTTCTAATTTTGGGAACCGTGTGTGATTGACGTACTACCTCCATCCTGGTTTATTGGTCCCCTTTGTAATTTTTACCAAATATTTAACTAAGAAATGTTTATGCATGTCACCAAAAATTATATCATTGAACACTATGCTCAAATACCCATCCAACCATATAATTTTTGCTGACCTGCACTGACATTTTGTTAGTTAAACTTTTTGTCAAAATTTAATAAAAATTACGAAGGGGACCAATAAACCAAGACGGAGGTAGATTCCATCAACCGAACTGATTGCGTCCATATCCCACGGTTAGAAATAAGTAAACATAGATTAAACATACTCATACATATATAATAATACATGTACACAAGCATAGTTCAACCATACGTTCATAGTTCAACCGTCATTAAGCATACTCAAGCGTACATTGTTCGATCCCACATCTCATCTCACATGCAGGCATGATCCTGAAGCTTCTCCAGGTACTCGGCGTACGCGTCGTGCGCCACCCTAGGAGAATACATTTGATTGAAAGAGCCAACGGCCCGTCCTCTTGCATGCTCCAGAACACTTAGATATGCGCCATGAAGCTTGTGGTTGCAAAATGGGCATCGATAGCCGCCGTTCCAAATCCTAATACGCCAGTTATGCATTCCCACATAAAGCTCCCTCAGGATTTGCCTCTTGTACCTCCTCTGCCCATCTTCATCCTCATTGTCCACATCGGCAAACAACACCTATACAAATAGTAAAACAAATTTGGCATCAAATAAATGTTTACATGCCGTGAAGTAGGATTAGGAATTTATGGCTATTTATTTACACATATCCAGAGATTATGATTCGATTTTTAAGCACATTCGTCTATGTACAGACAAATCTTGAAGAAAATAATGGCACAAACATATGTAGGTCATTCAAAATCAATTGTCAAGTCCTGGCTAGGAATTATTAGCACGAACACTAACCCTAGTTGGATTACTAGTAGAAATCATTTGCACGGATGAAACAACTAATCACTTATCACTTGTACCATTCAAGCAATCTATACACTACATGGATCTAATGAAACTTACTCAGATTTCATGGATTGGGAGAACATAACCATATGATTTCAATTCCAAAAAGGGGGAGGCAGGAGTAACCAGAGAAACCCTATGATCTATTTGTCACACAAATGGCTATAGATGACTAACCAGCTATCCGTCGTCATCAGAGTCATCGCCGGAGTCGTCACCAGAGTCGGTGTGGAACTCCGCCTCCTGCTGTGGAAGCTCGACGCCATCGATGACGTCAGGGTGCAGCGATATCTCGCCGGCGGTGACGGCAACCTCTGTCTCCATCTCCACACCATGCTTCGATGCTTTAGTAGCCCCGATGTCGCCACTCCCTCTGATGGGGCGCTTCAGCGGCATCCTCATACACTGACGGCTTTGAGTGTTGAGAGCGGCGTCGAGGATGCAAGTAGAGAGAGAGAGAGGATTGTGTGTGTGGCGAGGATGGGGGGTGCGGCCACTTGGGCGCACCATTAATATGGATTAGTGGGAGTTGTGTGTGAGAGGCGGGCAGCGGTCAAACCGATGGCTCGCCTCCCGGTGAGCTTGCGCACCGGACTGCTAGCATGCCTACGAAAATTTCACACAACTACTCGCACGCCTCCCGATGACACTGCTACAGCGAGCACGCCTCTGTCAATTCACACACCTGCACGGATGCCTCCTGGTCTGCCTACGCAGCGGACTGCTCGCATGCGTCCCGTCAACTCACGGCTGATCGCACGGCACACGGGTCATGCGGCGGCACATAAATTGTTTTTCTATTTGGATGATTAATGCTGCTACTTTATTGCCTAACTAAAGCATGGCACGTATCCATTGTTGGTCTAACGCTCACAGTTCGAATAAATAATCCGTTTGGGATATTGGTTCCCAATTATTAATAATCTCCTATTTGTAATTAGATAAAGATTACATCAAATCTGGTCTCAAATTTGACAAAAAAAGTACAATGCCCTTTGTATTGGTGTCCATATGACAACACGATAAGTTTCATGAATTTCAAATAAGTTTTGGATGTACTAGAATTTAAAAATCAAGATTCTCAATGTTTGAAATTTGTTGCACGGGGAGTAAACATGCACCCAGTGAGACACATGTGTTTTTGCAATCCATTTAGGTGCACTGTCACGTATGCATGTAGCTCAAATTTAATTTTTGCACATTATACCCATAGAAAATCAACCAATTAATGTACTAAAACATCTTAATGATCTCTGTTTTTTTCGAAATTAAAACGTCCCTCCTTTGGTAACATATGTTCACCGCGGGATAATTAATTTAACATGCATCATAGTTGCGGTGGATCCATGATGTTTGTGTGAGTGTGTGCGTCTGGGGGTGGTGGGTGGCTCGCAGTACACTACGAGTTGTGAGCCACCGTGTGGGTTGGCCATTTTGTTAGGCAAGCCGGTGCCACATCAGAGTCGTGAATTCATTATTTAAAACATTACACAACCCTTTCATACATACATGTTTTGGCCACATGCAGTCGACGTTGTCCTACACGACACTCGATACTCGCTTGTGACGCTTTCTGTGGGCCCGCGAGGTCATCGTCCATCACTTTGATGAACAGCCGACAGTGAGGTTAATTTGACCAGCAAGGTAGAATTTTTTTTGTTTGTGTTATGGTGGTATATAGTATTCGTCGAAGAGGTGGGAGGGGACTAGCATATATACTATACGTACGTGTCCGTGAACAAGTACACCTCACTCAGTGTCAGGACTTTTCGGTTTCCGAGGCATGTGCCACATCAAAATTGTGAAATTGGCTATTCAAACATCACACAACACCTCTTTGTGCCACATGCATGCACGCGGTGGTTATCCTAGTTAGGACACACTGGTGCGCATCGGTCCTAAACAAATGGTTTTTAACCCCTTTCCGCGAAGGCATTTGGAACCGTCGCCAAGTGAGTGTGTGCGATAGCGTGTCCTTCGCACATGACCCAGAAATCGTCGGGGATAGGCCCTCCTGGGACCCAGGCTGGGGCCGTGTGCGATCGGGCGAGGCATCGAAACCCAATCATTTCCGTAGGTATGTACATCCCACACGGTAATCCGAGAGAATCATTTCCGTAGGTATGTACATCCCACATGGTGAATCCCAGAAAAACATATCCATTCGTATGTATATCACACACATTCAATCCAAGGAATACATTTCCGTTCTTATGTACATCCCACACAGTCAATCTAGGGAACACATTTCCGTTCGGACGTACATCCCACACGGTTTTATGTGTAGGCTCGCGTGTGAAAGGTGTAACTATCACACATGGTTTACCATGGTTAACTGTTTGCTTTTATCAACTATATCACACACGATTTGATGAAGAAAACTGTGTGGCATTGAGCTATCCATTGCAAGCGCTTTTTCTGCTAGAACCGTTTGCAAAGGTCCATAACACATTTAGCAGGTTTATTAGTTTACAATTAATAATTCCAGTATTACGCAAATTCACATTTCATATCGAACAGTTGTTTGCCAATTTCATATCAGGCACATAAATATATTATAACATCACAGTACGGTAGCTACATGAAAACAACACAGTACAACATATAGCTAGTTCAACTTCATAAGAACAATATATTCATTTCCCTAATCAAGATCATACATGCTTGTCTTATCCACCTCTGCTTCCAGTCCTGTAAGAACCCGTTTTCCAAGGAAGGTCATAGGTGCTGGGCGCGTCATCGTGCCGAGGATGTGTACGAAGACGGGTAATTCGCGAGGAAGGTCATAGGCGCTGGGCGCCTCATCGCTGGGTGGAGGTGGGCCGATAAGCTCCAGCGTGCCACCGACGAGGAGCTCCAATGGGCGCCCAACGAAATGGCAAGATCGGCCGCGCGCGTCCGCCAACAAGAGGCAGATCGGTACGTCAAGCGCTGCGAGGCGGAGGAGGCAGAGTACTGCCTTCACACTGGGAAGACGCCGCGCACCAGGGAGATGCTGGGGAGGGGTTGCCGGAATACTGGCCCCAGGAGGGATTATTAGTTTTAGTATTGTTTGTTTTTCATTTTACGTATTGTACCTAGTAGTTAAGTATCATCACGTATATATGATGATATTATATATATATGTATATATTATGTGATGAACTAATGAACATTTAGTATATATATATTATGAATTCCATTTTCTATCTGTTTTTGTATACTAATTTGAATCTAGCTGTTATCATCCACATATACAGAATGGAAATCGTATATACACACATTGAAACAGAACATATAAGAATGGAAAACAGAGTACACACATTGAAACAGAGCAATAAACAGAGCAATACTATGCTTGCTGTGAATACATAGGTATCCACATCGAAACGACTTTTCAAAATAAAATGCGTCCATGAGACCATGACCAGCAGCCCTTGCCTACGGTAGCTCTTGGCTCTGCCTGAACTCGTGCAGGCATTCGTCCATGCGGTCGACACGCTCGCGGTACATCTGGAGCACGATATTGAGCTCCAAGTTGGCTATTTCATCGGACATCACCAGCTCGAGGATGCGACGGCCATGTTCCTCTACTGCGCCCAGGTGGACACTTGGGCCAAGGAGGCGGTCGAGCCTACGGACCAGCGCGTTGGCATCCAGCGAGCCGCGGACAAGGCGAACGGCGGCACCCATGCGAATGATGCAGCGGGCGTCCGGTGCAAGTACGACACGGCTGGCCTCTAGTGCAAGTACGACGCTGACGGCCTCTGCCCACTCCTGGCGAGGAATGGGGTACTGACCGGATGTGTACCCAGCTGCGACGCCGTGTCGATAGCAGGCAAGCACCGATGGATCCACTCTTGTTGTGCGGCGCGACGCGCCTCTTGCTTTGTGGCGCTCCAACGGTCTCGCCATGCGTCGAGCCGCAGCCTATCGGCGCGGACGCGCCTAGCTTGCTCTGCGGCACGCCATCGATCATGTTGTGTGGCGAGCTGCAACCTGTCGGCGCTGACATGCCTATCTTGATCCGCGGCGCTCAAGCGCCATGCGCCAAAGGTCTACTCAACTCTGGCGATGACGCGCATCACGGCGTCATCCATTGCATTGCCGGGGAGCGCCTCGGCCTCGACGGGCCGTGGCGCCTGCTCGTTTTCCTCATCGACGAGGTTGATGGCAGAGGTGGTGCTTTGGTGGGTTGGCATGCTTGGAAAAGGTGGATGTGCTACAGGCTGCGCTTGTCGCCTTCATGCGTCGCGTGCCGCCTATGCGCAATATTGCTGGGTGGAGGGAAACAGGTGAGGAAATGGTGGGAAACGGTGGCGTGTTCATAAAACACCATCAATTAATGGAAACTTAGCATAGAAGGAACATCGAGCTATCACAAGAAGGAGATGATGATCAGATGAACACGGACCACACTAGGGAACCATTTCTGTTATTATCGGTATTCGCACACATTTCTGATTACAGACCTGTTTGCGGCGTATCACAAACATCTTGTTATATTGAACCATTTCTGTTCTCTTGCCGCAACGCAAACAGTTCATTCGAGTGAACCGCATGCCGTATATCGCACACACCTTCATCTGGCTGCCCGTTTGTTTTGTGTTGCCTAATCACAAACAGTTCATCCGAGTGAAACGTATGTTGTATATCTCACACACCTTCATCTGGCTGCCTGTTCCTTTTGTTCCTCCTCATCGCAAACAGTTAATTGAGCTGAACCGTATGCCCTGCATCGCACACGCAACTAAAATCTGAACCGTGTTTGATGCATCCTCCATTGCAAACGTTTTGCACCTTTTTGACGGTTTTACCACCACCTTTTGCGATTATGGCATCACACAAAATTTCGTCGAAGGGTCTCTAATCGTAGTGTCGCGTTAGCCACATCCTGCAGTAGTGACACTCACGTGTGACGCTTCCATCTGTGGGCCCACGAGGCCATCATCGATGCATGCATGCATCACTTTGACCTACATCGGGAGAGGTTAATGAATTTCACCATCGATGAGGATTCTTTTGGGTTGTAGATATTATGGTAGGAGCATATAGTATGTGTCGAAGAGGGGGGAAGGGGACCATCATATGTAGTACACTTCATGAACCTTGCTTTGTGTGGGTGCATGGTTTATGATTTTTGAGGCATGTGGCACATCAAAGTTGTGCATTTTGGGTATTAAACATATATATGTTTGGCCCACATGCAAATCAATGGTGGTTGTCCTCTCGCACCCACTTAAGCGGTTATCAGCGATATCGATGCTTTCCATCTGTGGGCCCGCTTGGTCCATCACTACTTTTTGCCTGACAACGAGAGAGGTTAATTTGACTTAGGAGGGGATTTTTTGCTTGTAATATGGTATATATAGGTCATGCTCTGGGATGACATGCATGATAAAGTTTGAGCACACACACATGCATGTGTACGCATGAATCCCTCCCATCGAGTCGAAGTGGCTAGTACAATGACACGTCATGAACCGATCTCGCTGTATGTGGGGAGTGTACGATTTTCGACGCACGCTCCACATCAATGTTGTGAAATGGTATTCAAACATGCATGCATGCATCACCTCCATACATATGCATGTAGTGGTTGCCTTCGAACGGTACATTCCCTCGCGTGGTTATTGGCGACAGGCCTATGGACATCCATGATCACCTTGACCGATTACAAGATAGGTTACCATGGCGGATTCTTCATTTGGTTCGTGTTATCTTAGTATAGGTCATGGTGAGATTCAGACCTAATTAAGTTTGAGCGCATATACTATGCACGCATGCATGCATGAATCCCCGTCGTTGGCTTGAAGTGTGGTGTAACATACATATGCTTCGTCAACTTAACCCTCATTCAGTGTGGGGATTTCTAGTTCGAAATCATGGTGCCACATCAAAGTTGTTCCATTGTGTACTAAAAAACACACCTCTCCATACATATGTTTGGGCCACACGCATGCAGTGGTTGTCTTCAGGGACTAGCTACTTGCGTGATTATGTGCGAGCTAGCCCATCTCCGGGTCGCGTGGACGGCCATCACTTTGACCAACAACAAGAGAGAGGTTGTACGACCAAGGTGGATTATTCTTGGTCTATTTTACGATCCATCTTTGTGAGATATGCCTCTCTGGCCCACCGACTGAAAGTGTGTGTGTGGGGGCTGCTACTTCGCACTTTGCTAGGTGAACCTCAGTTGGGGGGGGGGTGCATTCATAGCTTAGGATTCCCTTCGTGCCGAAACGAGGGCGGGGGGTGCTAGCTACTTCGCACTCTTCTAGGTGAACTGATACATCCATTTTGCATCATGCTTTTATATCGATATTTATTGCATTATGGGTTGTTATTACACATTATGTCACAATACTTATGCCTATTCTCTCTCATTTTACAAGGTTTCCATAAAGAGGGAGAATGCCGACAGCTGGGATTCTGGGCTGGAAAAGGAGCAAATATTAGAGACCTATTCTGCACAGCTCCAAAGGTCCTGAAACTTCACGGAAGACGTTTTCCGAATATATAAAAAATACTGAGAGCAAGAAGTTCACCAGGGGGCCACACCCTGCCCACGAGGGTGGGGGCACGCCCTACCCCATGGGCGCGCCCCTACCTCGTGGGCCCCCTGGTGGCCCTCCGATGACCATCTTCTGCTATATGAGGTCTTTCGATGAGGAAAAAATCATAAGCCATCTTCTCGGACGAAACTCCGCCGCCACGAGGCAGAACCTTGGCGGAACCAACACTAGTAGAAAAAGGGTCAAACGTGAAGCACATTAGTGCCGGTTTGAATTTGAGCCGGCACTAATGTGTACCTGGCCCCGCCGAAGGTGGTACGTCGCCGTGTCAGGGAGGAGGACGAGCACGTCCATGGCTACATGGTTGCGTTAGAGGGCGGCATGATCTCCAATACTTGGCAGTTTCTTCAGGGATCACACTTCAGCTATGATCCTGTGAGGGTTCCTTCTCTTTGGGTGTCCACCGCCCGCGCCACAGGAACCGCGAGTGTCCTAGATTCTTCTGTAGTATTCGATCTTTATTAGCTACCTAGCCAGTGATGTACTCAATATATAATATTCGAGACGATCTATTCGAGATTATATATTATTCGAGATGATGTATTCGAGATTATATATTATTCGAGACGATGTATTCGAGATTATATCTATTATTTGAGACGATGTATTCGAGATTATATCTATTATTCGAGACGATGTATTCGAGATTATATCTATTATTCGAGACGATGTATTCGAGATTATATTCGATGATGCTTATTATGTACTATGATTGATTTAGTTTTTCCTTATTAATTGATTGCAACCATGCATTGTAATTTGAATATATTTCTTTTGGATTAGTTAAACAAAACCTATGGCGGACAATACCGGCAGAGAGGGAGAAGAGGCCCTGTTCAATATCATACGCAATCCTCGCGGGCCAGATGATGATCAGAATGAAGAAGATTATGATGGCTCCGAATATCTAAACAACACCGGGGAGGGTGATATGATATTCGATCGCGATGAGCGAATTGATGAAGTCGTGAACTATGAACATGACAAAGAAAATGTTGATCTTGAAACAACAAAGGCCGGCGAGGTATATATATTTATATAAGCAGGCATCTGGTGATCATCACATGTTTTAAATGACTTGAAGATATATTAACGAATCAATCTTTCCTCTTTCAGCCATCTGGATCAAGCAAATCTTCAAGCAACAGGACGAAACGAGGCCCGAACAAAAAGTTGAAGGAGGGTGTAAAGTACAATATCGAGGCAATCAGACCTAATGGCGAACCATTCATGCCTAAGAAGATTGCGGACAAGTTCGTTCGTCAGTGCGGAGTTATTGTGAAGGACCAACTCCCGATCTCCCTTCAAGAATGGAGAGAGCCATCAAAGCCACGTCCAGGAGTTACTTTTGTCGACGACAGACAAAAACATTTGCTTTGGGAAACGCTCATGGAACATTTCACCCTACCAGATCATTTCACAAATGCAGATGTGGAGAAAGTCAAGGACGCTGCTCTTAGGAAGATGGCGGTTGCATTCAAGAACCACAAGATTCGTGAATGGGCCAAGTACGTCAATGGAGGAAGGAAGACTCCAGTATTCGAGGGAACACTAGAGAACCAAAGTGCTCATTAGGACGATTTCGTGAAATTCAAGGATTCAGAATTATCTAAGGAACGGTCGAGAATAAACAAGGCCAATGCCGCAAAAAAGGATAAGTTCCATAAGCTGGGGCCAGGTGGCTATGCGGTGGGAATGCCTAAGTGGGATAAGTCTGAGAAAGAGATGCTGGATGCAGGTGTTACTCCAGAAACATTGAGCTGGCCCCCAGGTGCAGGACTTGGTTCTATGTGCATGGGGGGGAGTTGGACCCGAAGACAGGCAAAGTTTCCAAGAAGGCATGTCTGGACGGAGCCGAAGATAATCTACTTGTTGCAATAGAAGAGCCTCGATCCGGGTTGTTCGAGCCCAACAGAGAGAATGACGAGCTTACGCGTGCCCTGGGAAATCCTGAACACCCGGGAAGAACACGAGGCATGGGCGCTATTCCGTGGTATGAGGGGTTTTCGTACTGGAACGCCGACTACAGAACCCGTGCGGGAAAGAAGATTGCGGAGGAGAGGAAGAGGAAGATGGAGGAGGAGCAGAGGAAGCTAGACTATGAATGCCTTCAAGGCCTAGAATCAGCGCACGCGGACTTGGCAATCAAATTCCAGCGGCAGCAGGAGCAGATCGACTCACTTAGCCAGCAAAGGGGGTCTCAGCAGCTAGCGGATGATCCACCAATGGATAGCACCGTCCCATCCATGCCGAGAAGTAGCATGGTTTTCGCCCCGGGAGACGCATTGCTGGATAGCTACCCAGTGGATGACATCATGGAGAACACTAACTGCGAGCTACACTTCAAAATGAAGAACATATCCATTAAGGTGGCAGACGCCCTTGCTTTTACAAATCTCCCCGAGGCAACCTTCCATTGCAACCCGATTCCAGCGGGCTATGCTCGTGTCTTGGTTGATGAGGTGGTGGACCAATATTCGGGACTAGAGCTTGACATTCCTGGAGGTGACGATGAGCACACACTAGGAGAGGCCAACCATCGTATCATCCTATGGAGAAAGGATTGCATCATCTTTCGAAGGCCACCAACACCGCGTCATCTGACTGCTTGCCGCAGTCCGCCACCGAGTCAGCAGACTCCCGCTCCTCCAAGTCCACCAACACGTCAGGCCACTCCTCCTCCAAGTCCGGCACAACTTCAGGCCACTCCTCCTCCAAGTCCGGCAAAGCGTCAGGCCACTCCTCCTCCAAGTCTGGCATAGCTTCAGGCAACTCCTCCTCCAAGTCCGGCACAGCTTCAGGCCACTCCTCCTCCTCCAACTCAGCCACGTCAGCCGTCTTCGCCGCCTCAGCAATCACGGAAGAGAGCCGCCTCAGCTATGGTGCGTAGCGGTACAAGTCGAGGTAGTACTGCAGGTACAGGCGGAGGCAAGCGATTTCAATATGGTCCAAGCCTCGCGCCTCTTCCGCAGAGGCCTTACGACAAGTCCGAGGAGGAAAACATAGCCATATCGAAGGCCGAGGTGGAAGCCCATTTTGCACCGAAACCGCCACCACCGCCAAGGGAGAAAGTGCCTGTGGAAAAGATTGACCACTTCATTCGTATGGCTAGACCACCAGCTCCCAAGCCTGTTGACACAGACTATGAGCGCCACCTCAGGAAGTTAAATCGAGCACGTCTACAGAAAGAGGCGAGCTCGAGCTTGAGCAAATCAGCTGGCAAAAAATGCGGTAAAACCGTTCCCCAGCTAGGAGAACAGGCGGCGCAATCAATCCCCCGCTTGTTGTGCCAACAACACATGATAGTAGGCGCGCCCAATATTATTGTGGGCAAATCGTTAACGTTCCTGGGGTGGGCGATGTGGTAATAACCGAGGAGCATATTGCGCAGGCTGAATCGATCGGGATCACTGTTGGACAACTCCTCGATATCGAGCCCATGTCTCCGACTAGAGAGGAGGAAATAAAACGGAAATATGCCCGGGGCCAACCTTTGGTCGAGCCAGAGGAGGTCAATAAGCTCCCAACGAGAATGTATGCATTGCATCAATGGTACATGGACATTACCAAGATTTCCAATCGAGAGTCCCTCATGGCGAATGTCAACGAGGAGCATTACTACCATAAGAAAGCTGTGACCGTTGAGTATTCAGAACTTTTTCAGCTATACAATAAAGACGCACTCGACAAATCTATCGTCAGTTGCTATTGTCTGTAAGTGGTTTCTTTCTGTAATTTAAGTCTCAAGCTAGCTGATCATTTTGATCAATCATTACCTGTAATTATCCTCACTATATTCTTTTCTGTGGTATTATGCAGGATGAAGATTTATGAAATGAAAAAAGGTGGACACTATGGCATTGGGTTCGTTGACCAAAATACCATTAATGAATACACATGGAAAATAGATCCATATCACGCAAAATGTGTAGAGGAAAGCATGCTACAGTTCTTCAAGGAACTCAAATACAATGAAGATATACTACTTCCTTACAACTTCCAGTGAGTCACACTGTCTTGTACTACAAATTCTGTTTTTCCCTACTAGCTATAGCTACATGTTTTTGCTTACATATGCCCGCTTAATTAAGACATGCAAACGTGTGTGCATGCAGATTTCACTGGATCTTGTTAATCATTAAAGTTGATGAAGGAACAGTTGAAGTACTAGACTCACTACTTAAGAAAGCAAGTGACTACAGCATCGTGAAGGGGATAGTCAACAGGTAATTTCAATCATTGTTGACTATATCTCGGCCTATTTAATTAGTTCGTCATTTCCTGATAACAACTATTTAATAACCCATTTATTCATTTTCTTTGTCGGCGGGCAGGGCTTGGGCAAAGTTCATCAGGGTCACTCCAGGCCCATGGAAACAAAGTCTGAAATGGTATCGACCCAAGGTAAGTAATTAAGTAGTACTAGCTAGCTGCCATCTCTTTAATTATCATGCTTGATTAATTATTATCTGATCAAAATTCCATTCTCGTAAAGGCCCTGAAGCAGGCGCCGAGGAATGATCTATGTGCATACTACGTTTGCGAGAACATTCGCATGATAGCGTCCGAAAGGAGCAAATCTCAAAGACAGGAGTGGGTACGATATCGATTGTCAGAACACTATTCACAATTTTTACACCATTATCGATATCTAGTCACACAACTAATACACATGCATATTGATCTCCTTCTTAACAGTTCAAAGAGGTGCGGGACAAGCTCCTAGCACAGGACCGCATAGAAGCAATTCAAGAGGAAATAGCGGGATTTTTGCTCGACCAGGTCATAGATCCCAAAGGAGAATACTATTACCCGCTACCGCCCCCATGAACCACTTCCAATTGTTATCGTGCTCCGAAGGCACCAATTAGCTAGGCTAATGCCACTGGCTCCGAAGGCACCAATTAGGAGAAATTTTATATATATATATATATACATGTGTGTATATATGTGTGAATTAATTAATGGTGGTTGTGAGACATTTGATGATATATATATTATGATCGGTTCTACTAGAAATTCTATTTGTATATATGCATAACGTGTACAATATGTAGTATTGTAAAATACCAGCAAACGAAAAATAATTAAATGGAAAACACAAAATTAAATGAAAAAGAAATCATAAACCCAAACCCCCCCCCCAACATTTTAATACCGGTTGGTGACACCAACCGGTACTAAAGGGCTCCCTGCCCCCGAAGCTGGCTCGTGCCACGTGGTTGCCCTTTAGCACCGGTTCATGCTGAACCGGTACTAAAGGGGGGCCCTTTAGTGTCTACATTTTAGCGCCGGTTACCAAACCAGCACTAAAGGGCCTTACGAACCGGTGCTATTGCCCGGTTTTGCACTAGTGCAATCTAGGGCTGGCTCTTTTATGATGAAGACTATTGAATTCAAGTGGGATTTATTGGAAAGAATTAAACGCAACTCTAAAGATTGGGACCTCGACGAAGGTAAGGAGTCAGGTATGACACCTAAGTTTGATTGTGCTAAATCTTTTATGGATACTGATGTTTTCCGTAAATTTAGCACTAAATATGGACTTGACTCTGAGATAGTAGCTTCTTTCTGTGAATCTTTTGCTACTTATGTTGATCTCCCCAAGGAGAAGTGGTTTAAATATCATCCTCCCATAGAAGTAAAAGTAGCTGCACCTATTAAAGTTGAAGAAAAGATTGTCACTTATAATGATCCTATTGTCCCTACTTCTTATGTTGAGAAACCACCTTTCCCTGTTAGGATAAAGGATCATGCTAAAGCTTCAACTGTGGTTCGTAAAAGCAATATTAAAACTTATACACCTCCTGAGAAAGTTAAAGTTGAACCTAATATTGCCATTATTAAAGATCTCTTGTCTGATAATATTGATGGGCATGTTATTTATTTCTGTGATGAAACTGCTAGAATTGCTAAACCATATGCTAAAGATAAACCTAGACCTGTGGTAGGCATGCCTGTTATTTCTGTTAAAATAGGAGATCATTGTTATCATGGCTTATGTGATATGGGTGCCAGTGCTAGTGCAATACCTATTATCTTATACAAAGAAATTATACATGATATTGCACTTGCTGAGATAGAAGATATTGATGTCACAATTAAACTTGCCAATAGAGATACTATTTCACCAATGGGAATTGTTAGAGATGTTTAAGTCTTGTGTGGGAGAACTAAATATCCTGCTGATTTTCTTATTCTTGGTTCCCCACAAGATAGCTTTTGCCGAATTATATTTGGTAGACCCTTCCTGAACACTGTTAATGCTACCATAGATTGCAAAAGGGATCTTGTTACTATCGGTTTAGATGATATGTCTCATGAATTTAATTTCTCTAAATTTAGTAGACAACACCGTGAAGAAGAATTAGCTAGTAAGAATGAAATTATTGGTCTTGCTTCTATTGCCGTACCTCCTAGTGATCCTTTAGAACAATATTTGCTAGACCATGAAAATGATATGTTTATGAATGAAAGAAGGGAAATAGATGAAGTATTCTTTAAATAGGAACCTATTCTGAAAAACAATTTACCTGTTGAAATCCTAGGGGATCCTCCTCCACCCAAGGGTGATCCCGTGTTTGAGCTTGAACCATTGCCTGATACTCTTAAATATGCTTATCTTGATGAGAAAAAGATATATCCTGTTATTATTAGTGCTAAACTTTCAGAGCATGAGGAAGAGAGATTATTGAAAACTCTGAAGAAGCACCGTGCTGCTATTGGGTATACTTTGATGATCTTAAGGGCATTAGTCCCACTCTATGTGTAAGTGCATCTAGTGCCACCCCTAGTTGGTTTTGGAGTATTGATGACAAACCTAGTTGAGGGACTAATGTGTCTGTGAGAATTGCAGGATAACATAGGTAGAAGTCCCTCATTGATTCGGTTTTCCTACCAGAGATGACCCCAAAAAATGCATGAAGACATTGAAGTCAAAGGCGGTATGTGAAGACATTCACATTGAAGACTATGACAAGAGAATACATCGCATGAAGACTATGGAGCGTGAAGATTTAGATCTTCCGTAGTTCTTTTTCTTCTTTGTTGAGTCATAGGAACCACCGTACTGTTAAGTGGGGTCCAAGAGAACCAGTCAGAATGACTGAAGTGATGCTTAACCAAAATCCTATGTCTTCGAGTGAAGACTATCAGAGCGAATCTTGTCCAGAGTTGGACAAGTCAGCTTTGCTTGTAGCCCAAGTAAAGTTGCCGTGTGTGTTTGAAATCTGACCGTTGGAACACGTGTCAGTTCCTTAGTGACCCAGGGTCATTTCGGACAAATCAGGTCAGGTTGCCTAGTGGCTATAAATAGCCCACCCCCTACAACCATAAATGGTTGGCTGCTCAGAGTTAGAGTACGGCTTTTGTCGTTTGAGAGCAACCCACCTCGAAGCCTTTGAGAGAGAATTCCTTGCGAGGATAAAGCCCTAAACACCCAGAGCCAAAGAGTGTTAGACATCACTTAAGTCTTCCTGTCTATGTGATCTGAAGACTTATTACACTTGAGGATTGTGAATCCTCCAGCCGGTTAGGCGTCGCATTCTGAGCATCCAAGAGTCATTATGGATCGCCGGTGAACGAATTCTGTGAAGGTTTGGGAGTCTACCTTGAAGACTTACCAGAGTGATTGTGCGAGGTCTGTGTGACCTTAGCTCAAGGGGAATATGGTGAGGACTGGGTGTCCTGAGCTGCGTGTTCAGGACTGGGTGTCCGGGACTGTGTGTCCTCAGGTTTAAATACCTAGCCGCCCTAACCAGACGTACAGTTGTCACAGCAACTGGAACTGGTCTAACAAATCATTGTCTTCAACGAGTCACTGGTTTCATCCTTCCCTTCCCTTTACTTACTGTTGGTCCTTGTGAAGTCATTGTATGATTGCATTATCTTTAGTCTTCACTGAGTGACTGCTTGTTCTGATTGGCTTCATAATATCTTCCTACCTGATCCTTACTACCTAGCTGCTATTAGTCATTGTGCTTTCACTTCATTGAATACTTGACTATGGTTTGCCTAGTGTAGTCTACCTTCTGCTGCATGGTAATAGGTTTATTTCTATCGTTTGTCTTCGAAACTTCCACGTTTTGAAGACATTCATAAAAATCGCCTATTCACCCCCCCTCTAGTCGATATAACGCACTATCAATTGGTATCAGAGCAAGTTACTCCCTTGTTCTGTGTGATTCGGTTTAACCACCTGGAGTTTTAGCTATGTCGATTGCAGGGATAATTAAAGTCTCCGCTGCATGCCCCGTCTTCGATGGAACTGAATATCCCTACTGGAAGAATAAGATGCGCATGCATCTTGAAGCCATTGATGTCGACCTATGGTATGTCGTCAAGAATGGCGTTCCCAAGGCTGGTGAAGGTGTCACCACTGCTGATGTCAAGAAGTTCGTTCAACTGGACTCCACTGCCAAGAACATCATCTGTGGTCATCTAAGCAAAGGACAGTATGGCCGTGTAAGTGCTTTGGAAACATCTAAGCTAGTCTGGGACTGGCTCTCCAAGGTCAATGAAGGAGTCTCAACCCAGAGAGATCAGAGAATCAGTGTCCTTCGCAACCTCTTCAACTGCTTCAAGAGAAATGACAATGAGAATTACAGCTCACGTTTGATCGACTCACTGACATCACAAATGAGCTTCAAGCTCTCGGCGCCACTGAGATCACCAAGCATGAAGTCGTCAAGACACTCCTGAGATCACTTGACAGCTCGTTTGACACCCTAGCCCTGATGATTCAAGAACGTCCTGACTTCAAGACACTCGATCCGTCTGACATACTTGAGAGGCTCAACACACACGAGTTTCAGCTTTCTGAGAAAAGAGACATCTACAGTCCCAACTATGGGCGAACTTGTGCCTTGAAGGCAAAAGCTGTCTCCACATCTGAAGAAGAATCTGACAGCAGTTCTGATGATCCTGAAGACATTGGAAAGGAGCTTGCTATGCTTGTGAATAAGTTCCAAAAATTCACCAAGAAGAAAGGCTTCAGAAAGTCTTCACGATCAAGCTCAAGGAATGATGAAGCTTCTGCTCATGACTACAAGAAAAGATCATGCCACAAGTGCAAGAAACCTAGCCACTACATCTCTGAGTGTCCGTAGTGGGACAATGAGAACAACAAGAAGAAGAAGAGCAAGGAGTATGACTCTGACGACAAGAAGAAGAAATACTCAAAGTCTTCCTCCAAGTCTTCCTCCAAGTCTTCATCACACAAGAAGAGCTCATCTGGCAAGGCACGTGCGTTTGTTGGCAAGGAAATGGATTCAGAGGAGGAGTCCGCTTCTGAGGAGGCGGAGGTGGAGTCTAAGGAGGAGTTCGATTCTGGCGTTGCGAGTCTGGCTACAACATACGTTGCCAAGTCCATATTCAACACTGAAGACAACGACTTCATCACCTACACCGATGCAAATGACAAGGACTACTCCGCTCCTACCTACTGCTTCATGGCACGCGGTGCCAAGGTAAACACACGCACTACTCACTATCAAACATCTAGTGAAGATGACTCTGATTGTGATTCCAAACCCAGCTACAAAACACTTGCTAAAATTGAAACTGAACAACAGAAAGCTATGGAACATATTCAAAAACTGTTAGACAAAAGCGATGATCTGTTAGACGCTGAAATGACTCGATCTCAGTCCTTAACTGAAGACATAAAAAATCTTCATGTTAAGTATGAGGAACTTAAAAGTCGTCATGAAACGCTCTCAACAACTCATGAAAGGCTTTCCTATGATTATCTTCAAAGGAAGCAAGATCTTGAGAAATTGAGAGCGGCTCATGAAGATCTTCAAAAGGAAAACGAGTCACTTCGCGCCAAACAGATCAGTTCCGCTCAGGAAGGATTTGAACCACCATGTCTTAAATGCATTGAGTGTGATAACGCTACCTCTGTTGCTGAATGTTTTACTACTGCTATTGCAATATCTTCAACTGTTGATGGGGTAACTAACCCCTCTGCCGAGGATACCTCTGCTATTGCTGATGAGAATACTAGGTTGAAGACACTGCTTGAAACAGGGATGTACAAAAGTCTCAAAGGGCATTAGACACTATGTGATGTCCTCAAAAGGCAGATCCTGAACTGAAACCCTAGGAAAGAGGGTGTTGGGTTCGAAAGGAAAATGAATGCTGATGGCTCTTACTGGAAACCTGAGCAGTACCCCAAAACCACATGGGTTGCTTCAAAGGAACCTTCAGCAGATCCATCCACCCTACCTGGCTTCACTTGTGCTAATCCCATTGTTATTGATGAATCCTTTGATGCAAACTATAAACTGTTTAAGCATCAGAACGATGAAGTGTTTGCCATGTATATTGGTACTAACTGCAGGAATGGACCACCTATGAAGAAGATCTGGGTGCCGAAAAGGTGTTTGGAGAATCTTCCTATGAATGTCATCATGACACCACAGGTGAAGAAGACAAACCCCAGACCACAGGCTTCATACGGTCCAAAGGCTTCATACAGACAGAGGACTCACCTGAGTCGCACTAATGCAAATGTCTTGCAGGGAAGCCATACTCAGGCCTATGAATATGAGCGCGGTTCATCAAACCACCATGTTCATAAGACCAAGAACTATTCTGCTTATTCTTATGAGTACTATTGTCCACCTGCAAGACTTTTTGCTAGGGCTCCAAAGCCAAAGTTCTCAGATGCTGCACTTAGACTCATTGCTTCAAAGCCACCCTTGAAGATGTGGGTGGCTAAGAAAGCTTAACTCTCTTTTGCAGGGAAGGGTCTCCAGCAGAAAACCAAAATCGTCTGAAGCTATTGCTGGGGACCTTAAACATCTTGTAGGGCGCAAGATCAAATGCCCAAATGGTCTTATTATGTACTTTGTTCCTGAATCGCTTGCTACTCGCCCTATCAGTCCAAATCTCGATCTAAGCTTTCATAACCCACTGGTTCGTCAAATGTTTTTGCTTCACAATTCTCTTCATGAAGCCTATCCCCCTAACTACACTGTAGGGTACGACACCAGCAGCTTCAGAATGGATTATTGATAGTGGGTGTACCAATCACATGACTGGCAAGAGAAGCCTTCTTATGGACTCAACCTTACGTCCATCCGACAAAAGTCACATCACATTTGCTGACACTGGTAAAAGTAAGGTATTGGGTCTAGGTAGAGTTGCAATCTCAAAGGATCAACACATGGATAAAGTCATGCTTGTTGAATCCCTTGGTTTCAACTTAATATCTGTCTCAATGCTTTGCGATTTAAACATGATCGTGATGTTTGGAAAATATTGTTGTCTTGTTCTAATGGAATCTGACAAGTCTCTAGTGTTTGAAGGGTATCGGAAAGATGATTTGTACGTGGTAGATTTCTCAGCAGGACCACAACTTGCCGTATGTCTTCTGGCAAAAGCTTCAGAATGCTGGCTCTAGCATCGGAGGCTAGGGCATGCTGGCATGAGGAACCTGCACACCCTTGCAAAGAAGAAGCATGTCATAGGCATCGAGGGCGTCAAGTTCAAGAAAGATCACTTATGCGGTGCCTGTGAAGCAGGAAAGATGACGAGGGCCAAGCATCCCTCGAAGACAATCATGACAACGACTCGACCCTTCGAACTGCTCCACATGGATCTTTTTGGTCCCACTCATTACTCAACTCTTACTACTACTGCTTGTCTCTATGGCTTTGTCATTCTCGATGACTATTCTAGATATACTTGGGTGCATATAATCCTCTACAAGACTGAAGTGCAGCATATCTTCAGACGCTTCGCCAATCGAGCAATGAACAACTATGGCGCCAAGATAAAGCACATCAGAAGTGACAATGGCACTGAATTTAAGAACACTGGCCTTGATACATATCTTGATACTTTGGGCATCACACATGAATTCTTAGCTCTGTACACGCCACAGCAGAATGGCGTCGTCGAACGCAAGAACAGAACACTTATTGAGATGGCCCGAACGATGCTTGATGAATACAAGACTCCAAGAAAATTCTGGCCCGAAGCCATTGATACTGCATGCCATACAATCAACCGTGTTTATCTTCACAAGCTTCTGAACAAGACATCTTATGAGCTCCTTACTGGCAAGAAGCCAAATGTCAGCTACTTCAGAGTATTTGGCGCCAGGTGCTGGATCAAGGATCCACATTACACTTCAAAATTTGATCCAAAAGCACATGAGGGTTTTATGCTTGGATATGGAAAGGATTCGCACTCCTACAGAATCTTCAATCTCTTTCTTTATAAAGTGGTTGAAACAGTGGATGTGCGGTTCGATGAGACTAACGGCTCACAAAGAGAGCACCTGCCAAATGTGCTAGATGAAGTTCCATCCAGTGAATCAATCAAACTTATGGGAACTAGAGAAATCATACCTTATGAAGCTCAACCTGAAGAGGAACTTATCATCTCCGCACCTGATCAACCTGAAGACAATCCCTCTAACAATGACAATGATCAGCAAGAGCAAAATCTTCGTCCTGTACATCCTCATGTTGCAAATGAAGTGCAGATTGAGAAAATAATTGATAGCATCAATGCACCAGGTCCACTCACTCGTTCAAGGGCAACACAGCTAGCAAATTTCTGTGGGCACTTCGCATTCACCTCAATAACAGAACCCAAGAAAGTTGAAGAAGCCTTCATGGAACCTGAATGGATTCAAGCTATGCAAGAAGAGCTTCAACAGTTTGAGCTGAATAATGTATGGGAACTGGTTAAGCGTCCTGATCCTCGGAAGCACAATATAATAGGCACCAAATGGAAATATCGCAACAAGCAAGATGAGCATGGTCAAGTTGTCAGAAACAAAGCTCGCCTCGTTGCTCAAGGATATACTCAAGTTGAAGGGATTGACTTTGATGAAACATTTGCTCCTGTGGCTCGACTTGAAGCCATACGCATACTGCTGGCCTATGCAAATCATCATAACATACTTCTATATCAAATGGATGTGAAGAGTGCTTTTCTCAATGGCAAGATTGAAGAAGAAGTGTATGTTGCACAACCGCCTGGCTTTGAAGATCCAAAACATCCTGACATGGCACTGTATGGCCTCAAACAATCCCTTCGGGCTTGGTATGACACACTCAAATACTTCCTGAAGAGCAAAGGCTTCACACCTGGTTCCCTCGACCCCACTCTCTTCACGAAGACATATGATGGTGAACTGTTTGTGTGCCAAATATATGTGGATGACATTATCTTCGGCTGCACCAATCAGAAATACAGTGAAGAGTTTGGATATATGATGCAAAAGCAATATCAGATGTCCATGATGGGAGAGCTGAAGTTCTTCCTTGGTCTTCAAATACGACAGCAACGCAATGACATCTTTATATCTCAAGAGAAGTATCTCAAAGATTGCCTGAAGAAGTTCAGTATGCAAGACTGCAAAGGCTTCACGACGCCAATGCCAGCCAAACATCATCTGGGTCCCGACGACAATGGTAAAGAGTTCGATCAAAAGGTATATCGCTCCATGATTGGTTCTTTACTTTATCTATGTGCATCTAGGCCAGATATTATGCTTAGTGTTTGCATGTGTGCTCGATTCCAAGCGGCACCAAAGGAATCGCATCACTTAGCTGTGAAGCGAATTCTTCGATATTTGGCTTACACCCCAACTCTAGGATTATGGTATCCAAAGGGATCAGAGTTTGATCTGGTTGGATTCTCGGATGCTGATTATGCTGGTGACAAGGTGGATCGCAAGTCTACATCAGGCACATGTCATTTTCTGGGACGATCACTTGTATGTTGGTCCTCAAAGAAGCAGAACCGTGTATCTCTCTCCAGTGGTGAATCTGAATACATTGCTGCTGGATCTTGCTGCGCTCAGCTTCTGTGGATGAAGCAAACACTCAAAGACTATGGCATTCATCTGAAGCAAGTGCCACTCTACTGCGACAACGAAAGCGCCATCAAGATTGCCAACAACCCAGTTCAGCACTCGAAGACAAAGCACATTGAGATTCGTCATCACTTTCTTAGAGATCATGTTGTGAAGGAAGATATTGATATCATAGACGTCAACACTAAAGAGCAACTGGCAGATATCTTCACCAAGCCCTTGGACGAGAAGAGATTTTGCAAGTTACGGTGTGATCTAAATATCTTGGAATCCTCCAATGTCCTATGATCAGGCACACATCCTAACACTTATGCATATTGATGACTTAGATGTGCAACACACAAAGTAAAGTATATCTTCAATCAATGAAGACATGCATTCTAAGTGTGAATACATTAATGAGGAATTTGACTTCGGAGCGCCACGATAATTGTGCGCCGTGTCTGGGTCTAATACTTCCTATACGGTGGGTAACGCCACAACCAAATGTTTTGTTTAAAGTGTTTCACTCATGGCGTTACATTTGCTATGTCTTCACATTTGGTTTGGCTTCAATCTCAACATGTCTTCATGATTATCTTCACTATGTTGATTATATATATATATACTAGTGTTCTGTCCTCTACAACATTCACTTATAGCTATGTCCTCTTGTTGAATCTTTTGAACTAAGTGAATGTGATCGGACCCTAACCTCTCTATGCTTTCTATCTCAAACTCTATCTCTCCAAATCATATGCATTCTCTTGAAACTGTCAAAAGTCTTCTCTGTGTCCTTGTCAGCAGAAGATACAGAGACAAACATTAAGTCCGCTTTCAATGCTAATTCCTTCACCTGAAACCCGGAGAAGTGGGAACGACCACCCGACAATCCAGGCGTGCGTGGGACGTGGAACAACCTCCGATGTGCTGCATGATGGCCACGTGTTCCTCAGATGTGAATCGCCAGGGGCACCTGTGTAATAACACTGAGCTGCCCCTGTCCCTATAAATACACGCCTCACCACAGTCATTATCTCTTCTTCCACTCTCGCATGAACCCTAGCGCCACCGCTAGCCCTCGACGACGCCGACGACGAAGCGCTTAGCTGCCGCAACCTCTTTGACGCCGTCTTCACGCCGACCGTGAACATCGTCTTCTCCGCCATCGCTGTAGGTGTCCTCCGTCGCCAAGTTAGGGCACGGATGATCGAACTGCTCGGCCTCCTCTTCCACTCCGTCTAGCAGTTTCTTGTGTGGTAAATAAAACTCCCTTTTTATGGCCTCTTTGATCCTATAGATTCATCACTTTCTACCACAAGCAGTTTCTTGTTCACACAAGTTGGATCCACTTCATACTTCATCTCATATTATGCCTAGTATGTTCACTTATGCTTCACAAAGTAGTTAGATTCCTCACTTGTACTAATCTGTGGATTCGTACAAATCTGGAACCAACTCCTTATCTATGAGTGAATGTCTTTGCACGATGAGGTCAATGTCTTCTAAACTAATTTATCTTCAAAATCTTCTGAGAATGCATATGACCTCTTCCCCTTCCCTCGCACCATAATGCTATCACAGGTACATGTCCGTGGGAGAATCCCTTGGTTCTCATAGTCTGCATTCATTTGCAGAATTCTTACAACATCACATAAATTCTCCCGAAGCCAGTTCCTGTTTGTCCAGCAAGTGAAAGCCCTTGAAGCCTTTGAACATATTGAAGCCATTCAGTTTAAAGTTCATGGCTGCAGAGAAATCAGCAAGGAAGGGTGGCAGAAAGAGTCGAGGTGAGACATCAAGAGATCTGCCCGATGACCTCTCAGAACTGTACAAGACAGATCCAAAAGAGGATTACAATCAGCGCAAGACATGAATCCAATGGATTCGACGATATTGCGCAGAACAGTGGTTCAAGTACAGATTTGTGACAAAGGAATATGCTGAAAAGAATGCCATCAAGCGACCATGGGGAGACATCCTCTACAAGAATCTTCAACCCAGGTCCAGAGATGAAGCCATTGAACAAGGCTTCTATCCCTGCATGGTCCATGGACCACAGCCTGCAGATGCACACCCATCGTCACTACTATGGTGTCGTGACGACAATCTGTTCAAGCGCAACTTCCAGTTTGCCCAGAATTCGGCGAAGCAGAACAAGAAGTCTTTGGGATTAGACTTCAACCCTGGTCCCTCTGCTCCCCGTGCCGATGGGACCCGCGAAGCTGAACCCAATCTTGTTGGGCCCTTCTACAACCTGGAAGGTCTCATCACTCATATCGTGGTTCAAGGGACAGCTGTGGATGAGCCTGCAGATGACACTGAATCAGATGAAGCGCCTGCAGTGCCGAAGCCAAAGAAACTGAAGCAGCCTAAAGCTTCAAAGCTTGCCTCTGCACCAAAAATCTCACGGGCGAAGCCACTGGCTACTGCACCTCCTGAAGACAGTGTGCAGTCTGAAGATCTGTCACGCATCTCCAAGCCCCAGAAAGTCAAGATGCCTCTGCCACACACCAGCCAAGAACTGACTGCTGCTGCTATTCTGCGCAACGATGCCATTGATCTATCCAGTGATGAAGATCTTGCAGATGACGCTCTTGAGCAACTGATCAAGAGCAAAGAAGAAGCAGAAATCTTCAATGATCTGCCTCTCTTTGACATGGCAATCATCCACAACTTCATTGATGAGTGGTTTGACACGCCCAACCTCAGCTTCGAAGATCTGCAACTTCCAATTGGCCTTAGTGTCGCCTTCCATGGCACCATTGCTTCAGAGCTAGCTCTAGCTCAGCGCATCGTTGAACTGAAGCAGAAGATTGACTTTGAGAAAGTTCAGTTCAAGAAGCATATGGCCAAGCTCAGCGTGCAAGAGGTGAAAAACTTTAAGACTATGCTGCACGAGCTCAAAGAAGCCTTTCTCAAGAAACATGCAAAAGCTCAAGGTTCTCGTGAGCGCATGAAGATCCTGGCTGACAAGAGTGTGCAAGCCTACAATGAGGCTGAGAAGCGCAAGGCCCTTGGTCATCCTGGCATCGACCCCAGGATGGCTGCAAAGCAGAAGAAGAAGCCAGCTATGGCCGCACCCGACGCACCAAGGCAAGAAGCACATCCCATTGTCTTCCCAGCCAGCATGGCTGGCTTGAAGCCAAAGGCCAGGTCAACCACTTCAGAACTGAAGAAGACGAGGACTACTGAGGCTGAAGCCAGAAAGAGGAAACATTCTGAAGCCTCTGATGCTGCTCCCTCCAAGAAGAAGCGGAAGACCAAGAAGGAACGGGCTGCTCCCACAGAGCCCTTAATTGTTGAACCCATCTCCATGGTTCGCCCTGCCGCTGAACATCAAGAGCGCCAACTGACTGTCCATAACCCTGCTTTCACAGAGGCTCATGAAGCTAAAGACTTTCCAGTAGCTGCTGAAGACATTGGTCACCATGACCATGTTGAAGATCATGTAGTTCTTCCTCAGATCGAGCACCAACAGGTATCATCGCCTGTTCTTACGCACAGCGAACTCATCAGCATTGGTCGTCCTCTGACACCAATTGCTCAGGATGCATCATGGGGTGATCACCCACAAGAACAAGAAGAAGATGACCTTGAGGCCCAGCCAACTCCTTCTCCAAAGGTGTCGCCAGCGTTACGCAGGCTTCGCAAAGGACCAAGGCCTCCAGTCTCTGAATCTGAAGCTCAAGCTACTGAAGACATTTCGGCTGCATCAGCCGATGACACCCAAGAAGAAGAAAGTGTCCCCACTCCCCCAACTACTGACGAAGCTGTTCTCGCAGAGAACGTGTCTGTGCCCGACCCTCCAGCTCATCAAGTGGAGGTAGAAAATCTTGAGGCTGCCACCACCAACACCAATGAAGCCACTGACGCTGTCATGGCTGAAGCAAATGTGGAGCCTAAACCAACCCAAGAACCAGAAGTCAGCGAAGCCAATGATGCTACTGCTTCTGTTCCTGCGCCTGCTGCTGGTCCTCAGTTTGACTATCATGTTGAGCATAGGCCTCAGGTACAGAAGCCAATGACAAGGTTGCCCAGGTTTCCAGGTCCTGCATCAGCACCTGGATCCTTCAATGTCAATAGCTTCAAAGCAGACAACACCTTCTTCAATAGCTCCAAGAACCCCTACTCAAGGGAACGAATATCTTCTGATCGGTTCTGGAGCTATCCGCAGCGAAGCTATTACTCCTGCATTCTGTACAATCAAGGTCGCATCTTCCCACATATGCGTCTTGACACCGAAGCAATAGCTGGTCTGCCCTGCTTGGAAGAAGCTCTGGACTGCTTCAAAGAGGTTGGATTGTTGCCTTTTGTCACTAACCAAGAGCACTGGAACGAAGAGTTGCTGCTCCAATTTTATGCCACACTTCACATACATGGTTATAACAGAGATCCGAAGACTTGGGTCCTTCAGTGGATGACAGGAAATGTTCATCACGAAGCCAAAGCCTTTGATATCATTGAGCTCACTGGTCTGCCCACTCCTGGAGATCTCTATGAACCTGGATGTCAACTTCACAGTGAAGCTATGGAGAGCATCTTTCAGAAGCCTGAACCGAACATGAGTCAGATGCTCAGTATGATGAAGCCTTTGCCACAAGACGCTGCATATCCTAAGGAGTTCCTTGTTGAAGACCTGGAGTATCTGCCAAGGACCATCTATCACATTTTAAGGCGAACTCTCTGGCCCATCAAAGGACATTCCCCACATGCAAAGCTGGAAGGTGCAATGAAGACTTTGGCCTTCTATATTCTTCACGGGAAATGCTTCAACGCACAAGACTTCTTCATCCGCCAACTTGCTGCTTCAGGATCTGATCTTTTTGGCTTGAAGTTCTACGCTCCATGGATAATGCGGCTGATCAAAATCCACTCAGCTATCTCATATCAGCCCTCTGCTCGCAATCATCGGATCTTTATGCCTGATGTGGATATGTCAGTTGAAGCCCTCTATCCAGAGCCTGCCAAGGAGCCTCTTAGTCTTTAGAATGCGGAGCATCAAAGTATCTCTCAGAACATTGAAGGAGTTGAAGCAGTCACTCATGTTTATCCTCTGGCTGGCACTACTCGTGCACCTCATCGTGCCCTCACTGAAGCCACTGAAAGCACCATTGCCCAACGGCCCAAGAAGCGATCTCGTGTTCTCAATGACCGAGAGCTTCTGGTTGCTCTTCATCAGAAACAGGATCGGTATCATGACTGGCTGAAGCGTCAAATGAAAAGCCTCTTGGTGGATGTCAACCGCATTCACGATCTTGCCACCAAGAATGCCTTTGTTGCTCATGAAACTTGTTGGCGTACATGGAAAGGGCTGACGCTTATGTGCTTTGAGGATGATCTTCAAGAGGATGGCTTCTCTGAACGTTTCAAGTTTGACTCCACACCTCCCAGAAGGGCTGTGCTGCGACGAACTCCCTCACTTGAAGACTCTGAGTTCTCTTCCTCTGCGGCAACTGTGAATGCCAGAGTGATCGAGGATGAAGACGATACTACTTCACTGCCCCCTCCTTCAGCACGCGTTGACACTGCCCCGAGCTCGTCTGCACCGCCTAACAACACCGACGACCTTGCTACTTCACCTACTCCTCTGGGGAATGAGTAGATGCTCTATGTCTTCAAACCTTTTTGGTCCTTACTGACAAAAGGGGGAGAAGCATATGAGTTTGATAGTCTTCAAGCGGGTCCATATGGGCGGTTACTTTATGTTTTTCCTAGTGTTTACAACTCTCGTTTTGATACATTTGGTTCTTTGAGTTGTAACACTTAAACTCGATGGTCGTCTGCTACTCATTTGGTACTTTGTGATGCGATGATAAATTCCGCATGTGCGACGATAAATTCCGCACTTAGATCATTTTGCAGACGTCCATTTTCCATTATGCATGTCATTATCTTCACATACTTTTCATGCATGATAAGTTGTCATCATAAGTTGAAGAGGATCTCCACAAGTACAACCTGCCATGTGCATTTGCATTCCAAAAGCAAATTACTTATATGCACATCTTTAGGGGGAGCACTTACAACTTATGAAGACAATTCCTTATCCATTACAATTTCACATATTACATTCCCCGTTGAAAACTTCAACTAGTTTGTCATCAATCACCAAAATAGGGGAGATTGTAAGTGCATCTAGTGCCACCCCTAGTTGGTTTTGGAGTATTGACGACAAACCTAGTTGAGGGACTAATGTGTCTGTGAGAATTGCAGGATAACACATGTAGAAGTCCCTCATTGATTCGGTTTTCCTACCAGAGATGACCCCTAAAAATGCATGAAGACATTGAAGTCAAAGGCGGTATGTGAAGACATTCACATTGAAGACTATGACAAGAGAATACATCGTATGAAGACTATGGAGCGCGAAGATTTAGATCTTTCGTAGTTCTTTTTCTTCTTTGTTGAGTCATAGGAACCACCGTACGGTTAAGTGGGGTCCAAGAGAACCAGTCAGAATGACTGAAGTGATGCTTAACCAAAATCCTATGTCTTCGAGTGAAGACTATCAGAGTGAATCTTGTCCAGAGTTGGACAAGTCAGCTTTGCTTGTAGCCCAAGTAAAGTTGCCGTGTGTGTTTGAAATCTGACCGTTGGAACACGTGTTAGTTCCTTAGTGACCCAGGGTCATTTCGGACAAATCAGGTCAGGTTGCCTAGTGGCTATAAATAGCCCACCCCCTACAACCATAAACGGTTGGCTGCTTAGAGTTAGAGTACGGCTTTTTTCGTTTGAGAGAAATCCACCTCGAAGCCTTTGAGAGAGAATTCCTTGCGAGGATAAAGCCCTAAACACCCAGAGCCAAAGAGTGTTAGGCATCACTTAAGTCTTCCTGTCTGTGTGATCTGAAGACTTATTACACTTGAGGACTGTGAATCCTCCAGCCGGTTAGGCGTCACGTTCTGAGCATCCAAGAGTCATTGTGGATCGCCGGTGAACGAAGTATGTGAAGGCTTGGGAGTCTACCTTGAAGACTTACCAGAGTGATTGGGCGAGGTCTGTGTGACCTTAGCTCAAGGGGAATACGGTGAGGATTGGGTGTCCTGAGCTGCGTGTTCAGGACTGGGTGTCCGGGACTGTGTGTCCTCAGGTTTACATACCTAGCCGCCCTAACCAGACGTACAGTTGTCACAACAACTGGAACTGGTCTAACAAATCATTGTCTTCAACGAGTCACTGGTTTCATCCTTCCCTTCCCTTTACTTACTGTTGGTCCTTGTGAAGTCATTGTATGATTGCATTATCTTTAGTCTTCACTGAGTGACTGCTTGTTCTGGTTGGCTTCATAATATCTTCCTACCTGATCCTTACTACCTAGCTGCTATTAGTCATTGTGCTTTCACTTCATTGAATACTTGACTATGGTTTGCCTAGTGTAGTCTACCTTCCGCTGCATGGTAATAGGCTTATTTCTATCGTTTGTCTTCGAAACTTCCATGTTTTGAAGACGTTCATAAAAATTGCCTATTCACCCCCCTCTAGTCGATATAACGCACTTTCACTATGTCAACATAAAATAAATTTGGAAGAAGATGCTAAACCAGTTCGTTATCATCAACGACGACTGAATCCTAAAATGAAAGAAGTGGTAAGAAAGGAAATACTAAAGCTCCTTGAGGCAGGTATAATCTATCCCGTTGTTGATAGTCAGTGGGTAAATCCTGTCCATTGTGTCCCTAAGAAGGGAGGTATTACTGTCGTTCCTAATGATAAAGATGAATTGATTCCTCAAAGAATTATTACAGGTTATAGGATGGTAATTGATTTCCGCAAATTAAATAAGGCCACTAAAAAGGATCATTACCCCTTACCTTTTATCGATCAAATGATAGAAAGATTATCTAAACATACACATTTTTGCTTTCTAGATGGTTATTCCGGTTTCTCTTAAATACCTGTGTCAGCCAAGGATCAATCAAAGACTACTTTTGCTTGCCCTTTTGGTACTTTTTCTTATAGACGTATGCCTTTTGGTTTATGTAATGCACCTGCTACCTTTCAAAGATGCATGATGGCTATATTCTCTGACTTTTGTGAAAAGATTTGTGAGGTTTTCATGGACGATTTTTCCGTCTATGGATCTTCTTTTGATGATTGCTTGAGCAACCTTGATCGATTTTTGCAGAGATGTGAAGAAACTAATATTGTCTTGAATTGGGAAAAGTGCCACTTTATGGTTAATGAAGGTATTGTCCTGGGGCATAAAGTTTCCGAAAGAGGTATTGAAGTTGATAAAGCCAAGGTTGATGCTATTGAAAAGATGCCATGTCCCAAGGACATCAAAGGTATAAGAAGTTTCCTTGGTCACGCCGGATTTTATAGGAGGTTCATTAAGGACTTCTCAAAAATTTCTCGGCCTCTGACTAATTTATTACAAAAAGATATACCATTTGTCTTTGATGATGATTGTGTAGAAGCATTTGAAATACTTAAGAAAGCATTGATCTCTGCACCTATTGTTAAGCCAACTGATTGGAATTTACCCTTTGAAATTATGTGTGATGCTAGTGATTATGCTGTAGGTGCTGTTCTAGGACAAAGAGTTGATAAGAAATTAAACATTATTCAATATGCTAGTAAAACCCTATACAATGCTCAAAGAAATTGTGCTACTTCTGAAAAAGAATTCTTAGCAGTTGTATTTGCTTGTGATAAGTTCAGACCTTATATTGTTGATTCTAAAGTAACTATTCACACTGATCATGCTGCTATTGAATATCTTATGGAAAAGAAAGATGCTAAACCTAGACTTATTAGATGGGTTCTCTTGCTACAAGAATTTGATTTACACACTGTTGATAGAAAGGGAGCCAAGAACCCCGTTGCAGACAACTTGTCTAGGTTAGAAAATGTGCTTGATGACCCACTACCTATTGATGATAGCTTTCCTGATGAGCAATTAAATGTCATAAATGCTTCTCATACTACTCCATGGTATGCTGATTATGCTAATTACATTGTTGCCAAATTCATACCACCTAGTTTCACATACCAGCAAAGGAAAAAGTTCTTCTATGATTTGAGGCATTACTTTTGGGATGACCCACATCTTTATAAAGAAGGAGTAGATGGTTTTATTAGACGTTGTGTACCTGAGCATGAACAGGAACAAATCCTACGCAAGTGTCACTCCGAAGCTTATGGAGGACACCATGCTGGAGATAGAACTGCACATAAGGTATTGCAATCTGGTTTTTATTCGCCTACTCTCTTCAAGGATGCCCGTAAGTTTGTCTTATCTTGTGATGAATGTCAATGAATTGGCAATATTAGTAGACGTCAAGAAATGCCTATGAACTATTCACTCGTTATTGAACCATTTGATGTTTGGGGCTTTGACTATATGGGACCTTTTCCTGCCTCTAATGGATATACACATATTTTAGTTGTTGTTGATTATGTTACTAAGTGGGTAGGAGCTATTCCAACTAGTAGTGCTGATCATAACACTTCTATTAAAATGCTTAAAGAAGTTATTTTTCCAAGATTTGGAGTCCCTAGATATTTAATCACTGATGGTGGTTCACATTTTATTCATGGTGCTTTCCGTAAAATGCTTGCTAAGTATGATGTTAACCATAGAATTGCATCTCCTTATCACCCACAGTCTAGTGGTCAAGTAGAATTGAGTAATAGAGAACTCAAATTAATTTTGCAAAGTACTGTTAATAGATCTAGAAAGAATTGGTCCAAGAAACTTGATGATGCATTATGGGCCTATAGAACTGCATATAAAAATCCTATGGGTATGTCTCCGTATAAAATGGTTTATAGAAAAGCATGTCACTTACCTCTTGAACTAGAACACAAGGCATATTGGGCTATTAAAGAGCTCAATTATGATTTTAAACTTGCCGGTGAGAAGAGGTTATTTGATATTAGCTCACTCGATGAATGGAGAACCCAAGCCTACGAAAATGCCAAGTTGTTTAAAGAAAAAGTTAAAAGATGGCATGATAAAAGGATACAAAAGCGTGAGTTTAATGTAGGTGATTATGTATTGCTATACAACTCTCGTTTAAGATTTTTTGCAGGAAAACTTCTCTCTAAATGGAAAGGTCCTTACATTATCAAGGAGGTCTATCATTACGGTGCCATAAAAATCAACAATTTCGAAGGCACAAATCCGAAGGTGGTGAACGGTCAAAGAATTGAACATTATATCTCAGGTAATCCTATAAATGTTGAAACCAATGTTACTGAAACCGTAACCCTGGAGGAATACATAAGGGACACTTTCCGGAATGTTTCAGACTCCGAAAAGGAATAGGTATGTGGTACGATAAGTAAACCGACTCCAAAACAGTTTTAAGGCAATATTTCTCCGTTTTAGAATATTTAGAAAAACAGAAAAATAAGAAGCAGTCCGGGAAGGACACGAGGGCTCCACGAGGGTGAAGGGCGCGCCCCCTACCTCGTGGGCACCTCGTGCACTCTCCGGACTCCGTTTTCTTACACGACACGTATTTTGGTCGGTAAAAATTCATTATATAATCTCCCGGAGGTTTTGACCTCCGTATCACGCAAATATCTCTTGTCTTTGTTTCGAGCTGTTTTTTGTCAGGGTTGTCAAGGCCAGGCACGATGTCGTCTCCCTCCTCCTCCAATCATGAGGGCAGCGATGCTTGGCTAATGAAGATAGAGTTGAAGAGAGAAGAACCCATGGAGATCAACAAGGATGAAGGGATCAAGAAGGCCATGGAGGACCAAGTTCCGGCAACAGAAGACGCCCTTCAACTTGATCACAATCTTCTTACCCCAATAGAGATCGAAGCTTTCAAGATGATCGAGTTAGCTGGTATACAAAATAAGTATCTCACACGTGAAAATATTTTGTTGAAGGAGCATATCATCGCACTCAAGGGCATTATCCGCAAGTTAGAAGACCTCCTATGCTCAACGTGCGACTATCCATCATCAACAACTCCTCCTTCTTCACCAACAAAGGAGACATAATCAAATGGGTATGGGCACTCCCCTTGGCAACTGCCAAGCTTGGGGGAGTGCCCCGGTATCGTATCACCATCACTTTTATCTTTACCGTTTTCTTAGTTCGATTCTTTTGGTAATATCTTGATCTAGTAGAATAAAAGTTCTTAGTATGATCTAGTTGTGAGTTTTGCTTTATAATTCCTCTATGTAATCGAGTCTGTGAGCTATATAATAAAGATTAGTGTTGATTCAAGGGCTTGATTCTTTTGCCATGATCCTAAGTGAAGAAAAGAAAAAGAGAAAGAAATAAAAAGAAACAAAGAGATCATATGGATCTCATGGAGAGTAATGACCTCACATAGAAAAAGTATGATGAATAAAAGTTGTTGAGAGTTGACAAACATAGTTTTGGTCATCGTTGCAATTAATAGGAAGTAACAAAGAAAGAGAGATCTTCACATATAGATATACTATCCTGGACATCTTTTATGATTGTGAGCACTCATTAAAATATGACATGCTAAAAAGTTGTCGTTGGACAAGGAAGAAAACGTAATGGGTTATGTTTTCTTACATCAGAGATAAATTATATTGTCATGGATCATCCAACATGGTTGAGCTTGCCTTTCCCTCTCATGCTAGCCAAATTCATAGCACCAAGTAGAGATACTACTTGTGCTTCCAAATACCCTTAAACCAGTTTTGCCATGAGAGTCCACCTTACCTACCTATGGATTGAATAAGATCCTCCAAGTAAGTTGTCATTGGTGCAAAGCAATAAAAATTTCTCTTTAAATATGTATGACTTATTAGTGTGGGAGAAAATAAACTTTATACGATCGTGTGATATGGAAGAAATAAAAGCGACAAACTGCATAATAAAGGTCCATATCACAAGTGGCAATATAAAGTGATGTTCTTTCGCATTAAGATTTTGTGCATCCAACCATAAAAGCGCATGACAACCTCTGCTTCCCTCTACGAAGGGCCTATCTTTTACTTTTATCTCCTACCTTGCATAAGAGTCATGGTGATCTTCACCCTTCCTTTTTACATTTTATCCTTTGGCAAGCACAGTATGTTGGAAGATCCTGGTATATATGGCTAATTTGATGTGAGTTTTCGTGAACTATTATTGTTAACATTACCCTTGAGGTAAAACATTGGGAGGCAAAACTATAAGCCCCTATCTTTCTCTGTGTCCGATTAAAACTCCATACCCATAAGTATTGCGTGAGTGTCAGCAATTGTGAAAGACTATATGATAGTTGAGTATGTGGACTTGCTGAAAAGCTCTTACATATTGACTCCTTCCTATGTTATGATAAATTGCAATTGCTCCAATGACTGAGATTATAGTTTGTTAGTTGTCAATGAAGTTTACGATTCATACTTGAAATTGTGATTGAATTATTACTCTAGAATAAGAAATTATATGACAAGAATTATATAAGTTATTTTTCTAAGAATGATCATGATGCCCTCATGTACATATTCTATTTTTATCCACATCTCTATCTCTAAACATGTGGACATATTTTTTGATTTCGGCTTTTGCTTGAGGACAAGCGAGGTCTAAGCTTGGGGGAGTTGATACGTCCATTTTGCATATCATGCTTTTATATCGATATTTATTGCATTATGGGTTGTTATTACACATTATGTCACAATACTTATGCCTATTCTCTCTTATTTTACAAGGTTTCCATAAGAGGGAGAATGCCGGCAGCTGGGATTCTGGGCTGGAAAAGGAGAAAATATTAGAGACCTATTCTGCACGGCTCCAAAATTCCTGAAACTTCACGGAAGACGTTTTTCGAATATATAAAAAATACTGAGAGCAAGAAGTTCACCAGGGGGCCACACCCTGCCCACAAGGGTGGGGGGCGCGCCCTACCCCCCTGGGCATGCCCCGTACCTCGTGGCCCCCCTGGTGGCCCTCCGATGACCATCTTCTGCTATATGAGGTCTTTCGATGAGGAAAAATCATAAGCCATCTTCTCGGACGAAACTCCGCCGCCACAAGGCAGAACCTTGGCGGAACCAATCTAGGGCTCTGGCGGAGCTGTTCTGCTGGGGAAACTTCCCTCTGGGAGGGGGAAATCATCGCCATCGTTATCACCACCGCTCCTCTCATCGGGAGAGGGCAATCTCCATCAATATCTTCACCAGCACCATCTCCTCTCAAAACCCTAGTTCATCTTTTGTATCCAATTCCTATCTCCAAGTCCGGGATTGGTACCTGTGGGTTGCTAGTAGTGTTAATTACTCCTTGTAGTTGATGCTAGTTGGTTTATTTGGTGGAAGATCATATGTTCAGATCCTATATGCATATTAATACCCCTCTGATTATGAACATGAATATGCTTTGTGAGTAGTTACGTTTGTTCCTGAGGACATGGGAGAAGTCTTGCTATTAGTAGTCATGTGAATTTGGTCTTCGTTCGATATTTTGATGAGATGTATGTTGTCATCCCTCTAGTGGTGTCATGTGAACGTCGACTACATGACACTTAACCATTGTTTGGGTATAGAGGAAGGCATTGGGGAGTAATAAGTAGATGATGGGTTGCTAGAGTGACAGAAGCTTAAACCCTAGTTTATGCGTTGCTTCATAAGGGGCTGATTTGGATCCATATGTTTCATGCTATGGTTAGGTTTACCTTAATACTTTTGTTGTAGTTGCGGAGCTTGCAATAGAGGTTAATCATAAGTGGGATGCTTGTCCAAGTAAGGACAGTACCCAAGCACCGGTCCACCCACATATCAGATTATCAAAGTACCGAACGCGAATCTTATGAACGTGATGAAAACTAGCTTGACGATATTCCCATATGTCCTCTGGAGCGCTTTTCTCTATATAAGAGTTTGTCCAGGCTTGTCCTTTGCTACAAAAAGGATTGGGCCATCTTGCTGCACTTTATTTACTTTTGTTACTTGTTGCTCGTTACAAATTATCCTATCACAAAACTATCTGCTACCACTTATTTCAGTACTTGCAGAGAATACCTTGCTGGAAACTGCTTATCATTTCCTTCTGCTCCTCGTTGGGTTCGACACTCTTACTTATCGAAAGGACTACGATAGATCCCCTATACTTGTGGGTCATCATGAACCT
>NC_041384.1:194452468-194484473 GCF_002162155.2 Triticum dicoccoides | reverse complement strand
CACAAGGGACGGGGGCTGCTAGCTAGTTCGCACTTTACTAGGTGAACCTTGGTTGGGGGGGGGGAGGGGGCATGCATTCATAGCTTAGGATTCCCTTCATGCCGACACCAGAGGGGGGTGGGGGTGGGGCAAGCAATACCATGCTCTTTGCGAGATAGGTGCCACATCGAAGTTGCATTTGCTATTTGAAAATCAAACCACCCTTTTCATACATAAATTTGGTCCACATGCAAGTGTGTTCGTGTTCTGACCCTCTCCCGTGTCATTTTTCGCCAAATTTATGAACATTAGACAAGTAGGATGACACAACAGACACGGTTCACTCAAACTAACAGTGTGCATTGGGCTCCACGAGACTCCCCCTCTAAAAAATATCAACCCGCATGCAGCTTTTTTTCTGTTTGATAACACACAATTATTGTGTTTCGACTGTGTGTGATGTTTCTTGTTCCCAATCCCGTCTGCATCCCTCGAAAATATCTTCCCGCCTCGAGGGTTTTTCTGTTTCATAACACACGGTTGTTATCTCCAGACCGTGTGCGATGCACCATCATCAAAATTTTCAATAGCCCCGGCATTTCACTCCTTCGTTTGACTCCCGCGTAGTAAAATTTTCAGTACCCGTGCCATTTCCTCAAACACACCCCCGCCCCCTCCACACACACACACACCAAAAACTTCGCGGGCGTGTGCGCACACACACACCCTTCCTTGCTCGAAACCCTAGCAAGGTCCCCGCTGCCGCCGCTGCAAGGCCTCCATTGTCAACATCTGGTGGTTTGCCCATGCAGCTTACCCACTGATCTCCATACCCAGGCCGCCTTGAGTTTCTTAGATGACGCCTGCCAAACACCCACTTTCCCACAGATCCCCATCCCCATCTAAATCCCCCACTCCAGAGCATCGCAGCCCAAGCCCGGCTACGCTCCCCGTGGAGCTCGAGGAGTGACTGGCCCAAAAGAGGTGTATCGCGGTCTCTTCGCCAGACATCACCGAGGAAGCTGACGACCATTACTAGCGGCAGGCACTTATGCAGCGGGCTAGAGTATGCAATCATGTCTCGGCCGCCGGCTATGACATCGAGGTCATCGACATCGACGGCCTGAGGCGGGCTATGTCACAGGTTAAGTGGCCTACCCCCAACCCCTCGGGTTCAACCGCCGTTGATCTCATACATGGCCCCGCCGCTGATCTCCTCTAGCTCGCTGCCAAAAATTTGCCATCCTACATCGCCATCGAGCCCCTTTCTTCATTTATGAAGGACACGTTCTGCGACGCTGGCTTGGGATCCACAGCTTCCAAGTCAGACCTCATCGACGGCAACCACGAGGAGGGCACCCTCTCCGACTCTTCCAAGGGGAAAGATCCCATCTGCTCTTCCAAGGGGAAAGAGCCCGTCTGCGACATCAGGGAGGGCACCCTACAGCCGTTCTCTTCCAAAGGGAAGGAGACCATCTGCGACAACATGGAGTGCATCGAGGGTCTGTGATCTTGCCACGGGAACGAGCCCATCTGTGACAAGTGAGGAAACCCATGATTTTGTTTTGCCATGCCTCTTCATAGGGGTAAACCCATGATTTGTTTTGTCGAGTCCCTTTTGTAGTGTAGTGAGAATATGTCCAATTTTAATTGCTATATCTGGTTGTTTGCAGTATGCCTTGTTTATTTAAGTTGTTTACAATGTGATGCTCTATATGTGCAATTATTTACTGTGAAGTGCATTTGACCAATCCAGTTTTAAATATACCGATAGGAGTGCATATATTTGCTTGCTATTAAGCCTGTTATAGCTAGCATATGCCTCTTTTAAAGTTTTTTGATTGTTTGGTTGTTTGTAGTTAGCATATGTCCAGTTTCAAATGCTATCTTTGGTTGTTCGTAGTATGCCTTGTTTATTCCAGTTATTCACAACATGATGTTCTATATGTGCAAGTATGAACTGTGCAGTTCAATTTCATCAGTACCAGTTTCAACAATACCACTATGAATGACTACATTTGGTTGCTGCATCTTGTAGTTAACACGCCTTTCCATTTTTATTTAACAATAACCAGTGTACTTGGACCGGCACAATACTAGTTTGAAAGACTATGTCTGTTTGTTGTTAAATTTTAGGCCTGTTGCAGCCAACACACCTTTCCACTTGTTTTGCTTTACTAGCGTGCTTAAACATGCACACTGAAGCTATCTTTTAGAGATTATTTTGTCTGCCATGGATAATTTTGGTTGATGTTTAGCCTGTTGTGCTTAACGTGCTTCTCAATGTACCTACACGGGACAATTTTGGGAATGACTGCTGTTTTCCATCGAGGTTAGTTTCATCCCATGGCTTATATATTCTCACTGTTCAGGATATCGGTAGCTGGTACCATATAGGCCGGGGGCTGATAAGGGACTAATCGGTGAATCGGACTTTTAACTGAATATATCTGCAACCCATTTATCATTAGGTTAACTAGGGCCAGACGTAATATATCTAAGGCTACATAGAAACATGCACTGTACTGAATGTCTAAAAATGCAATCCTAGGCTACAAGCGACAAGGAAGAGTGTTACATTAATATTCTGATGATGTCTAGATATACGTAGAAGAGCAGCAGCAACAACAACAACAACACAACCCTGTTTGGATACTCAACTTAGCTAGAGGTTAGAGTTAGTTTCTAGCTCATGACTAACGTTGAACTAACTCCATCCAAAGAGTTGTTTGGATGACATGGTTAGATTGACAATAAATGCACTAGGAGAACTAGCTCCAATTAGCACCTCTTGGGCTAGATAGTTTTTTTGGGTGGGTTATAGATGCAACTAGCTCAAACTAGCCCTCATGTTTAGATATACTTTAGGGCTATTTGAGCCCGAACTAGCTCAAACTAACTGTAACCCATGGATACAACAGCAGTTAATCAGCCGATAATTTTTAAGAATGCAATAAACTCCTTCTGGCCCATGCTACCTCTTGAGCACATCGTTGGTTTTCTCTTGAAGAGGAAAGGGTGATTCAGTAAAGTAGCGAAAGTATTTCCCTCAGTTTTTGAGAACAAGGTATCAATCCAGTAGGAGACCACTCGCGAGTCACCTTGTACCTACACAAACAAATAAGAACGTCGCAACCAATGCGATAAAGGGGTTGTCAATCCCTTCACGGTCACTTATGAGAGTGAGATCTGATAGATATGATAAGATAATATTTTCGGTATTTTTATGACAAAGATAAAAAATAAAGATTGCAAAATAAACGGTGCAAATAATAACTTGGTAACGAGAGATTAATATGATGGAGAATAGACCCGAGGGCCATAGGTTTCACTAGTGGCTTCTCTCGAGAGCATAAATATTACGGTGGGTGAACAAATTACTGTCGAGCAATTGATATAATTGAGCATAGTTATGAGAATATCTAGGTATGATCATGTATATAGGCATCACGTCCGTGACAAGTAGACCGACTCCTGCCTGCATCTACTACTATTACTCCACACATCGACCGCTATCCAGCATGCATCTAGAGTATTAAGTTCATAAGAACACAGTAACGCATTAGGAAAGATGACATGATGTAGATGGATAAACTCATGCAATATGATATAAACCCCATCTTTTTATCGTCGATGGAAACAATACAATATGTGTCATTTCCCTTTCTATCACTAGGATCGAGCACCGCAAGATTGAACCCAAAGCTAAGCACTTCTCCCATTACAAGAAAGATCAATCTAGTAGGCCAAACCAAGCTGATAATTCGAAGATACTTGCAAAGATAACCAATCATACATAAAAGAATTCAGAGAAGATTCAAATATTGTTCATAGATAAACTTGATCATAAACCCACAATTCATCGGATCTCAACAAACACACCGCAAAAGAAGATTACATCGAATAGATCTCCGAGATAATCGAGGAGAACTTTGTATTGAGATCCAAAGAGAGAGAAGAAGCCATCTAGCTAATAACTATGGACCCGAAGGTCTGAAGTAAACTACTCACACATCATCGGAGAGGCTATGGTGTTGATGTAGAAGCCCTCCATGATCAATGCCCCCTCCGGCGGAGCTCTGGAAAAGGCCCCAAGATGGGATCTCTTGGGTAGAGAAGGTTGCAGCGGTGGAATTAGGTTTTCATGGTGCTCCTAGATGGTTTCGGGGTACATAGATATATATATAGGAGGAAGAAGTAGGTCGGTGGAGCAACGAGGGCGCCACGATGGTGGAGGGCGCGCCCAGGGGGGTAGGCGCGCCCCCTGCCTCGTGGCCTCCTCATTGATTGATTGAGCTCCACTCCAAGTCCTCTGAATCACGTTCGTTCAGAAAATCACGTCCCTGAAGGTTTCATTCCGTTTGGCTCGGTTTGATATGCCTTTTCTGTCAAACACTTAAATAAGCAAAAAACAACAATTTGGGTTGGGCCTCCGGTTAATAGGTTAGTCCCAAAAATAATATAAAAGTGTATAATAAAGCCCATTAATATCCAAAACAGATAATATAATAGCATGGAACAATCAAAAATTACAGGTACGTTGGAGACGTATCAAGCATCCCCAAGCTTAATTCCTGCTCGTCCTCGAGTAGGTAAATGATAAAAACAGAATTTTTGATGTGGAATGCTACTTAGCATATTCTTCAATGTATTTCTCTTTATTGTGGCATGAATATTCAGATCCGAAAGATTCAAGATAAGAGTTTAATATTGACATAAAAATAGTAATACTTCAAGCATACTAACTAAGCAATCATGTCTTCTCAAAATAACATGGCTAAAGAAAGTTATCCCTACAAAATCATATAGTCTGGCTATGCTCTATCTTCACCACACAAAATATTTAAATCATGCACAACCCCAATGACAAGCCAAGCAATTGTTTCATACTTTTGATGTTCTCAAACTTTTTCAATCTTCACGCAATACATGAGCGTGAGCCATGTACATAGCACTATAGGTGGAATAGAATGGTGGTTGTGGAGAAGACAAAAAGGAGAAGATAGTCTCACATCAACTAGGCGTATCAATGGGCTATGGAGATGCCCATCAATAGATATCAATGTGAGTGAGTAGGGATTGCCATGCAACGGATGCACTAGAGCTATAAGTGTATGAAAGCTCAGCAAAAGAAACTAAGTGGGTGTGCATCCAACTTGCTTGCTCACGAAGACCTAGGGCATTTTGAGGAAGCCCATCATTGGAATATACAAGCCAAGTTCTATAATGTAAAATTCCCACTAGTATATGAAAGTGTCAACATACGAGACTCTCTATCATGAAGATCATGGTGCTACTTTGAAGCACAAGTGTGCAAAAGGATAGTAACATTGTCCCTTCTCTCTTTTTCTCTCATTTTTCTTTTTTTCTTTTTTTATTTGGGCCTTTTCTCTTTTCTTTTTTTGGCCTCTTTTCTTTCTTTTTTTTTCGTCCGGAGTCTCATCCAGACTTGTAGGGGAATCATACTCTCCATCATCCTTTCGTCACATGGGACAATGCTTGTTCCATAATCCATCAAATCTTTACCCAAAACATGAAAACTTCACAACACAAAACTCAAATAGAAAATCTCATGAGCTCCGTTAGTAAAAGAAAACAAACTACCACTTCAAGGTACTGTAATGAACTCATTATTTATTTATATTGGTGTTAAACCTGCTGTATTCCAACTTATCTATGGTTTATAAACTCTTTTACTAGCCATAGATTCATCAAAATAAGCAAACAACACAAGAAAAACAGAATCTGTCAAAAACAGAACAGTCTGTAGTAATCTGTAGGTTTCGACTACTTCTGTAACTCCAAAAATTCTAAAATAAATTTCTGGACGTGAGGAATTTATCTATTAATCATCTGCAAAAATAATTAACTAAATATCACTTTCCAGTAAACAATGGCAGTAATTCTCGTGAGCGCTAAAGTTTCTGTTTTTTACAGCAAGATCGCAAAGACTTTCCCCAAGTCCTCCCAAAGGTTCTACTTGGCACAAACACTAACTAAAAGCATAAAACCACATCTAAACAGATGCTAGATGAATTATTTATTACTAAACAGAATCAAAAAGCAAGAAACAAAAATAAAATTGGGTTGCCTCCCAACAAGCGCTATCATTTAACGCCCCTAGCTAGGCATAAAAGCAAGGATAGATCTAGGTATTGCCATGATAATGATAAGATAAATCGCGAAAACTCATCTCATACAACCTACGTTCAGCAGCAAGTTTTCTTTGTGGCAAGCGAAAGTAATCAAAAGGGCTAAATTTAATGGGACAAAAGTCCCCAAGATCAAGCTCGGGAGGTGTTGGTTCCTCCTTTGGCCCCTCATATTGCACAACCAATTCATCATCATAAGCATTCTTTTGGCAAAAAGTCATGAGCTTATGTTCAAGAGAAAAACCTAACCCATTATTCTGGATAGCAAAATTAATATTAAGTTCGGAAATCCTATCAACTAGAACATTGGTAGGAACCTTTGTTCTAAGGTTTTCATTAAAAGCAACATGATCTAAAGATCGCAAGCGCATTATGTATTCTTGATAAAAAAAGGATTGTTTCTGTGGGAGGATGGCCAGCGTCCACCCTATAATGCGCAAAAATTTCATTGGCTTCTCTTATTATAGATCTCAACTCATGAGCCAAAAAGATAGTAGCTGCTCGCTTAACAGAAGAATGCTCGATATTGGAAAATTCTAGAAAAATCCTTTGGATGCAAGGGTGCACATGAAGAAATTGTCTTTCAAGTTCGACTATGAGCAAAGATATAGCATCCGCAAAACTACTAGTTCTATGAAGAATAGACCCTCCCATAGTGGGTAGAGCGCTGGCACAGGTAAAGAAATCTTGAATAACTCCTTTTCCAATAATATTACCACTACCGATTCGAAACTTTTTAGTGTGCAAAATAGTAGGTTTTTTATGAGGATAATCAAAAGCATCAACGTTTTCCATATTATTATCCTTATCAACGATAAATTCCCCAATTTCAGACATGACAACAACAAATCGCACGAAGAAAGGGCACACAAGAGACAAATGGAACAAGAAAAGAGAAGGGGAACGGAAAAAGAGGGCGAATAAAATGGCAAGGGTGAAGTGTGGGAGAGGAAAACGAGAGGCAAATGGCAAATAATGTAATGCGAGAGATAAGAGTTGTGATGGGTACTTGGTATGTCTTGACTTGGCGTAGATCTCCCCGGCAACGGCGCCAGAAATCCTTCTTGCTACCTCTTGAGCACTGCGTTGGTTTTCCCTTGAAGAGGAAAGGGTGATGCAGTAAAGCAGCGTAAGTATTTCCCTCAGTTTTTGAGAACCAAGGTATCAATATAGTAGGAGACCACGCGCGAGTCACCTCGTACCTACACAAACAAATAAGAACCTCGCAACCAACGCGATAAAGGGGTTGTCAATCCCTTCACGGTCACTTATGAGAGTGATATCTGATAGTTATGATAAGATAATATTTTTGGTATTTTTATGATAAAGATAAAAGGTAAAGATTGAAAATAAACAGTGCAAAGAATAACTTGGTAACAAGAGATTAATATGATGGAGAATAGACCCGAGGGCCATAGGTGTCACTAGTGGCTTCTCTCGAGAGCATAAGTATTACGGTGGGTGAACAAATTACTGTCGAGCAATTGATAGAATTGAGCATAGTTATGAGAATATCTAGGTATGATCATGTATATAGGCATGACATCCGTGATAAGTAGACCGACTCCTGCCTACATCTACTACTATTACTCCACACATTGACCTCTATCCAGCATGCATCTAGAGTATTAAGTTCATAAGAACAGAGTAACACAATAGGCAAGATGACATGATGTAGAGGGATAAACTCATGCAATATGATATAAACCCCATCTTTTTATCCTCGATGGCAACAATACAATACGTGTCATTTCCCTTTCTATCACTAGGATCGAGCACCGCAAGATTGAACCCGAAGCTAAGCACTTCTCCCATTGCAAGAAAGATCAATCTAGTAGGCCAAACCAAACTGATAATTCGAAGAGACTTGCAAAGATAACCAATCATACATAAAAGAATTCAGAGAAGATTCAAATATTGTTCATAGATAAACTTGATCATAAACCCACAATTCATCGGATCTCGACAAACACACTGCAAAAGAAGATTACATCGAATAGATGTCCAAGAAAATCGAGGAGAACTCTGTATTGAGATCCAAAGAGAGAGAATAAGCCATCTAGCTAATAACTATGGACCCGAAGGTCTGAAGTAAACTACTCACACATCATGGGAGAGGCTATGGTGTTGATGTAGAAGCCCTTCGTGATCAATGCCCCCTCCGACGGAGCTTCAGAAAAGGCCCCAAGATGGGATCTCTTGGGTACAGAAGGTTGCGGCGGTGGAATTAGGTTTTCGTGGTGATCCTGGATGGTTTCGGGGTACGTAGATATATATATATATAGGAGGAAGAAGTAGGTCGGTGGAGCAATGAGGGGCCCACGAGGGTGGAGGGCGCGCCCAGGGAGGGTAGGCGCGCCCCCTGCCTCGTGGCCTCCTCATTGATTGCTTGACGTCCACTCCAAGTCCTCTGGATCATGTTCGTTTAGAAAATCACGTTCCCGAAGGTTTCATTCCGTTTGGACTCCGTTTGATATTCCTTTTTTGCGAAACACTGAAATAGACAAAAAAACAGCAATTTGGGCTGGGCCTCCGGTTAGTAGGTTAGTCCCAAAAAGAATATAAAAGTGTATAATAAAGCCCATTAATATCCAGAACAGATAATATAATAGCATGGAACAATAAAAAATTATAGGTACGTTGGGGACGTATCAGCCCATAATATAAGATGTTAATTCATCTAATATGTGAGTATATTGGATGTTATAAGATATTATAAAAGAGTGTTGTACTACATCATTGTGCAATTGCTGTTTAGATTCTAATATAAACTTGGTGCTTTTAGGTACATATGTCATTGGTAAAGATCCGTGCTTCGACCCTTTCTGCGTATGTGGCAATGAGATATCGATGAACCCGCATCAAGTGAGGAAGCTGGTAAACATTGTTAGTAAAATGGTCCAAAGATGGCAATTAAACTATTTGTTTACACTTTATCCAAGACAACAATAAACTGCAGGATGGTAAGTAAGAACTCTGCAGCCTTCTTTTTACTGCCCATAATGAGTTGTGTTAGATGACAATGTCTGAATCTTTTATCCTTTGCAGTGGTTGCCAAAGCAGTTTACTCAAGATTACCTCTCAAACTACATGATTGGTTGGCATGCAAAGGTTAAAGTATTTCTACCAGAACACAATGCTTATGTAGATGTTTTCGTGAAGACCGTGAAGGATGGGCGGTCGGCCATCACAAGGGGTTGGACTAGAGTCATGCGTTCCTTCTGCATGGAGGAGGGCACAATATGGGCATTCTACTTCACCTTGTTCAGCAACCAGAATGTATTTCACCTCTTTCTTTACCGTCTTTAATAGTACAAGTATAAAACCGTGGTTCATTATTGTTTATTTGGTTCTTATGTAATTCTTGAACATATGTACCTATGAATCGAATAATGCATTGGTTGTTTGAACCTGATGGATATGAATAAAGATATAGCATACATTCAAATTCAAATTCAAATCCTGTACAATTTGAAATAGCGGCAATTAAATTACGGTGAAATTATGCTCTCTAGGTCGTTACGGCACACACGGTTGGTAAAACACAAACGTTTGCGACATACACCATAATCTGAGATGGTTCACAAAGAGGAAACGTGTTCAAGCATGCTGAAAGCAGAAGTGCTCCCTGAGTGGTTTTGGTAATTATTGTCAGCATATCTCTTGTTGGACTAATACTTTTATCTAGTATATTTCAGATGAGTTCAACAATGGAGTGGCTTGGAAAAGAGGATGTGGAACCTCTTATAGGTGCTAAGGAGAGAAGATTGGCAAAAGCTCAAAAGCTCAAGACTCTGCATTTTCATTTTAGTGATCCAAGATCACATTGAGTCCATAGGAAAGCCAATACTATTAAAAGGGGATGAGGTGTTGCTTAATGGCTTTCTTGCTCAAAGTGCTTAGTAATATGTTCCAAAGCCCTCAACCACTTTATCATATCCACATATGTCCCAAACCAAAAGTCAAACTCGGCCCCACTGATTTGATCTATCCAGCGCCACCGAGTTCACTTGACATAGCCACTGCCAGAAACCCTAGTCACTTCGGTCTCACCGATGGGATCTCGGTCTCACCGAGATGGGTTCACAAACTATCTATTACCTGTTGCAATAATCTCGGTCCCATCGAGATATGCAATCAGTCCCACCAAGTTTGCTTGACCAACTCTCTGTTTTGCTTATTACCAAAATCGGTCCCACCGAGTCTTTGTAATCGGTCAAACCGAATGAGGTTTTACCCTAACACTAGCACATCGGTCCCACTGAGTTGATCATATCGGTCCAACCGAAATGCCTAACATTCACATTTTGAACTGAATCGGTCTGACCAAGTTTTCTGATTCGGTCCCACCGAGTTTGGTAAATTGTGTGTAACGGTTAGATTCTGTGTGGAGGCTATATATATACCCCCTCCACCCTTCCTTCATTAGTAAGGAGATCCATCAGAACGTGCCTACACTTGCAGCATTCATTTTCTGAGATAGAACCACCTACTCATGTGTTGAGACCAAGATATTCCATTCCAACCATATGAATCTTGATCTCTAGCCTTCCCCAAGTTTCTTTCCACTCAAATCATCTTTCCACCAAATCGAAATCTATGAGAGAGAGTTGATTGTTGGGGAGCCTATCATTTTGAAGCACAAGAGCAAGGAGTTCATCATCAACACACCATCTATTACCTTTTGGAGAGTGGTGTCTCCTAGATTGGTTAGGTGTCACTTGGGAGCCTCCGACAAGATTGTGGAGTTGAACCAAGGAGTTTGTACGTGCAAGGAGATCGCCTACTTCGTGAAGATCTACCCTAGTGAGGCAAGTCCTTCATGGGCGATGGCCGTGGTGGGATAGACAAGGTTGCTTCTTCGTGGACCCTTTTGGATGGAGCCCTTCGTGGGCTCGTGCAACCGTGACCCTTCGTTGGTTGAAGTATCCATCAACGTGGATGTACGATAGCACCACCTATCATAACCACACCAAAAATCTCCGTGTCTCCAATTGCGTTTGCACACTCCAATCCCATCCCTTTACTTTCTTGCAACTGGCATGCTTTACTTTCCGCTGCTCATATACTCTTGTCATGCTTGCTTGAAATGTATTGTGAATGTTTAAACTTGTGCTAAATCTCTACCTTAACTTGAAGAAAAAAGTTGCTACTTTTATTTGTTAAGAGTCTATTCACCCCCCCTCTAGACACCCCTTCTCTATCCTTGCAATTGGTATAAGAGCATTGGTCTCCATTGCTTCGGTTTAAACACCTTTGGAGGAAGATGGATGAGTCTACATTGGGGAGTCTTAGACGTAGAGTGCCTATACGTGATGGAGAGTTCTTTCATGAGTTGAAAATTGAGATGCTTGAGATTTTCCATGAATATTACTTGAACAAGTACATTACTACTCCTTGTACGCACCTTGCTGACCCCTTGCATCCTACCCTTGAAGAGTCTATTGACATGATCCGTAATCTTAGAACTGTCAATTTAATCACTAGAGGATTACCTAGAAACTTGATTGCTATCTTGCCTGCTCTTGATTGTGCCTACACCTTATGGAGATTTCTTGAAGAACGATTTCCAAACTATTCCTTGCAAAACTTGGATGAAATTCTTCATAAGTCTATTGCTTTGAGTAAGATGAGTTCCAATGATCCTAAATTTGGTGACTGTCTATTTGAGCTTACTAATCTTACACGTGCCAAAGGAGATGTTGGAATAATTAGCAGTATCATCTCCGAAGCCATTAGAATTCATGAAGATGATTATTGTGATGACCATTTATCTAATGAATTACCCTCTCTAGGAATTAACCCATCACAAGACGATGTTGAACATGGATACTATGATGAGGATGATGATAGTGACTTTGATCTCGACGAGTCTATGAGACACTTTGGTCTTATGGCTAATCTTCGCGGCTACATGGCTGGAGGAAAGCAATGGGTTCTTGATAGTGGATGTACAGATCACATGACCGGAGACAAGGATATGTTTCATGAGCTTGCTGAAAACGACGACCCTCGAAAGTATGTCACTTTTGGTGACAACTCAAAGGGCAAGGTGGTTGGCCTTGTTAAGGTGGCCATCTCACATGATAGCTCCATACAAAATGTTATGCTTGTTGAATCTCTTGGATATACTTTTCGTATCTAGATTTGCTGACTTTGGTTTCAATGTCCTATTTACTGAAGTAGATTGCCAAGTGTTTCATAGAGATAACCACAATATGGTCTTTACCGATTTACGTAGAGGTGATCTTTACATTGTTGATTTCACAAAAAAAGCTCAACCTAGAACTTGCTTAATTGCTAAATCTTCTAAAGGTTGGTTGAGGCATAGAATATTAGGTCATGTGGGCATGCGAAATCTTGATAAGCTTATTAAAGGTGATCATATCCTTGGAGTAAAAGATGTTATATTTGACAAGGATAGATTGTGTAGTGCTTTTCAAGTAGGAAAACAAGTTGGAGGAAGTCATCCGGGAAGAACATTATGACCACGAGAAGACCGCTCGAGCTACTTCATATGGATCTCTTTGGTCCCAATGCCTACAAAAGTCTCGGTGGAAACTCATTTGGTCTATTTATAGTTGATGATTTTTCAAGATTTACATGGGTGTTCTTTCTTGATGATAAATCGCAGGTCCAAAAGATCTTCAAGAACTTCGCTAGGATGGCCCAAAATCAATTTGAAGTGAAGATCAAGAAGGTTTGAAGCAACAATGGAACGAAGTTCAAGAACGCAAATGTGGATACCTTTCTTGACGAAGAAGGGATTTCACATGAGTTCTCGGCTACGTACACGCCTCAACAAAATGGAGTTGTTGAGAGGAAGAACCAAACTCTCATTGAGATGGCGAGAATGATGCTTGATGGCGAGAACGATGCTTGATGAGTACAAGACGCCAAAAAACTTTTGGGAGGAAGCGGTTGAGACAGCATGTCATGCAACAAATCGCTTGTATCTTCACAAGCTACTCGACAAAACGGCATATGAGCTTCTCACCGGTAAGAAACCCCAAGTTGGATACTTTCGGGTATTCGGCTCAAAGTGCTACATTCTTGATAAGCATCGTCGTTCTAAACTTGCTCCTAAATCTCATGAGGGTTCCCTGCTGGTTTGTGGCTCAAACTCTCACACTTACCATGTCTACAACAATTTCACCCGAAAGGTTGAAGAGACGGTAGATGTGAAGTTTAATGAATCTAACGGCTCGCAAGTAGAGCAATTGCCAATTGATGTAGGAGACAAAGACCCTTCGAAAGCAATCCAAGACTTGTCTATTGGCAAGATTCGTCCAACAGAGGTGAAGGAGAGTACCTCGTCCATCCAAGTGGAAGCTTCTACCTCAGGACAAGGTGAACCAAGAGTTGACATGGAAGCATCCACAAGTGGGACATGGCAAAATGAGGAAAACGAGGAAGTACACCAAGATGAACCTCATCAACCTCATTCTCTACCTCGACAAGAGAACGACAACGTCAACAATGAAGAAGGCCAAGAAGAAGAACGAGATGATGAAGAAGATGCTCCACCCCGACCCAAACAAAAGCTCCCATGAGTTTGAGCAACGGTTTCACGAGACCATCTGTTGAACAAATCTTCAACGATATTCAAACCGGGAGAATCACTCGCTCTAAAACTCGTTTGGCTAATTTTTGTGAACATTATTCGTTCATTTCTAGCATTGAACCTATGAAGGTTGAAGAAGCATTGGAAGATCCGGATTGGATAAATGCCATGCACGAAGAGCTACACAACTTTGAGAGAAACCAAGTGTGTACATTGGTCAAGAAGACCGATAATAACCACAACATCATCGGTACCTAATCGGTGTTTCGCAACAAGCAAGACGAAGATGGACAAGTCGTTCGCAACAAAGCACGTCTCGTTGCCCAAGGCTACACTTAAGTCGAAGGTATGGACTATGGTGAGACATATGCCCCCGTTGCTAGACTTGAGTCCATCCGCATCTTACTTGCCTATGCTAATCACCATGATATCACCTTGTACCAATTGGACATTAAAAGTGCTTTTCTAAATGGAGAAATTGAGTAGGAAGTTTATGTTAAACAACCTCTCGGCTTTGTTAATCCTAAGAAACCCGATCATGTTTACAAACTCCACAAAGCTCTTTATGGTCTTAAACAAGCTCCTAGAGCGTGGTAAAAATGCTTGACCAAGTTCCTTATTGAAAAAGACTTTGAGATTGGAAAGATTGATTCTACTCTTTTCACTAAAAGGGTTAATGGTGAATTATTTGTGTGCCAAATTTATGTTGATGATGTCATATTTGGTTCAACTAACCCTCATTTTAGTGAAAAGTTTGGAAAGCTAATGTCAGAGAAGTTTGAGATGTCTATGATGAGTGAACTCAAGTTCTTTCTTGGGTTGCAAATCAAGCAAACCAAGGAAGGCACCTTTGTTTCTCAAACAAAGTACACCAAGGACTTATTCAAGAAGTTCAACATGCAAGAAAGCAAAGGTATGAAAATTCCCATGCCTACTAGTGGACATCTTGACTTGACCAAAGATGGCAAACCGGTTGACCAAAAGGTTTACCGCTCTATGATTGGTTCATTGTTATATCTATATGCCTCCCGTCCCGATATTATGCTAAGTGTGTGCATGTGTGCACGATATCAAGCGGCCCCCAAAGAGTGTCATCTTAAGGTTGTGAAAAGGATAGTGAGATACTTAACCCATACACCAAATTTTGGCATTTGGTATCCTAAGAGGTCCTCTTTTGATCTTGTTGGCCACTATGATTCAGACTACGCTGGTGACAAGGTTGATAGGAAGTCCACTTAGGGTACTTGTCAATTTCTTGGTAGATCTCTTGTGTCTTGGTACTCCAAGAAACAAAACTTGGTATCCTTACCCACCGCCAAAGCGGAATACATTGTTGCCGGTTCATGTTGTGCTCAATTACTTTGGATGACCCAAACTCTTAAATATTATGGGATCTATGTGAAACATGTTCCATTGCTTTGTGACAATGAAAGTGCTATTAAGATTGCTCATAATCCCATGCAACATTCTCGAACTAAGAATATTGAAGTTCGTCATCATTTAATTCGAGATCATGTTGCTAAAGAGGACATTGATCTTAAGCATGTTCATACCGACAAGCAATTGGCAGATATATTCACCAAACCGCTTAATGAGAAAGTATTTTGCCGTTTGAGAGGTGAATTGAACATCATTGATGCTTCAAACTTGGAGTAGATACTCCATTTGGATACATGCAAGGCATGAGACTTTGACTAATCGTTGATATTTCTCTTATGATGATGATCATATGTCTTGGATATATATATTTGCATCCTTGCATGCTATCTAACCCTTGTAGGTACTTGGATGAATCAAATCTATGAGATTGCTAATCACTCACATCTTGAGCAATCTCTACATCACCAAGTCTCTACAATATGGTGGTTGAAGACAAGGAAGCATGAAACCCTTCAACATATCCTTTGACCATTTCTATATATCAAATTTCACTTGGTATCAAATTCATGACTGTCATTTTGGATACACAAGTGCTCTTCCTTGCAAGACTAACCCATGTAGGTAGATGAACTCAAACTACAAGCGGTGCTCCCAATCATTGATGAGCTTCATCAACCTTGAGCATCCCGCACAAGTTCAACTACATGATCAAGATCAACACCACCACCCAAGGTATGTTATTCCATCTTAGAGAAGCTTTACCCCAAGTCATGGGTCAAAGCAACTCAACAAGATGCGAATACATCAATTGCTTAAACGAAAAATGGTAACCTCATTTTGAGCTTACACGATGAGTATAACCTACGATCAAGTGTTCTCACTTGACTCCTCAGTCAATATACTCTAACATAGGTGACTTTGTCGCCGAACAATTCTAGATGAAGTTCCCTAGTGTTTCTTTGTGTTCTTGCATACTCCATCCAGATTTATTTTCTTTGTTTTGTTCTACATTCCCTGCATCTAATTCATTGCAAATCTTTAAGTTAATTCCTTGTAAATCTTTGTGAGATCTTATTTACGTAGTGAGCTGAGGTGACAAATGTTCTCTCTATGTTGAACTCGGTCACACCGATCTGTCGCTTTTGGTCAAACCGAACCATTTCGGTGCCACCGAAGAATACAACTCGGTGTTACCGATTTCACTACAGAAAAGACAATTTGCCACTTGCATCCTTCATTTTTACTCCAGCTCCACTCAATGATTCTTGTCCTCTACCAGCATCACACTCTATATGCTACTTTGCTCTGTGACTCAAGGACCAAACCTATTTTGACTCACAGTCTAGAAGATCCCTTCTTGGAAATTGATGTCAAAGGGGGAGAGAGATCACATCAAAGCTTAATCACTTCAAATAGAGGGAGAGTACTTCAAAAGGGTAGAGAGAGACCCAGAGACCCCAGATGCTTGGTGTTCAAGAGGAGAGAAGTCACATGTCTTTAGAGGGGAAAGACATGTTAGTTTTTTATGTGTTGGTGCTCTCATTTTCTTTTCCCTATTTTCTCCCATTATCCTATATAAGATTCAGGGGGAGAAATACTTCTAGGGAAGGAAATCCTTCAATTCATTGCATATATTTACCTTTGGGGACATGTCTATATCCAATAGGAGTACCCAGTGCTCAGTCTCTACATGTCATCCCAGTCTTCGTACTCTTGTGGTTTGCAGTTCTTGCTATGTTTAGTAGATGTATCTGTGTTATCTAACCTTGTTTACCCGGGTTCATCTCTTCCTAAGCCAGCTTAAGACCACAAGGTAAGTATATGCATCACATTCATGTGCATGATGATCTCTTGCCAATGTACATATTGTTTGCAAGAAGGAAACATGAACATGAAGCTACAATTTCGATATTCACATCATTTGCTCTGATGCATATAGCCAAGATACATGTAACTCATTGCTTGCTCTATTATGATTATGCATTCACATGCTCTTATACTCTATACTTACATGATTGCATACATGTAGGGGGAGCCTATGCATGTTACATGTCTTTCCAAAGCTTTACTTGCTATTCTCTATATCTTTATCTAAAAGCTTTGGTGTATGTTGTCATCAATTACCAAAAAGGGGGAGATTGAAAGCACAAGTGCTCCCTGCGTGATTTTGGTAAGTAATGTCAACATATCTCTTGTTGGACTAATACTTTTATCTAGTATATTTCATATGAGTTCAACAATGGAGTGGCTTGGAAAAGAGGATGTGGAACCCCTTCTAGACGCTAAGGAGAGAAGATTGGCAAAAGCTCAAAATCTCAAGACTCGCATTTTCATTTTAGTGATCCAAGATCACATTGAGTCCATAGGAAAGCCAATACTATTAAAAGGGGATGAGGTGTTGCTTAATGGCTTGCTTGCTCAAAGTGCTTAGTGATATGCTCCAAATCCCTCAACCACTTTCTCATATCCACATATGTCCCAAACCAAAAGTCAAACTCGGCCCCACCGATTTGATCTATCCGGCGCCACCGAGTTCACTTGACATAGCCACTGCTAGAAACCCTAGTCACTTCGATCTCAACGATGGGATCTCGGTCTCACAGAGATGGGCTCACAAACTCTCTGTTACATGTTGCAATAATCTCAGTCCCACCGAGATATGCAATCGGTCCCACCGAGTTTGCTTGCGCAACTCTCTGTTTTGCTTATTACGAGAATCGGTCCCACCGCGAGTTTTTGTAATCGGTCAAACCGAGATGAGGTTTTACCCTAACCCTAGCACATTGTGATGGGTTTCGTAGTAATTTCAAAAAAAATTCCTACGCACACGCAAGATCATGTGATGCATAGCAACGAGATGGGAGAGTGTTGTCTACGTACCCAACGCAGACCGACTGCGGAAGCGCTGACACGACGTAGAGGAAGTAGTCGTACGTCTTCACGATCCAACCGATCAAGCACCGAAACTACGGCACCTCCGAGTTCGAGCACACGTTCAGCTCGATGACGATCCCCGGACTCCGATCCAGCAAAGTGTCGGGGAAGAGTTCCGTCAGCACGACGCGTGGTGACGATCTTGATGTACTACAGCAGCAGGGCTTCGCCTAAACTCCGCTACAGTATTATTGAGGTATATGGTGGCAGGGGGCACCGCACACACGGCTAAGGAATAGATCACGTGGATCAACTTGTATCTCTAGAGGTGTCCCCTGCCTCCGTATATAAAGGAGTAGAGGGGGGGAGGCTGGCCGGCCAAGGAGGGAGGCGCAGGAGAGTCCTACTCCCTCTGGGAGTAGGGTTCCCCCCCAATCCTAGTTGGAATAGGATTCGCGGAGGGGGAAAAGAGGAGGAGGGGGCCGGCCACCTCTCCTAGTCCTAATAGGACTAGGGGAAGGGGGAGGCGCGCAGCCCATCTAGGGAAGCCCCTTCTCTTTTCCACCAAGGCCCACTATGGCCCATATAGCTCCCGAGGGGTTCCGGTAACCCTCCCGGTATTCCGGTAAAATCCCGATTTCACCCGGAACACTTCCGATATCCAAACATAGGCTTCCAATATATCAATCTTTACATCTCGACCATTTCGAGACTCCTCGTCATGTCCGTGATCACATCCGGGACTCCGAACAACCTTCGGTTCATCAAAATGCATAAACTCATAATATAACTGTCATCGTAACCTTAAGCGTGCGGACCCTACGGGTTCGAGAACAATGTAGACATGACCGAGACACGTCTCCGGTCAATAACCAATAGCGGGACCTGTGTGCCCATATTGGCTCCTACATATTCTACGAAGATCTTTATCGGTCAGACCGCATAACAACATATGTTGTTCCCTTTGTCATCGGTATGTTACTTGCCCGTGATTCGATCGTCGGTATCCAATACCTAGTTCAATCTCGTTACCGGCAAGTCTCTTTACTCGTTCCGTAATACATCATCTCACAACTAACATATTAGTTGCAATGCTTGCAAGGCTTATGTGATGTGTATTACCGAGAGGGCCCAGAGATACCTCTCCGACAATCGGAGTGACAAATCCTAATCTTGAAATACGCCAACCCAACATCTACCTTTGGAGACACCTGTAATGCTCCTGTATAATCACCCAGTTACGTTGTGACGTTTGGTAGCACCCAAAGTGTTCCTCCGGCAAACGGGAGTTGCATAATCTCATAGTCATAGGAACATGTATAAGTCATGAAGAAAAGCAATAGCAACATACTAAACGATCGGGTGCTAAGCTAATGAAATGGGTCATGTCAATCAGATCATTCAACTAATGATGTGACCTCTTTAATCAAATAACAACTCATTGTTCATGGTTAGGAAACATAACCATCTTTGATTAACGAGCTAGTCAAGTAGAGGCATACTAGTGACACTTTGTTTGTCTATGTATTCACACATGTATTATGTTCCCGGTTAATACAATTCTAGCATGAATAATAAAAATTTATCATGATTATAAGGAAATAAATAATAACTTTATTATTGCCTCTAGGGCATATTTCCTTCAGTCTCCCACTTGCACTAGAGTCAATAATCTAGATTACACTGTAATGATTCTAACACCCATGGAGCCTTGGTGCTGATCATGTTTTGCTCGTGGAAGAGGCTTAGTCAACGGGTCTGCAACATTCAGATCCGTATGTATCTTGCAAATCTCTATGTCTCCCACCTGGACTAGATCCCGGATGGAATTGAAGCGTCTCTTGATGTGTTTGGTCCTTTTTGTGAAATCTGGATTCCTTTGCCAAGGCAATTGCACCAGTATTGTCACAAAAGATTTTCGTTGGACCCGATGCACTAGGTATGACACCTAGATCGGATATGAACTCCTTCATCCAGACTCCTTCCTTTGCTGCTTCCGAAGCAGTTATGTACTCCACTTCACATGTAGATCCCGCTACGACGCTTTGTTTAGAACTGCACCAACTGACAGCTCCACCGTTTAATGTAAACACGTATCCGGTTTGCGATTTAGAATCGTCCGGATCAGTGTCAAAGCTTGCATCAACGTAACCTTTTACGGTGAGCTCTTTGTCACCTCCATATACGAGAAACATATCCTTAGTCCTTTTCAGGTATTTCAGGATGTTCTTGACCGCTGTCCAGTGATCCACTCCTGGATTACTTTGGTACCTCCCTGCTAAACTTATAGCAAGGCACACATCAGGTCTGGTACACAGCATTGCATACATGATAGAGCCTATAGCTGATGCATAGGGAACATCTTTCATATTCTCTCTATCTTCTGCAGTGGTCGGGCATTGAGTCTTACTCAACTTCACACCTTGTAACACAGGCAAGAATCCTTTCTTTGCTTGATCCATTTTGAATTTCTTCAAAATCTTGTCAAGGTATGTGCTTTGTGAAAGTCCAATTAAGCGTCTTGATCTATCTCTATAGATCTTAATGCCTAATATGTAAGCAGCTTCACCGAGGTCTTTCATTGACAAACTTTTATTCAAGTATCCCTTTATGCTACCCAGAAATTCTATATCATTTCCAATAAGCAATATGTCATCCACATATAATATTAGAAATGCTACAGAGCTCCCACTCACCTTCTTGTAAATACAGGCTTCTCCGAAAGTCTGTATAAAACCAAATGCTTTGATCACACTATCAAAGCGTTTATTCCAACTCCGAGAGGTTTGCACCAGTCCATAAATGGATCGCTGGAGCTTGCACACTTTGTTAGCTCCCTTTGGATCGACAAAACCTTCCGGTTGCATCATATACAACTCTTCTTCCAGAAATCCATTCAGGAATGCAGTTTTGACATCCATCTGCCAAATTTCATAATCATAAAATGCGGCAATTGCAAACATGATTCGGACAGACTTAAGCATCGCTACGGGTGAGAAAGTCTCATCATAGTCAACCCCTTGAACTTGTCGAAAACCTTTCGCGACAAGTCGAGCTTTGTAGACAGTAACATTACCATCAGCGTCAGTCTTCTTCTTGAAGATCCATTTATTCTCAATTGCTTGCCGATCATCGGGCAAGTCAACCAAAGTCCATACTTTGTTCTCATACATGGATCCCATCTTAGATTTCATGGCTTCAAGCCACTTTGCGGAATCTGGGCTTACCATCGCTTCTTCATAGTTCGTAGGTTCATCATGATCTAGTAGCATGACTTCCAGAATTGGATTACCGTACCACTCTGGTGCGGATCTTACTCTGGTTGATCTACGAGGTTTAGTAGTATCTTGTTCTGAAGTTTCATGATCATTATCATTAACTTCCTCACTTATTGGTGTAGGTGTCGCAGAAACAGTTTTCTATGATGTACTACTTTCCAACAAGGGAGCAGGTACAGTTACCTCGTCAAGTTCTACTTTCCTCCCACTCACTTCTTTCGAGAGAAACTCCTTCTCAAGAAAGTTTCCGAATTTAGCAACAAAAGTCTTGCCTTCGGATCTGTGATAGAAGGTGTATCCAATAGTTTCCTTTGGATATCCTATGAAGACACATTTCTCCGATTTGGGTTCGAGCTTATCAGGTTGAAGCTTTTTCACATAAGCATCGCAGCCCCAAACTTTCAGAAACGACAACTTTGGTTTCTTGCCAAACCATAGTTCATAAGGCGTCGTCTCAACGGATTTTGATGGTGCCCTGTTTAATGTGAATGCGGCCGTCTCTAGAGCATAACCCCAAAAAGATAGCGGTAAATCATTAAGAGACATCATAGATCGCACCATATCTAGTAAAGTACGATTACGATGTTCGGACACACCATTACGCTGTGGTGTTCCGGGTGGCGTGAGTTGCGAAACTATTCCACAATTTTTCAAATGTACACCCAACTCGTAACTCAAATATTCTCCTCCACGATCAGATCATAGAAACTTTATTTTCTTGTTACAATGATTTTCAACTTCACTCTGAAATTCTTTGAACTTTTCAAATGTTTCAGATTTATGTTTCATTAAGTAGATATACCCATATCTGCTTAAATCATCTGTGAAGGTGAGAAAATAACGATACCCGCCACGAGCCTCAATATTCATCGGACCACATACATCAGTATGTATGATTTCCAACAAATCTGTTGCTCTCTCCATAGTTCCGGAGAACGGTGTTTTAGTCATCTTGCCCATGAGGCACGGTTCGCAAGTACCAAGTGATTCATAATCAAGTGGTTCCAAAAGTCCATCAGTATGGAGTTTCTTCATGCGCTTTATACCGATATGACCTAAACGACAGTGCCACAAATAAGTTGCACTTTCATTATCAACTCTGCATCTTTTGGCTTCAACATTATGAATATGTGTATTACTACTATCGAGATTTAATAAGAATAGACCACTCTTCAAGGGTACATGACCATAAAAGATATTACTCATATAAATAGAACAACCATTATTCTCTGATTTAAATGAATAACCGTCTCGCATTAAACAAGATCCAGATAAAATGTTCATGCTCAACGCTGGCACCAAATAACAATTATTTAGGTCTAATATTAATCCCGAAGGTAGATGTAGAGGTAGCGTGCCGACCACGATCACATCGACTTTGGAACCGTTTCCCACGCGCATCGTCACCTCGTCCTTAGCCAATCCTCGCTTAATCCGTAGCCCCTGTTTCGAGTTGCAAATATTAGCAACAGAACCAGTATCAAATACCCAGGTGCTACTGCGAGCATTAGTAAGGTACACATCAATAACATGTATATCACATATACCTTTGTTCACCTTGCCATCCTTCTTATCCGCCAAATACTTGGGGCAGTTCCGCTTCCAGTGACCAGTCTGCTTGCAGTAGAAGCACTCAGTTTCAGGCTTAGGTCCAGACTTGGGTTTCTTCTCGTGAGCAGCAACTGGCTTGCCGTTCTTCTTGAAGTTCCCCTTCTTCTTTCCTTTGCCCTTTTTCTTGAAACTAGGGGTCTTGTTGACCATCAACACTTGATGCTCTTTCTTGATTTCTACCTCCGCAGCTTTCAGCATTGCGAAGAGCTCGGGAATAGTCTTGTTCATCCCTTGCATATTATAGTTCATCACGAAGCTCTTGTAGCTTGGTGGCAGTGATTGGAGAATTCTGTCAATGACGCAATCATCTGGAAGATTAACTCCCAATTGAATCAAGTGATTATTATACCCAGACATTTTGAGTATATGCTCACTGACAGAACTGTTCTCCTCCATCTTGCATCTATAGAACTTATTGGAGACTTCATATCTCTCAATCCGGGCATTTGCTTGAAATATCAACTTCAACTCCTGGAACATCTCATATGCTCCATGACGTTCAAAACGTCGTTGAAGTCCCGATTCTAAGCCGTAAAGCATGGCACACTGAACTATCGAGTAGTCATCAGCTTTGCTCTGCCAGACGTTCATAACATCTGGTGTTGCTCCAGCAGCAGGCCTGGCACCCAGCGGTGCTTCTAGGACGTAATTCTTCTGTGCATCAATGAGGATAATCCTTAAGTTACGGACCCAGTCCGTGTAATTGCGACCATCATATTTCAACTTTGCTTTCTCAAGGAACGCATTAAAATTCAATGGAACAACAGCACGAGCCATCTATCTACAATCAACATAAACAAGCAAGATACTATCAGGTACTAAGTTCATGATAAATTTAAGTTCAATTAATCATCTTACTTAAGAACTCCCACTTAGATAGACATCCCTCTAATCCTCCAAGTGATCACGTGATCCAAATCAACTAAACCATGTCCGATCATCACGTGAGATGGAGTAGTTTCATCGGTGAACATCATTATGTTGATCATATCTACTATATGATTCACGCTCGACCTTTCGATCTTCGTGTTCCGAGGCCATATCTGTATATGCTTGGCTCGTCAAGTATAACCTGAGTATTCCGCGTGCGCAACTGTTTTGCACCCGTTGTATTTGAACGTAGAGCCTATCACACCCGATCATCACGTGGTGTCTCAGCATGAAGAACTTTCGCAACGGTGCATACTCAGGGAGAACACTTCTTGATAATTTAGTGAGAGATCATCTTATAATGCTACCGTCAATCAAAGCAAGATAAGATGCATGAAAGGATAAACATCACATGCAATCAATATAAGTGATATGATATGGCCATCATCATCTTGTGCCTGTGATCTCCATCTCCAAAGCACCGTCATGATCACCATCGTCACCGGCGCGACACCTTGATCTCCATTGTAGCATCGTTGTCGTCTCGCCAATCTTATGCTTCTACGACTATCACTACCGTTTAGTAATAAAGTAAAGCATTACATCGCGATTGCATTGCATACAATAAAGCGACAACCATATGGCTCCTGCCAGTTGCCGATAACTCGGTTACAAAACATGATCATCTCATACAATAAAATTCAGCATCATGCCTTGACCATATCACATCACAACATGCCCTGCAAAAACAAGTTAGACGTCCTCTACTTTGTTGTTGCAAGTTTTACGTGGCTGCTACGGGCTTTAAGCAAGAACCAATCTCACCTACGCATCAAAACCACAACGATAGTTTGTCAAATAGACTCCGTTTTAACCTTCGCAAGGACCGGGCGTAGTCATACTTAGTTCAACTAAAGTTGGAGAGACAGTCGCCCGCAAGCCATCTATGTGCAAAGCACGTCGAGGGAACCGGTCTCGCGTAAGCGTACACGTAAGGTTGGTCCGGGTCGTCTCGTCCAACAATACCGCCGAACCAAAGTATGACATGCTGGTAGGCAGTATGACTTGTATCGTCCACAACTCACTTGTGTTCTACTCGTGCATATAACATCAACATAAATAACCTAGGCTCGGATGCCACTGATGGGTTTCGTAGTAATTTCAAAAAAATTTCCTACGCACACGCAAGATCATGTGATGCATAGCAACGAGATGGGAGAGTGTTGTCTACGTACCCAATGCAGACCGACTGCGGAGGCGCTGACACGACGTAGAGGAAGTAGTCGTACGTCTTCACGATCCAACCGATCAAGCACCGAAACTACGGCACCTCCGAGTTCGAGCACACGTTCAGCTCGATGACGATCCCCGGACTCCGATCCAGCAAAGTGTCGGGGAAGAGTTCCGTCAGCATGACGGCGTGGTGACGATCTTGATGTACTACAGCAGCAGGGCTTTGCCTAAACTCCGCTACAGTATTATCGAGGTATATGGTGGCAGGGGGCACCGCACACGGCTAAGGAATACATCACGTGGATCAACTTGTGTCTCTAGGGGTGTCCCCTGCCTCCGTATATAAAGGAGTAGAGGGGGGAGGCTGGCCGGCCAAGGAGGGAGGCGCAGGAGAGTCCTACTCCCTCTGGGAGTAGGATCCCCCCCCCCCCCAACCCTAGTTGGAATAGGATTCGCGGAGGGGGAAAAGAGGAGGAGGGGGCCGGCCACCTCTCCTAGTCCTAATAGGACTAGGGGAAGGGGGAGGCGCGCAGCCCATCTAGGGCAGCCCCTTCTCTTTGCCACCAAGGCCCACTATGGCCCATATAGCTCCCGGGGGGTTCCGGTAACCCTCCCGGTATTCCGGTAAAATCCCGATTTCACCCGGAACACTTGCGATATCCAAACATAGGCTTCCAATATATCAATCATTATGTCTCTACCATTTCGAGACTCCTCGTCATGTCTGTGATCACATCCGGGACTCCGAACAACCTTCGGTTCATCAAAATGCATAAACTCATAATATAACTGTCATCGTAACCTTAAGCGTGCGGACCCTACGGGTTCGAGAACAATGTAGACATGACCGAGACACGTCTCCGGTCAATAACCAATAGCGGGACCTGGATGCCCACATTGGCTCCTACATATTCTACGAAGATCTTTATCGGTCAGACCGCATAACAACATATGTTGTTCCCTTTGTCATCGGTATGTTACTTGCCCGTAATTCGATCGTCGTTATCCAATACCTAGTTCAATCTCATTACCGGCAAGTCTCTTTACTCGTTCCGTAATACATCATCTCACAACTAACATATTAGTTGCAATGCTTGCAAGACTTATGTGATGTGTATTACCGAGAGGGCCCAGAGATACCTCTCCGACAATCGGAGTGACAAATCCTAATCTCAAAATACGCCAACCCAACATCTACCTTTGGAGACACCTGTAATGCTCCTTTATAATCACCCAGTTACGTTGTGACGTTTGGTAGCACCCAAAGTGTTCCTCCGGCAAACGGGAGTTGCATAATCTCATAGTCATAGGAACATGTATAAGTCATGAAGAAAAGCAATAGCAACATACTAAACGATCGGGTGCTAAGCTAATGAAATGGGTCATGTCAATCAGATCATTCAACTAATGATGTGACCTCGTTAATCAAATAACAACTCATTGTTCATGGTTAGGAAACATAACCATCTTCGATTAACGAGCTAGTCAAGTAGAGGCATACTAGTGACACTTTGTTTGTCTATGTATTCACACATGTATTATGTTTCCGGTTAATACAATTCTAGCATGAATAATAAACATTTATCATGATTATAAGGAAATAAATAATAACTTTATTATTGCCTCTAGGGCATATTTCCTTCACATTGGTCCCGCCGAGTTGATCATATCGGTCCCACCGAAAATCCTAACGTTCACATTTTGAACTGAATCGGTCTGACCGAGTTTTTTGATTCGGTCCCACCGAGTTTGGTAAATTGTGTGTAACGGTTAGATTTTGTGTGGAGGCTATATATACCCCTCCACCCTTCCTTCATTAGTAAGGAGAGCCATCAAAACGTGCCTACACTTGCAGCATTCATTTTCTGAGAGAGAACCATCTACTCATGTGTTGAGACCAAGATATTCCATTCCAACCGTATGAATCTTGATCTCTAGCCTTCCCCAAGTTGCTTTCCACTCAAATCATATTTCCACCAAATTGAAATATATGAGAGAGAGTTGAGTTTTGGGGAGACTATCATTTCGAAGCACAAGACCAAGGAGTTCATCATCAACACACCATTGATTACCTTTTGGAGAGTGGTGTCTCCTAGATTGGTTAGGTTTCACTTGGGAGCCTCCGACAAGATTGTGGAGTTGAACCAAGGAGTTTGTATGGGCAAGGAGATCGCCTACTTCATGAAGATCTACCCTAGTGGGGCAAGTCCTTCATGGGCGATGGCCATGGTGGGATAGACAAGATTGCTTCGTCGTGGACCCTTCGTGGGTGGAGCCCTCCATGGACTCGTGCAACTGTTACCCTTCGTGGGTTGAAGTCTCCATCAACGTGGATGTACGATAGAACCACCTATCAGAACCACGCCAAAAATCTCCATGTCTCCAATTGCGTTTGCACACTCCAATCCCATCCCTTTACTTTCTTGCAACCTACATGCTTTACTTTGCGCTGCTCATATAGTCTTGTCATGCTTGCTTGAAATGTATTGTGAATGTTTAAACTTGTGATAAATCTCTAGCTTAACATGAAGAATTTTTTTTGCTACTTTTCTTTGTTAAGAGTCTATTCACCCACCCTCTAGACACCTCTTCTCAATCCTTTCACATGCACACAGTTGCCGTTTGCAAAGCGTGTGCGATGTCAGACAATGTCACAAACAGTCCGGGCAAACTAAACGTTTGCGTTAGTTGCCTTATCATACACGATCCGCAACCATGAGCTGTTTCTGATGAAGTATGCATCATAAATGTTGCACCATAGAATAGCGTGTGCGATAGTTGTCGTGTACGACGATGTTACGATGGTCCGATGTTTCGTAATCTTGTCCGACACTCGTACGATGATTAGCTAATCTTCTTAATTAGTTATCACATACGGTTTGGGAAAAGTGAATGTGTGTGATTGTATGCTTATCATACATGTTCTATCATACTGAACCATTTTTGATGGGCCGCGCATCATAAACGCAGCACCACAGAATACCAACTGCGATGGCAATGCGAGCACAAACGAGTAGGAGTACTGTATATGCATCTTGGCTCCCTATCCCCGACATTTTTTGGGTCGTGTGGGAAGGACCCCCTATCGCCGTCACTCACTAGGCGATGGTCCAAATGTCGTCGCGGAAAGGGGTTAAAAACCGTTTGTATAGCACCGACACGTACCCATGTTGATCCATTCATGAAACACACTAAATATTAGCTACATCCAATGCACGAGTATGACAATAGTTCTCTGTAGTTGGTGCTTTGTAAGAGAAGATGGAGACTCAAAATAAAAGTAAAATTGCATAAAAGTAAATAGATAGGACCTTCGTAGAGGGAAGCAGAGATTTGTAGAGGTGCCAGAGCTCAAGACTTAAATTAGAGAGATAAGTATCTTGAGAGGCATGCTTTTCCTATCAACGAAAATGACTGAGAATTCCCAATATCTTCCATGCTAGACAAATTATAGGCGGTTCCCAAACATAAAATAAAGTTTATTTCCTTTCCACCATTCTTTCACAAACCATGGCTAGACGTTTCCATGGATGCCTTACATACCAACACTTTCCAAGGAATTTATCATCATCATCATATTTTTTCATTTTGGAACTGGGCATCCCTATTACCTACCACACTCTCGTGTAATGACAAGTGAATAAACACTCATTATGAGAATAACATACATAGCAAGGAAAATATTGGCCACCCCCTACCGCTTCATGAGCGGTACAGGCACACAAAATGGAAAATTATTTTGAAACATTAGAGTTGACACATGCAAATTTACTAGGAACGGCATGGAAGTACCGCATATAGGTAGGTATGGTGGACTCATTTGGCACAACTTTGGGTTTAAGGAGTTGGATGCACAAGCAGCATTCCCGCTTAGTACTAATGAAGGCTAGCAAATAAACTGAGAAGCGACTAACCAAAAAGCAAAAACAGTCATAAACATGCATTGAACATAACTAACACTGAATAATGCACCATAAGTAGGATGTAACTTCATTGCATAACTATTGACTTTACGTGCATGCATAGGGAATCACAAACCTTAATAGCAAAGAATCACAATCCTTAACACCAATATTCTTACTAAACCACAATTACTCACTAACATGACTCACATATTATCACCTCCATATCACAAAACTATTGCAAGGAATCAAACTTATCATATCCAATGGTCTATATGAAAATTTTATTATATCCCTCTTGAATATTCATCACTTTGGGACCAAATTCGTATCTTGTGCAACTTACCATTACTGTTATTAACTCTCAAAAAGATATAAGTGAAGCATGAGAGTGCAAATATTTCTTCAAAATTTAATAACCGCCGTGCGCAAAAAGATATAAGTGAAGCACTAGAGCAACTGCCTAGCTCAAAAGATTTAAGTGAAGTGCATAGAATATTCTAACAAATCATGATAAACGTGTGGCTCTCTCAAATAAGTGTGTCTAGCAAAGATGATTATGACAAACTAAAAAGACTCATATAATACACGAAGCTCCAAGCAAAACTCAAGATATGTGATGAATGACTACTGCAGGATGCTGCTAACGCGACAGTACAATTAGAGACCCTTCGATGAACTATGTGCAATGCATTAATTGCAAACGTTGATGTAACAAACTGTCAAAAAAGATGCAAAACATTTGCGATGGCGGATACATCAAACACGGTTCAGATTTTACTTACGTGTGCGATGAGGGGCATACAGTTCAGTCCAATGAACTATTTCGGATGAGGAAGAACAACAGAAATAGGCAGCCAGATGAAAGTGTGTGTGATATATGGCATATAGTTCACTCAGATTAACTGTTGTAATTAGGCAACACAACAGAAACGGTCACCCAGATCAAGGTGTGTGCGATTGACGGCATACAGTTCACTTGGTTGAACTATTTGTGATTAGGCGAAACAAAAGAAACGGTCATCCATATCAAGGTGTGTGCGATAGAGGGCAAACAGTCCACTTGGATGAACAGTTTGTGTTGAGCCAAGAGAACAGAAACAATTCAATTTGACAAGATGTGTGTGATTGATACGTCTCCAACGTATCTACAATTTTTGATTGCTCCATGCTATATTATCTACTGTTTTGGACTTTATTGGGCTTTATTTTCCACTTTTATATTATTTTTGGGACCAACCTATTAACCGAAGGCCCAGCCCAGAATTGCTGTTTTTTTGCCTATTTTAGGGTTTCGAAGAAAAGGAATATCAAACGGAGTCCAAACGGAATGAAATCTTCGGGAACGTGATTTTCTCACCGAAGATGATCCAGAAGACTTGGACCCTACGTCAAGAAACAAAGGAGGAGGCCACGAGGTAGGGGGGCGCGCCTACCCCCCTAGGAGCGCCCTCCACCCTCGTGGGGCCCCTGTTGCTCCACCGATGTACTCCTTCCTCCTATATATACCTATGTACCACCAAACGATCAGATACAAAGCCAAAACCCTAATTCCACCACCGTAACTTTCTATATCCACGAGATCCCATCTTGGGGCCTGTTCCGGAGCTCCGCCGGAGGGGGTATCCATCACGGAGGGCTTCTACATCAACACCACAGCCTCTCCGATGAAGTGTGAGTAGTTTACCTCAGACCTTCGGTCCATAGTTATTAGCTAGATTGCTTTTTCTCTCTTTTTGGATCTCAATATATATACTCCCCCCTCTCTTATGGAGATATATTCGATGTAATCTTGTTTTTGTGGTGTGTTTGTTCAGGCCGATGAATTGTGGGTTTATGATCAAGATTATCTATGAACAATGATTCTTCTCTGAATTCTTTTATGTATGATTGGTTATCTTTGCAAGTCTCTTCGAATTATCAGTTTGGTTTGGTCTACTAGATTGATCTTTCTTGCAATGGGAGAAGTGCTTAGCTTTGGGTTCAATCTTGCGGTGTCCTTTCCCAGTGACAGTAGGGGCAGCAAGGCACGTATTGTATTGTTGCCATCGAGGATAACAAGATGATTTTTTTTATCATATTGCATGAATTTATCCCTCTACATCATGTCATCTTGCTTAAGGCGTTACTCTGTTTTCATGAACTTAATACTCTAGATGCATGCTGGATAGTGGTCGATGAGTGGAGTAATAGTAGTAGATGCAGGCAGGAGTCGGTCTACTTGTCTTGGACGTGATGCCTATATACATGATCATACCTAGATATTCTCATAAGTATGCTCAATTCTGTCAATTGCTCAATAGTAATTCGTTCACCCATCGTAAAATACTTATGCTCTTGAGAGAAGCCACTAGTGAAACCTATGGCCGCCGGGTCTATCTTCATCATATTAATCTTCCAATACTTAGCTATTTCCTTTGCTTTTTTACTTTGCCTTTATTTTACTTTGCATCTTTACCACAAAAATACTAAAAATATTATCTTATCATATCTATTAGATCTCACTCTCGTAAGTGACCGTGAAGGGATTGACAACCCCTTATCGCGTTGGTTGCAAGAAGTTACTTGTTTTGTCCAGGTACTAGGGACGCGCGCGCAAACTCCTACTGGATTGATACCTTGGTTCTCAAAAACCGAGGGAAATACTTATGCTACTTTGCTATATCATCCTTTCCTCTTCGGGGAAATCCAACATAGTGCTCAAGAGGTAGCAGTGATACGCGGCAAACAGGCCTGTAATAAAAAATGTGTGCGAAGACCGATAATAACACAGACGATTGCTGCTAATAAGGTGTGTGTTTTGTGCGATGGGATTGCATACAGAACAACAATATATATAGGACATCACTATTCTAATCCTAGGATTATAATAGTTATTTGGATCACAGCAACCCCTATAAGGGCCCGACAGAAGCCCTCCCAAACTTCTGAACTGCCGGCCCGCCCGACAGGATCCACCTGATCCTGAACCGCCCGATAGGATCCACCTGATCCCGATCTCGATCCTGAGCCGCCCATCCCCCCTCCTCACCGCTCCTACCCTCGGTCCCCGACCTCCCCCCGTGGTTCGCCGCTGATATTCGCCGGATCAGGCGCCTCCCCCCGTCTCCAGCTCCTAGACAACTGGATCCGGCACCTCCCCTCTGTCTCCAGCTCCTAGCT
>NC_041384.1:194425375-194452356 GCF_002162155.2 Triticum dicoccoides | reverse complement strand
ACTGGATCCGGCGCCTCTGCCCCCCCCCCCGCCGCCACCTCCTAGCCGACCACCAGCGCGGGCGAGCGAGCGACAGCGGACGTGGGCGCGAGAGAGCCCACGACGCCTAGAGGTGGCGAAGCTGCCATGGACTTTCAGAAGCCTCCTCCTTCGTCCATCCTCACCTCCCGACGACTTAGCAGAGCAATTGAAGGCCAAGGCGCAAGGTATGTCAAACGGTGCGGCCAAGGGAGCATCTCAACGGCGGAGGCGGCATCGGCGGCACCTTCAAATATAGCAACGATATATGAACTTCCTCCCTAATCTTGCGTAATCCTTCAATCTTGCTGAAAGTGCAACTATCCCTGGGTGGTTTTGGTAAATATTAACAACATATAGCTCATTGAACTAATACTATTTCAAGATGATCATTTCAGAAAGTTCAATGATTGGCATGGCATGGATTAAGAATGTGGACCCCTCAAAATGCTAAGGACACATATTGGCTGAAGCTCAAGACTCTACATTTTTCAATTTAGTGATCCAAGATCACATTGAGTCCATAGGAAATGCCAATACTATTAAAAGGGCATGAGGTGTTGCTTAATGGCTTACTTGCTCAAAATGCTTAGTCATATGATCCAAAAACCCTCAATCACTTTCTCATATCCACATATGTCCCAAACCAAAAAGTCAAACTCGGCCCCTCTGAAATGTTCTATCCGGCGCTACCGAGTTCACTTGACATAGCCACTGCCAGAAACCCTAGTCATATCGGTCGTACCGATAGGGATCTCGGTCTCACCGAGATGGGATTACAAACTCTCTATTTCCCTTCGTAACGTTTTGGTCCAACCAATATGAGCTATCGTCCCCACCGAGTTCGCAATGCAAACTCTCTACTTCCCTTTCGTAATGTTTCGGTCTCACCGAAATGAGCGATTCGGTCCCACTGAGTTTGCCTGACCAACTCTCTGGTTAGCTTATTACCAAAATTGGTTCCACCAAGGCTGTGTAATCGGTCTCACCGAGATTACGTTATGCCCTAACCCTAATCAAATTGGTCCCACCGAGTTGACATGTTGGTCCCTCCGAAAAGCCTAACGTTCACATTTTGAACTCAATCGGTCCCACCGAGTTTTCTGATTCGGTCCAACCGAGTTTGGTGAATTGTGTGTAACGGTTAGATTTTGTGTGGAGGCTATAAATACCCCTCCACCCACTCTTCACTCATGGAGAGAGCCATCAGAACATGCCTACACTTCCAACATTCATTTTCTAAGAGAGAACCACCTACTCATGTGTTGAGACCAAGATATTCCATTCCAACCATATGAATCTCGATCTCTAGCCTTCCCCAAATTGCTTTGCACACAAATAATCTTTCCACCAAATCCAAATTAGTGAGAGAGAGAGTTGAGTGTTGGGGAGACTATCATTTGAAGCACAAGAGCAAGGAGTTCATCATCAACACACCATTTATTACCTTTTGGAGAGTGGTGTCTCCTAGATTGGTTAGGTGTCACTTGGGAGCCTCCGTCAAGATTGTGGAGTTGAATGAAGGAGTTTGTACGAGCAAGGAGATCGCCTACTTCATGAAGATCTACCCTAGTGAGGCAAGTCCTTCGTGGGCGATGGCCATGGTGGGATAGACAAGGTTGCTTCTTCGTGGACCCTTCGTGGGTGGATCCCCCCATGGACTTGTGCAACTGTTACCCTTCGTAGGTTGAAGTCTCCATCAATGTGGATGTACGATAGCACCACCTATCGGAACCACGCCCAATATCTCCATGTCTACATTGCGTTTGCTCCCTCCAAACTCCTCCCTTTACCTTCATGTGCAATGTTTTACATTCTGCTGCTATACTCTTAGACTTGCATGTGTAGGTTGATTGCTTGACTTGTGCTAAGTTGTTAAAATCTGCCAAGACTTAAAATTGGGAAAAGGCTAGATTTTTATTTGGTCAAGTAGTCTAATCACCCCCCTCTAGACATACTTTTGATCCTACAAGTGGTATTAGAGCTTTGGTCTCCATTTGCCATGATTTCCATAGCTTTTGGTGATCATAGCTTTGGTTTCACAACCTAGGAGAGTATGGCGTCTAGCGAGGGAAATTACCACCATAGAGGTCCTTACTTTGATGGTACTAATTTTCCTAGTTGGAAGCATAAGATGAAAATGCATATTCTTGGACATAACTCCGCCGTTTGGGCTATTGTGTGTACTGGCTTGAAAGGTGAATTCTTTGATTGGAGAGAACCAAACCGTGAAGCTACCGCAGAAGAGTTGAAGATGCTGCAATACAATGCTCAAGCTTGCGATATCCTCTTCAACGGACTGTGCCCCGAAGAATTCAACAAAATCAGCCATCTTGAGAATGCAAAGGAAATTTGGGATACTTTGATTGATATGCACGAAGGTTCCGACTCCGTCAAGGAATCCAAATTGGATGTGCTTCAAAGTCAACTTGACAAGTTCAAAATGAAGGATGGTGAAGGTGTCGCTGAAATGTACTCTAGGCTTGCTCTTAGCACAAATGAGATTGCCGGCTTAGGAAGTGAAGAGATGACTGATAGATTCATCATCAAGAAGATCCTAAGAGCCTTGGATGGAAAATATGATACCGTGTGCACATTGATCCAAATGATGCCCAATTACAAAGATATCAAGCCAACGGAAATCATTGGAAGAATTGTTCCTCATGAGATGTCACTCAAGGATAAGGAAGAGCTTCACAACAATTCAAGTGGTGCTTACAAAGCCTCATGTGATACTCCCACTTCATCAACTGATAAACAAACCTTCAACGAAGAATTGAGCCTAATGGTGAAGAACTTCAACAAGTTTTACAAGAGTAGAAGCAAGGAAAGAAGTTCCAAGTCAAGGTCCTACAATGACAAAAGATCTTCCAGTCGTGAGCGCAATTGCTACAATTGTCGAAGACCCGGACACTATTCCAATGAGTGTACGGCTCCCTACAAAAGAAGAGAAGATTCTCCTAAAAGAAGAAGTAGAAGAGAAGAATCACCACCAAGAGAGAGAAGGAGTATAGATGAACGTTATGAACGAAGAACACCATGGAGAAGCAAGGATTCGGGAAGGAAGGACAAGTCATCAAAGAGCTGCACAAGGCGAAGACATCAAGCTCATGTTGGTGAATGGGTATCCGGCTCCGACTCTGACGATCACTCCGAGAGAAGTTATCACTCCGACTCCGAATATACTCAAGATGAAGGTGTTGCCGGTCTAGCACTTGTGTCAACCAACTCCTACGACATATTTGACTCACCAAATAAAGGGATTGGAAGATGCTTCATGGCTAAAGGCCCAAAGGTTTCACACCCCGAGTATGTTGATTTCAATAGTGATGAAGATGATTTGCTAGGTGATGATGATTTACTTGTTGACAACTCTAGTGATGAAAACTATGATGAACTTGCTATTAATCATGCTAATCAAGGTAATACGAATGACGATGATAAGAAGGAGATTGAGTGTCTAACTAAAGAACTAAACACTCTTAAGTTAGCTCATGAAACTACCTTGGAAGATCATCGAGAACTTTAAAAGACTCATGATAAGTTACGCTTTGAAAATCTCAACCTTGAGAAAGAGCATGGGTTCTTAAAGGCAATCAATTATGATCTTCGCAAGAAAAGTTCTTACATTGCCAAGCATTTACTCTTGTCTACTTACATGCCACAAGTTAAACCTAGCAATAAGAGTAAGAAAGGTTCTTCTTCTAGTAGTAACAACAATCATGTTAAATCTAATATTGTTGCTTCTAGTAGTTCTCTTGATTCCACTAACGATTCTCTTAGACAAGTTACACTTGAGCAATAAAATAGCTTATTGAAGGGAATTATAGAGAAAGGTGTCTACAAGAGTCTTGCCGGAAGTAAGCAATTTGAGGAGATTTTTACGCAAGCAAGGAAGGCACCGGAAGAATCAAGGTATTGGTTCTGAATGAAAGTTCAATGCCAATGGAGTTGAGTGGGAAGAAGATCAATACCCCAAGACGAAGTTTGTTCCTCAACAAGAGAAGTATGATCCTACTTCTTTCCAAGGGACAAAGCTCAAGATGATCTTCCACCACAAGACCAAAAGCAAAAAGGCAAGGACAAGCTTCAAGAGGAGATTGATGCATTTGAAGAAGCTCCTAAGGCCTTGGTCAAGTGGGTTCCCAAGACTACATCAAGTTCTACTTCATCAAGTACAACTACAACTCCAAGGATTCCCATCAAGATGATGTGGATCCTGAAGAAGAAGAACTAGAGAGTTCTTGAGGGTGACTCCGCCAACATACTTCACTCATATATTTTTGGCAAGGACAAGTGCAAACAACCTCCACATTTTGCACTAGTTCAAGGAGTCACAAACCCTCTTGTTGGTAAGACAAGGGACAAGGTAACCTAATGCTTTCATGGACATCATCTTGTGTGTACATCACTCTATGTTTATGGATATCCTTGTTTGTTCCTTGTGGGACTAACCCTTATAGGTATTGAAAGTGCAACTCACTACAATGGATTGCTCCAAATGATCTACATCAACATCGAGCATCCACATCTTCAACACCTACATGAATTCATCATCGACAAAACCCAAGGTTAGTTCATCCCTCTTAGGGGGGATATCACATCTAGGGGGAGCTTTACTCTAATCAATTGAGCTAAAGCAACTCTAAAGGTGTGAGCACAACAATGCTTTATGTAAAAGTGGTAACCCCACTTCTACTTAAACGATGAGTATGACCTACGATCAAATGTTCTCACTTGACTGCTCAGTCAATATACTCATATATAGATGACCTAGTCATCACCAATTGCTTGATAGATGCTAGAGTGTTTGTGCATGCTTTGCCACATATTTCATTTGCCATTTTATTGTGTGAGCATGTTGATTGCAAATTTTACTCATTCGAGGACATCCACTTGTTGTTTTGATTGTTTGGCATTTTCTCTTTTGCCAAGTGGATGGACAAGAATGCGTAAGAACCTCTTCTAGCTATCTATGCTTTTCTCGTCTCAAACTCTATTCATGCTACATCACAAAGTTTGATCAAGTGAGATTCGAACCACTCTATGTGAGGAGCACTCGGAGTCCCCGATTCATCATAGGCTTAAACGTCCAAAACCTCTTTGTGCATTTCGGTATGAACGAGTCATCCACTTCGGTCACACGGAGCGCACCAAGTTGATCTAGGTTTTCCATCTCGGTGCAACCGATTTGAACTTTTCGGTCTCACCGAGTTGTAGTAACTGCTTGCGATTTTGCATCTCAGCGCCACCGAGTTGTTCCATTCGGTCACACTGACAGGGTCGGGATATATACCCATGGGTGAGAATTTGGAAATTTCTTCAAACCTCCTCAGCCCGCGCATATCCTGCTCTGCCTCCTCGGGTCTCCGGATCGTCTCCTCGCCGCCAGGGACCTCCCGCCACTGGTTTCCGTCGCCGTCAACGGAATTCTGCTCCGCCGTTGTCGCCATAGCGAACTCCCGCTGAACTAGGGTATGGGTTCGATACTTTGTGCTATTTCCTTACTCTGATTCCTAGAACATTTCTTTGCCATGATCATTACCACGTATGAAAACAATCTATCCAGAGAAAACATCCTTTAGGTTAGGTTTGATTCAAAAATTCAGGGTTAGGTTTCCGCCGAACTCATCTCGGACCGACCGAGTTGTAGAAATCGGTCTCGCCGATTTGGCTTAGGCCATTGCACATGCGTTTTCAGTCTGACCGAAAATTGCAAATCAATGCAATCGAGTTTGACTCTCTGTGAAACCCTAGCAATCTCGGTGCCACCGAACTGTGACTCGGTCTGACCGAGTTCACTAGTTTAGGTTCCAAAAGTTGCTTCGTTATCACCGAGTTTATCAAATCGGTAGCTCCGAAATGATTTCTGTGGAGAACTAAAAATAAGTTTTTGACTCATTTGTTTTGCAAAAACTCTGCACTTTGTGATGCTCATCTATTCTACCTCATCTATATCTATTCACAGGGTTTGCTGTCAGATTGCTTGCCATGATGTCTGACCAAAGTGACAGCCAAAACAGATCTGAAGAGCCAGTGCAATTGAGTGAGGACACTAGTCCCTCAAGTACCTCAGATGATGGCAGCAGGAGCACTCCCAGTAATTTGCCAAAGGCAGCCTCCAAGTCAAGGAAGAAGAAAACCTCAGATTCTGAAGATGAGGACTATGTGTCCACTTAGGAGGAAGTCAGCTCTACGAAGAAGGTGCTAAAGAAAGAGTATGGTACTGCTGCAATAGCCAAGCCAGGGTTACATAAGAAGGCACCTGCAAAAAGGATTACTATGTCTAAGGCCAGAGCCTCCACTCAAGAAACTATGGAGTTCACTCTTAAACCCAAAGAGGCTGGAGATGGCAAGAACAGGAATGAGAGGGTCAAGAAGACCACTACCAGAGTGCTTGGTAGATCCTCCATCATGAGAGAGCCAGAAGATGATGAAGAGCAAGAGGATGCTGCTCTAGCTCCCAAGTCTCATAAGCTCATGGGAGATGCTATCAAGTCAGGGGCTGCAACACCAATGCCCAAAATTGCTCCCAAAGCAACATCTCAAGCTCATAAGCCTTCTAATCCCAAGAGAAGCACCAGAAACATTCCTGCTGAAGAGAAGAACAAGGACCCAGTGCGTGAAGTCGAAGAAGAAGATGATGAAGCCATGTGCTGAGAAAGCTGAAACCCAAGATTCCAGATCACAATGATGCTCATCCAGTGGCTGAGGACATGCACATCAGAAAGGATGCAAGATTGAGACTTTGGAGGCAGTCTGATCCATATGCTATGAGGATAACTGCAGTGGACTATAGGTTCCACACTAAAGAACAACAAGACTTCTATGAGACCATTCTGCTTGACAAGAAGCCAATTGTCAGTGATATGAGATGGGTCGATTGGGAATTTATTAATGAGAGTGAGGATCACTTCCCAGGTGTACATGAAAGCTTCAAATCTTGTGGAGTTGACAAGTTTGTTGAACAGAAGCTTACAAAATGGAATGATGAGCTAATCATGCAATTTTACTCCACTGCTCATTTCTATCTAGATGGGAGGATAGTGTGGATGAAGGTACAAGGTACCAATCAACTGTAGATGAATGGGACAAGTTGATGAATGCCCCAGAAGAGCAAGAGGATGATTTGGATGTGTATGCTAAGAAGAAGAAGGACCACAACTCAATGGCAAATATGTACAAGGAGATCCCCGATAAAGCTTTGGAGACACACACGGTTGGATCTGTGCACTATTTGTTGTCTGGTCTGCCCACTATCAACACCATCTTAAGGCATACTCAGTTACCCAAATCTGGAGATCACAAGATGATAAGGGGACATTCCATCAACTTGCTGCAAATCTTTGATGTACCACAAAAATTCAAAGTCATGAGTCTGATTGTGGAGACGATCAAGAGGACAGCTGCTGACCAGAAAATATCTTGTGGGTATGCTCCACACATTCAGGTGCTCATCAACTCAAAGATGGGCACATGTACTTACTTGTTGGATAAGGATCATTTAGCCTTATACCCAGATTTTGAAGATAATGAAGTTGTAATGAATGAGAATGAACCTTCATCAGCACAAGCATAGGACAAGAGAGCCAAGGCAAAGGCAGAAAAGGCTGCAAGGATGCCAACTATTGAGGAAGCATCTTAGGTGTTCCTAAAGAGCATACAAGATCAATTGGGTTTTCTAATTCTAGATACATTGAGAATTGAGAAGGGCTTGGCCACCCTAACTCAGAATCAGGAGAGCTCGGAGAGGATCATAGAGACCAAGTTCTATGATCTTGACCTCAAGGTGACTGAGATATAGACTACAGTTGAGCAGCTCCAGGAGGAAGCTGAGGAGAGGAGAGGAAGGGCAACTACGGATGCTTTTCAGCGTGTGCCAAGGATTCAGATGTCAGCTGCAGTGCCAGTATCAGATACAAGAGCTAATTCATCTGCACCAGCAACAACTTCAGTACCACCACCAGCACCTGCTCCATCAGCTCCAACATCATCCGCTGATGCCTTCATCCTTGGAGTTCTCTCTACACCACCTCCCAAATAACAAGCCTGAGAGACGCATAGCACTATGCGTTTTTGTCTTTTTGGCAACTTGTTGCCAAAGGGGGAGAAATGTATAGATCATAGGCTTCGAGAGAGTGTTTTGCCTCTTTGTCTCTCTTGTTTTTGGTTGAACTTTATTATGTGTCCTTGTGGGAGATACTTGTATGACCATGTGTTTGATCATATGCTACCTTAATGCTTGCGTGGATGACATTATCTTTTATATCCTTATATGATCATTCACTTTGCTTGGTCATGAGTGCATGTTTTAATACATATCATTTTGAGCGCTCCACCAAGATGTATGTGACATGGAAGAGTGACCAATGATCCTAATCGATTGTGCATTTGCCTTCAAAAGCAAATCTTAAATAGTGCACAAATTTAGGGGGAGCTCTTACTTATCACATACTTCTCAAAGCGACGATGTATTTCAATCTTATTATCATTTGTCGAAGCTTTGATCTATATGTTGTCATCGATTACCAAAAAGGGGGAGATTGAAAGTGCAACTATCCCTGGGTTGTTTTGGTAATTATTAACAACATATAGCCCATTGAACTAATACTATTTCAAGATGATCATTTCAGAAAGTTCAATGATTGGCATGGCATGGATTAAGAATGTGGACTCCTCAAAATGCTAAGGACACATATTGGCTCAAGCTCAAGACTCTACCTTTTTCATTTTGGTGATCCAAGATCACATTGAGTCCATAGGAAAAGCCAATACTATTAAAAGGGGATGAGGTGTAGCTTAATGGCTTACTTACTCAAAATACTTAGTGATATGCTCCAAAAACCCTCAACCACTTTCTCATATCCACATATGACCCAAACTAAAAAGTCAAACTCGGCCCCTCCGAAATGTTCTATTCGGCGCCACCGAGTTCACTTGACATAGCCACTGCTAGAAACCCTAGTCATATCAGTCGTACCGATAGGGATATCGGTCTCAACGAGATGGGATTACAAACTCTCTGTTTCCCTTCGTAACATTTGGGTCCAACTGAGATGAGCGATCGGTCCCACCGAGTTTGCAATGCAAACTCTTTGTTCCCCTTTCGTAACATTTCGGTCTCACCAAAATGAGTGATTCGGTCCCACCGAGTTTGCCTGACCAACTCTCTGGTTAGCTTATTACCAAAATCGGTTCCACCGAGTTTGTGTAATCGGTCTCACCGAGATTATGTTATGCCCTAACCCTAATCAAATCGGTCCCATCGAGTTGATATGTAGGTCTCACCGAAAAGCCTAACATTCACATTTTGAACTGAATTGGTCCCGCCGAGTTTTCTGATTCGGTCGTACCGAGTTTGGTGAATTGTGTGTAATGGTTAGATTTTGTGTGGAGGCTATAAATACCCTTCCACCCACTCTTCACTCGTGAAGAGGGCCATCAGAACATGCCTACACGTCCAACATTCATTTTCTGATAGAGAACCACCTACTCACGTGTTGAGACCAAGATATTCCATTCCAACCATATGTATCTTGATCTCTAGCCTTCCCCAAGTTGCTTTGCACTCAAATCATCTTTCCACCAAATCCAAATTAGTGAGAGAGAGTTGAGTGTTGGGGAGACTATCATTTGAAGCACAAGAGTAAGGAGTTCATCATCAACACACCATTTATTACCTTTTGGAGAGTGGTGTCTCCTAGATTGGTTAGGTGTCACTTGGGAGCCTCCGTCAAGATTGTGGAGTTGAACCAAGGAGTTTGTATGGGCAAGGAGATCGCCTACTTCGTGAAGATCTACCCTAGTGAGGCAAGTCCTTCGTGTGCGATGGCCATGGTGGGATAGACACGGTTGCTTCTTCGTGGACCCTTCGTGGGTGGAGCCCTCCGTGGACTCGCGCAACCGTTACCCTTCGTGGGTTGAAGTCTCCATCAACGTGGATGTACGATAACACCATCTATCAGAACCACGCAAAAAATCTTCGTCTCTACATTACTTTTGCTCCCTCCAATCTCCTCCCTTTACCTTCATGTGCAATGTTTTACATTCCACTGCTATACTCTTAGACTTGCATGTGTAGGTTGATTGCTTGACTTGTGCTAAGTTGTTAAAATCTGCCAAGACTTAAAATTGGGAAAAGGCTAGATTTTTATTTGGTTAAGTAGTCTAATCACCCCCCCTCTAGACATACTTTCAATCCTACACTTGCCTTACCTGACCTTCTTGCTTCATGCAGATGAACTTCATGCCCTATGCAAGACATGGATTTCCATGTGATTCCTCTCCTAAATATTCACAAAATTTGCCCTCAAGGTGGCCTATCTACTGCTGGAAAAAGGTTGGCCGAACTTCTATCCAAGGTATGGTTTAACTTCCTGCCGTCTATTATCTTCTTTCAGCCATGTGAAGTTCAGGTAGTGTGTGACCCTCAGTCCAGGCTGCAAACATTAGAAAATCTACCTACATTCATATGTGTAGTTCAGGTAGTGTTTGAGCCTCAGTCCAGGCTGCAAACATTAGAAAATCTGCATGCATTCATATGTGAAAAGCCATGTGAAGTTCAACTAGTAAGTGTGCTAGAGTTCAGGTTGGTATGTATCTGGTTGTGTGCAAAAAATAAAAGGAAAATAAAACATACATGTGATCACATGAAGGTCAGGTTGGTATGCACTAGTGGTTCAACCATTCAAACTCATGAAGGTCAAGTTTTTTAACTGTAGGCAATATTTCCCCTTTGTAAAAAAGAAGTTTAGTATGTGGAGAGTGCTTAGTTCAGGTACATATAAGTAATCAAATAGTGTAGAATTCACAGAATGTGAGGTTCATTCTATGAAGAGTGCTTAGTTCAGGTACACAAGTATTAGCTGATGCTCAGCTCAGTGCAGAGTGTGATGCCTGTGAATCAGCTAATACTTGTGTACCTGAACAACACTTTTATATGCGAAGTTTAGGCTGTGAATAATGCTCAGTTCAGCTACACCGGTATATGCAGATGTAACTTGTATGCTAACACATTCTTTTTTTATGCCAGCAGGATGAGCGACATAGAAAGAAGCTTAAAAGTTACCAGCAGCAAGTACACAACCCCAAGCCTGTACGCGCTGCGCCACCACCTCAATGGGTCACACTTCAAACACACCAACAACATTACCAACCCGCTCCACACCAAAATTGGATGACAGCCAAAACACATGCAGACTTCCAAGATGCTAGGTCACAGCCCTATCCGCGCCACTTTGCGCCTCCACCAAATTGGGTGACACCGGAAATCCCCCGCAGATTCTTTGTATCCACTAGCAGACTTCCAAGCACATCGATTGAGGAGGGGTTAGCTCAAGTCCTGCGTGTAAATCTGGAGGTTATCCTAGTGTGGCTTGTCAATGCCAAAGGCCAGCAACTAAACCAGATCCCAAGACAAATCCAACAGGAACACACACACGGAGGAGAGTGCTCTGCACACTACCACCGTTGGATGCTGCTGCTGCTGCTACAAGTCAGAATTACGAGACATAAGGTAGATGGATTTCTTCACAGAACAAAAGAGCAAACCAAAACCAGGATCGCAATAGCTCCACAACCACCACAAGCAAAAAAGGACGCAAACAAGAGAGAGGCCATCTTCAGCCCTACTTCCTCCTTGGCATCCACTCCTGCATCCTGCTATGAAAACTCCACCGTGCCCCATCCCAGAGGACCAACAGCAGAATCCATGGAGTTGCGATCATACACGCATGTAAGTGAAACAAAAATTTAGGTATTTATATATGCATCTTGTATGATCTGTAAATTTTCTGCTCCCTCCAGGATAACAAGTTTATAAACTGTATTTTAACGTGCTGTTTGGATTATTTTTTCTTTTTCTGCAGATGACGAATCTCCCGGATTATCTAATACCAAGACTAAAGATGTGATTCCAGAATGTAGAGAAAGCAAGGGAATGTTATAACAAATACGCTAGACACGCTGGTTTTGGAATCAGGAAGACGGGAGGGAATGACAATCACAAGTATTTTGTTTACACGTTCCAAGGGAAACACACAACTTCTGTTTCAGAGGATAACATGAAGCAAAACAAAACATCGCAGAGGACAGGCTGCAATGCAAGAATGAGGGTGAAGGTGCAGGAGGATAACACATGTGTGGTAGTGGACATTGAGTACAATCATAATCACCACCTCATGCAAACTGATGACATGCTGGTATTCTTGCACTGACACAAGAATTATGACCCCACTATTTTGGAGTACGTAAAGCTCCTGTAGTACGATTATGTCAAGCACACAACAATCATGTCCATGCTATCTGAAAATGAAGATGGAAGCTACTTCCTAAGCATGACCAGACGAGACCTACTAAACCAGTAAGTATTCAAAAATGCAAATACTGCAATGTACATAGCATCCTAAGTCACAAACCTTTGCTAGCAAAAATAACAAATGCATGTTTGGATATAATTTGCAGGAAAGCCATGAATGCAAGGAAAGATGATTTGCACGATGTATTGAAACTTGTATCTTTCTTTAAAGACATGAAGGCAATCAATGATGAGTTTTTCTATGACATACAAGTAGACAGCGACAAATCAGTTAAAAACATTTTCTGGTCCAGTGCAAGCTGCCGAGAAGCGTATCAAGACTTTGGAGATTGCATAACATTCGACACAACTTAAAAAACCAACAGATTTCATATGCCTCTGGGAGTGTTTGTTGGAACAACCATCACTTGCAGTCAACGATAGTTGTTGTTTCCCTGGTCAGAGACAAAGATGCAAAGTCATTCAAGTGGCGGTTCGATACATTTGTACGGTGCAAGAACAACAAACACCCAACTTGCATTCTAACAGGTAAGTTCAAAAAAAACTCTACAAGTTTCATCAATTTTCAGTCTATGGGTCTATATTTGGGTACACTGGTTTTATCTGAAAATAATGTAAAGCAAACAGTTCAACCACTCTTAGAATAGAAGTCCAACAAAACAATGCAAGAAGCAAAATTATATGTCACGTATTTAGAAAAATATAGTTCTGGATGTGAAGTTCAAATACAAGAATCATAGAAGTTCAGGGACACCGCTGTAAGAAAAAATATATGAAACATGTTTAGAAAAATATAGTTATGTATGTGAAGTTCAAGCACTGGTACCATAGAAATTCAACAACACAGCTGTAAGTAAAATATATGTGACATTATTAGATAGTCCTATGGAGTTCAAGCACTGGTACCACAGAAGTTCAACATCACTATTGTAAGAAAATTTTGTGTGACACTGCTAGGTAGTCCTACTGCTACTTGTGAAGTTCAAGTACTTGTACAACATAAGTTCAACAATACTGCTGTAAGGAAAAATATATGTGACATTATTAGATAGTACTACTGCTACCTGTGAAGTTCAAGTACATAAGTTCAACATCAGTAAAGAAGCAAGTTTGATTTTTTTATTCATGCAAACCAGTGCCCGTCGATGGCTAAAGCTATACCACAATCATTCCCTAACACCGTCCACAAGCTATGCCGTTGGCACATCCTGAAGAAGTTCAAGGAATACCTCGCGTTGTTGTACAAAAAGTATAAAACATTCAAAGAGGAGTTCACAACAATCTTAAACTAGCTGCTAATGCCAACGTAATTTGAAGCTGCCTGGGCTGCACTCGTGCAAAAGTACAACCTGTAGAACGACCATATGATGATACAGCTGTGGAGTGATAGAAAAATGTGGATATAAGCATATCACAAGAACATTTTCTGTGCTAGAATGACTTCTACACAATGAATCGAGAGCATGAATCACGTGCTCAAGAGAGGGTTTGTCAAGGGGACCCAGAACCTACACAAGTTTGCTAGGTGGATAAATGCTTGCATACAAACTCGGATGTAGAAGGAGAACGAGCAAACAATGACCATCATGGTATTAAGAAAAAAAACACCCCCATCATATTGTGACTTCCTTCAACATGTGCACTTTGTATTTATAAAATGAAACCCATAACTCTGCTTCGACTAATATCTTATTTTTTGACATCTGCAGACCAATCCTGTGACAAAACAACTTACGGCTACAAGGAAAACATGGCTATCAAGTACACGAGAGCCATGTACAACGAGATGATGACTAGGATGAGAAAGGCCACACTATTTCACGCAAAGCCTACAGCAGGGCCCACTAAGTACCTTGTGTCCTACCAGAACAAGGTTGGCCATGATGATGAAGAAAGATTTGCCTGGTCAAAGCATGAATTCCAGGTTGTAGCTGGCCCAGATAATCAAATATACGAGTGTGAATACAAGCTTTGGACACACACAGTTGAGCGGAAAAACAAACTCATTAAATATTTAACTAGTAGTATCATATCAAATATATGAAACTCATTGCTGGCTCACAAACTATGTATTATGCATTCATCACAAAAATGCAGGCCTGTTCTGCCTTCACATCATGAACATACTGGACTACCTGAAGCCTGACAAATTTCTAGAAAAGTATATCCTCAAATGGTACAAAAGACTGCAAAATCACAAGCAACATTTGATACAAGGGACTACAACACAACTGCATCGGATGGCCGCTCAAGACTATCGAAGCAAGACATCTTGTTGCAGCTAAATTTGATGGTTAACAAGAAAGCGATGAGATGTGACCAGCAATATGACAAAGCCTTCTATGTTCTCAAGAGGCTCATGGAAGAACTTGATGCAACACATTCAACAAATCGAGCAGATGCTGACGAAAGGATGGCTGAAGAGGATGCTAAAATTGAAGATGACCTTCAATACTATGAAGCTGAAATTCTCCAAACCACTGCTCAAGCCAACCAATACAAGCAGGGTGTTGACCAATTAATGCAGCAGCGACAGCAAGAGACGATGAACTGCCACTGTACTCTGAAACAAAGGGTAGGAAGAAACTTTCTGCAACAAAGAAAAGTGACAAGAGAGCTCAAATAAAGGAACCATCTGCAGATAGAGTCGTCGTGCTAGACGAGAACAGAGTGCCACTTGGACACATGCAATGTAGTGTGTGTAAAAAGGTTGCAGGACACAACAAACTCACCTATCCAACATTCTTAGAAACAAACGATGCCGAGGAGGTCAAGCAACCCAAAGTTAAAAACACAACAGCCCAAAGTTATAGAACAAAACAAGGGACCACACCCATAGAAAGCAAGCAGCAGACTTTGTAGCATATGCAACTAGTATGAAGCGCACAATGCAAGAACATGCCCAAAGCGCGCAGATGCTGAAAAGACAAGCCAGAAGCCAGAAAAGAAACAGAAAGCAAAACCTTGAGCCAGCAACAAGAAAGTGGTGGAAGATGAAGAGGATGATGAGGAAGAGGAACATGAAGACATCATCGAAGGAGAGGAAGATGAAGATGAAGAGGAAGAGGAAGAGGTACATGTCAAGGCAAAACCACTACACCCAAAGCCTAGGAGGAGCGCAAGGCTGATGAACAGTTAGACTAGGTCAATTAAACAAAGCAAACTTATGTCATGTAAATGTGTAGAATGTTATTCCACTTTTGAAACAATATTTTAGGAGAAGCTTACTTGAACTTCTATTGTTGAAGTTTCAAAGAAATTATACAGTAGAAGTTCAAGTAAGCTTACTACACAAGTCCTGGTATATTATGAGAGCAGGCGCTGGTGATGTATTGCATGAAAAGCAGTAATAAAATGAAAATATACATTGTGAAGTTCAGGTAATATTACCACAGAAGTCCTGGTATATTATGAGAGGAAGTGATGTCCCGGTGATGTATTCCATCAAAGTGCAAGCAGGAATAAAATGAAAATATACACTATGGAGTTCAAGTAAGCTTACAATAGAAGTTCTGGTATATTATGACAGGAGGTGATATTGTTGTATTCCATAAAAGAGCAAGCTGAAACAAAATGAAAAAATACAAATTGAAGTTCAGGTCAGCTTATAGAAGAAGTTCTGGTATATAAATTGATGTAGGAAAAAATATGCTTGAAAAAAACAAGTATTGCCATATGAACTAAGGTTAGCAAGCCTAAGACAACGCGTTCAGATATGAAGTTCTATTTGGATACGTGGAGAAGTTCACGTAGAATGCCGACAAAATTTAAAGAAACGTAAATGAGTGTATGAGAATATTTTTGCACGAAGTTATAGTTGAAATCCACTCGCAGTTAAAAAATCACAAAAAGAACATATAGATTCTATGCAAAAGGCTACATATTGGTTGAGTTGAAAAATAACAACACATTACACAACACAAAAATCCTCTCCATCTGAAACCAGCAGCCCAGCCAGATCACCACAGAGAAGTTCAAGTCAAAGATTATATGTTGCGGCCAAACATTAAACAACACAAAAAAACCAGCAGTTCAACCATAACCTAGACAGAAGTTCAAGTACATATGCTGGGGAAAAACATGCAACACATGAATACTGAAAATGATGTAGTACATTGAAAATTCACAAGCCAATCGTTCTTCATACCAGATACATTTGTCCTCAATATCAAAAATAAAGTGCTGCAGCTATAGATACACAAATTACTAAACCATTCTTACAACCAAATCTTTACAAAATTGATCCAATCATTATCAAACCTAAATCTTTATGAAATCAAATCTATACTATAACTAATGCTTCGAATTCACGGGCCCAAGGACCGGATCTCGGCAGGAATCTCTACACGCACAATTTCATTCTTCTCGCTAAAGACTAGAGTGTGCATGAACTCGGCCTTCTAGTTATTTGCAGCAGCCTGCAAACAAAAAATGAAAGGATGGTTTAGTAAAGGATAACTAAAACCATAGCAGGAGCATCTCGGAAAAAACACACAAGAAAAATGAAAGGATGATGAGACAAGAACAAGGATAATACATACTTTCACATCAGCAAAATCTTCAACAAGCTCATCACCATCATATGTAGAGCAGAACTTCACGGCAAAGAAACCACAATCATTATTCACTTGCTTTGGAACATCAATAAAAGTCGGCCTCTTTGCAATATTCACCCAGTTAGGCAGCTTGCTCGCTTTGTACGCAACCTTGCCGTACACCTCCTCGAGCAACCAAAAAAATCTCTTAATCTGCCAGAAATGAAAAATAAGATGAAATCAGAAACATGTTAACCAAAATAGTTAAGTTTAGGTACATAAAGCTACACTTGAATAAAATCCAGCTAAATGATACCAGAAGTTCAACTCTCAAATGATAGTTAGTTCAAGTAGTATTACCAAAACAGAGACAGAAAAATATTTTGTCATCAGAAGGCATAATAAACTTCATGTCAAAAGAGAATTTGAAAGGAGGTTCAGGCTAAGAAACACTACCGATATTTTGCCAGTCTCCGTGGAAACTTGTTTGTGACATTCCCTTATTGGTGTAAGGAAGTGAATCAAGGATGTCAATGCTCCCATGATATATATTCAGCACATACACACTCTAGTGCGCTATTTTGTCAATTGGCTTGAAAACTATCAAAAAACCTGCCAAGAATGAATGAAATGGTGAACGCAAACTATAAAGCATATGTATTGAACAACCGGGATGAACAATAACTTCTTGACAAACTCAGCAAAAGGATGTACATAAAATTAAAAAAAGCAAGAGTTATGAAAACCTAACTAGCTTTGCGTTAAGAAGGTCTTCTCCCTTGCGAACAAACATTGGGAGGAGTTTAGCCGAATTTTTTGCATCAAATTTTGGAACTGTTGCAGCGAAAAAAATCATACTCCAGGTAGTACTGCATTCACAAAAACAGAATTAAAACACCTCCCAAATGCCACTACACCAGAACTAGAGCAGAAAAGGGAGATAGCTTTGCAAAGAACTAAAACTTGTATGAAGTAGGGACTCAGTACAACCCTATCAACAGAAGAGAAGATCTCAGAGGTTTCTGGCTTATCCTTACACAAGTTTATGAGATAATCCATTACGTCTCCTTCCATCTGCTGCCCTTCACCGAAAAGAGTATAAATGACATGTCCTGTGAGGTCAATCACATTCCCAGGGATGGTAAACATGCAGTAGCTTGTGCTGCAGATTCAAAAGGATGGGAAAAAATATTAGAAGCGCAACTCCAAGGCAAGGAGAATGAAATAGAAGTTAAGATACTATAACATCAGAAGTTCACAACAAGTAGCATGTCTGGAAACAACAAAAATAAGAAGAAAATACTCACTCAGAATACTTCTTCAGGCCATCTTCACTAAGAACATACTATCTCAACCTCCGAGCCTCAGATAGATGAGGGTAACTGTATTTGTTCAGGGGAGCGACATCAGAATGCCACTTCATAGGCAATCTTGATGCTCTCTTGGAGGAAGTTATGTTGCCAGACTCAACATCTGGTTTCCTTCTGGTGATGACATCATTCTTCCCTCTCCCAACAATAGTACTAGCAACAAATTTACCATTCTTCCGGTAAGCAATCATCTCAAAATCATCATCCGACGAAATCACCTCTGCTTCGACTGCTTCGACTACACCAACCTTCCTGGAGCAAGGGGTATTTGGAGCAGCACAAATACCGACAGCCTGCTTCCCCAACTTGGAAGGAATAAGTGAGAGCTATCATCTTCTCTTGGAGTTGTACTCATTGATTCCTCCCTAGGCTGGTATTCCTGTGACCCGAGGAATGAGTAGTGGTAATTGGTCAAGTCCAACGGCTCCACTGTGAAAGAAAAGGAAGAAAAAAGACCATTAAATATAACTGAAGTTCAGGTAGAACACAATGTATAGTCCAACAAATATAAATGACATGGTTACTACTCAAGCTAACCTAAAAAAATGTGTTGCATTTAAAAACTAAATGAAGTTCAGGTACAACCCAAGGCACAGTTTAGGATAAAACCGATGAATTGGAAAACATTCAACTACAGCTAACAAAAGCATAAAAATGTATCATCTCCGAAGTTCAAGTAGAAGAAATGCTCCTACCCAAGTAAACAATGAAAGGAAAAAATACTGAAACAAAATAAACAAGAAAAATAAAAAAGATAAAATTGAAGTTCATGTAGAATAAAAGATGTAGTCCAAGTAGGCAGTCCAATTTTCAAGACTTATATGTATAGTAGCCAAACAGATCATGGAAGTTTGTGTCAAACAAGTTAGAAGATGCAATTGAGTACAACCATGTCTTCCTGATATCCGCAATATTTTCATGGGAATAAGTTGAAAGAACCCCTTCATGAAATGAATTAACATTCATAAGCATGAATAATCCGCAGTCGATACTGTCACCAAACAAAAAAAGAACAGTGTTAAAAAAGCCAACGAATAAAAGATTTTGCAGCTTACAGTTAAACATAAGTGATAGAGAGAAGGTGGAACTCATACCTGTTAGTCTGCTGGGGGACATCAATCCAGTCCAAAGGGAAATGGTCAATAGAAAGAGGAATGAAGGGTGTCTCCCTGTCATTGCTGGCATTGTTTCAAAGCTTTTTGATGTTATCAGTCATCCACCGAAACAGGCATACTGCACAGTCATCGTTTGGTCCGTAGTAGGAGTCGAGAAGCTGGAACCTTGAATTCTTCAGGTCAAGAAATATAGAAACCCAATGACCAACACCACCCAAGTGAGCAGGAATTTCAGGTGGGTCAAAAGTGGGGAAAACAACATGAAGCAACATAAACACACAAATCATTAAAAACTTAAAATTAATATCAAACGGTACAAAGAAAAATAAAACAATATAAATAGAGTGGATCGTAGTGCAAATTAGTACAGAGACAAAGAACGAGATATTGCTTACAGAATCATGTGCATCCATGCTATCTGGACCAGTCACCAAGGAGTACTTCCTCACACGGGAATCAAAATGACCTCTGAAAATCATATACTAAAATAATGCAGACAATAGCAACATATAAAAATACAAATGAGACAAACAAGTTTTAACTAAAATGGTAAAGAACAAAACATAAAAGAAATTACTATAGGGTTGACTTACACAAAACCAATATGGCAGGATGGGTTTATCTGATCCCTGGTATTTCGCACGTAGACAATAAAGTGCAACCTCAGCTACATTAGATCGAAGCATTCCGTGAGCAGAAAAAGATATTGCGACATCTTCAATAGTAGCTTCACACTCATTGCTTTGAAACATAATCTTTGATCTAAAACAAGCAACAGAAAGTAAAAGAAGTTCAGCATCAGGAACTCAAGAAGTTCATCACAGATATAAGCACAGAAGTTCAGCTACATCACAGTAGGCAGTACAAAAAGCTTGATGTTTAGCACCAGAGAAGTAAAAGATGTTCAGCAACAGAGAGTAAAGAAGTTCAGGTATAAAGCCACAGACAGTTCATAGGGGTGTTCATAGGGGTAGATGGATGTAAATTCTAACCATCTGCACTCACCTCTTAGAACGATCATTCATAAGCCTAGTTACACTGAAATAAAAGTCATCAACCTTCTTTCAGATGATAGCAAGTTCACTATTTGCTCAACAAAAGAAATAGAAATTAAGAGCAACATTCAAGCACATAGATCACGACGGGAGCAACAAACAAATACAAGCACATCTCAGCTGCTACAAAAAAAAAGATAAAACCACAAGATTATAAACATCACAACCCATGCATTACAAACCACCCCACATAGAAACAGGTTCACTTAACTTTATATACAAACCACACGACAAAGCACAAACCAGAAGTTCAACTTGCACTACACATGACGTACACATGGATATCATGGACCAAAACCAACAACAAAATGGACAGGGATGGGGAAAGAAGGGAGAAGCATGCTCCTCTCTTTATGGATTCTTGCCTAGACCAACTGTAGCACTGGAATGATCAATCTCCTCTCCCAAGCTATCGCTTTCAGTCTCTTCATCGGAATCTCTAGTAGACATTGCAGTGTCATCAGCAAGGACACCAGCAGCAGCTGGAGCACCTGGAGAATCTGAAACAAAAAAATGTTGGTTGTGTTCCACTAGGAAGAGCTGGAGAACCAACATCAACAACAACTGATGGCTCTACTACAGGAGACTTCTCCGGGCCTGCATCAGCACTACCACCAGTCTCAATAGCAGCCTCGATGGGATCTTTCTCCCAAGTGATATCTCTAGCTGTCTTGCCTTGCTCAGCATCAGAAACCCCAACGCCAATGGAGGACTAAGGTTCAGTTGGATCCACCCCGTCGGAGCAGCCGGTGCCTGCCACGGCCTTGTCTGCAACCTTCTCTGGAGGAACACTAGCATTGCCATTCTGCAACAAGAACAGAAAGTCATTACAAATGGGCACATAGTGATAAAATGTACAACACGTAAAATAAAAAATGAAACAAATGGACAATAAAAATGGTACTTTATGATCACTTCCATGAACCTCATCAACAAATATATCACTTGCGGGAGCAGGTTCGTGCACAGGGGCAGTTGCACTTTCAAGTAAAACATCCTCCTCAACCCTAGCACCATCATCAACAGCCTACAAAAAAATCATATAGAACGCAAATGTCTAATCAGCAGAAGTTGAGATTACATAATTAAAGAAGGTCAGCTATGACCACTGACACATAGTGGAAGTCCAAAATACATGAAACATAGAAGGTCAGATATCAAACTACTATAATACAAAAGGAAACAAAATGGACAGTAATGGAAAGCTTAGAAGTTTAGGTGTTGTAGCCCCTGAAGTTCAGACACTGTAAACAGAGAAGGTCACCTAGGAAAGACTAATATACTAAAGAAGAAGAAGTTTAGGACACATGAAATCAATAAGGGTCACCTATGACTAAAAACAATAATAACTAAAAGCTAACAATCAACATTAATGCAAAGAACTATCAAAAGCCAACATAAACAAACCTCTTCGGTTTGCTCCATGTGGCCTCCTTCACGATCCAAACGAACAAAATCTTGCCTTTGAATCTGTCTGACAACAACACTAGCCTCATCTTCAAAAGGCTTGCAACGAGCATCCTGCATTTCCTTGAACAACCCAAAGCTAGTACGGAGGTGGGAAGTGCTCTGGCAAAGCTCATCAAGAAATCTAGCTTCAATTGATGAAACCTCCTTCGAAGACTCGACATCGAAACCGTGGCCGGGAGGAACAATCCCATCAACGCGACTAAGACCCTCAACAATTGTCGAAACATGGGCCATCTCCCCACAAACAGTTTCGAGAAGACCATCAATCCTAACTAGGGAAAGATTGGCAGCATCAAACAAACCCTCGGAAGACACGCCACCTGCAGCACTCACACGGGCAGAAGAACCTCCTGGATCTACAGGGGGCACCAGTATTGACATCCCAGGAGAATTTAAATCTTGGGGAAGTTCCACTCCCTAGGCCGGTGGCACGAGGCATAGTAAGAATAGGATGTTCGATACGCCTAAAGAACACAACCTTAGCCTGTGTCTTCCACTACATACAAAACAAAAGTCAACGCGTCAGAAAACAAATGAAGCAATACAGAAAAATATAGAAGACAGTACCAGAAGTTCAAGTTAAGCTACATAGGAAAGAATGATGCATAGAAACACTCAGAGGCAGTTTCCCAAACACCTAGTTGGCTGGGTCATCATCACCCTTCTTAACCAAGTCAGCCGCAGCAAGCTCAAGAAGCTTGGCCTGATCCATGAAATTGATGCGAGGGGTCCTCAAGTCAGTATTAGGCGTCTTGCCAATGATAAGACAGTCCAAATACATAAGAAGCGGCGCGATGGCACAACCTGTGACAGCTTTTCCTCTGCTAGTACCTTGCTGATACCTAATAACAGCCCTTCGAATATCATCAACAACCAACTGACAATAGTTCATATCTGCCATATCTTCAAGGACAATATTCTTAGCCATTGCTGCCTTCCTAGACACTCGTGTAGACATACCAGGAATAACAACCTTCATGAAAAGAATCAGGTAAAACACCTGCAGAGCCAAATCATCCTTTGTCTCATTCTTCACAAGTTCCTCGAGGATATTCCGCAGATCCATTGTCTTGATGTCATCACTCGTAGCATAGCCAAGTTTGGCCTTCAGCCTCATAACAACATTATCAAACCCATCCTCTAAGGGCCTAGGAGGGGTACAATCACCTTGAGGGAATCCAAAAAGATGGTGAATAGCATCACTTGTAATACACAAAACCTTGTTAGCCTCACCCATGTCAAGAATCATAGTTGAAGGGTCAATCCTCGTGTAGATGTGGCCCATCAAAGGACGAGAAATGTTGGAATCAACCTTCAAGTCAAACACACAACCAAAACCAGCCTTGATAACCCTCGCCTTGTGCCTAAGTTGTAGCAATTTTGCGCATGTATTGACCTCTTTCAGTGAGCAGCGGACCTTCTTGTTAAAACGTTTCACCTCATCTCCTCCTTCATCACCTTCTTCGGCTGCTTTGCCTCCTCTCAGGCTGCTCCACTAGTTGATACTGAAAAATACAATGACAAGGAAAAAAGGCAGAACAATGAGATACACAAACTACACCAAAATTCCACTAATGCCTGTAGGAGATATGCCCTAGAGGCAATAATAAATGATATTATCTATCTCCAAGTTCATAATTATGTTTATGTTCCATGATATAACTTCTATGGTTCTCGAGTCTGCAATAACACGAGACTCAAAGGAAGACTCATATGCACGTGTGGAATAATGAACGGTAATAAGTATTCTTAGTCTGGCCTCTAAGACTAGCTCAAGTGTTTCATGATGGTTCTGTTTTCTTGATCGTGGGCATGTCTATGCCGGCAACTTTGAGGGCACAGTGTTAAGAGAACATTTGTGTTGAATCGACCCGGATTGATGTTATGCTATGAGATTCATTTGTCACAAGTTAATGGTACATAACACAAAGACCATGGGAGTATCGAGTTTCTTCATGATTGCTTCATGAACTTTGGGGTTTGTTAAACGTCATCCATAAAATGGGCGGCTATTACGGTGGCTTACGGGTTCATGGAAAAGTATGTCAAGTAACTTGATAGCTCAAGATTGGGATTTGTTCCTCCGATGATGGAGAGATATCTCTGGGCCCTCTCCGTGTTACGGTATCCATCATCATATAGCCAGACACTTTGTGATTCGATCACGGGGATACCGGAACACGAGAACGGGAAAAGAGAACAATACCAGTAATGAGGTAACTGGCATAGTGGACAAGTTGTTGATCCATGGGGATGCCAAGCTCGGGTATTTGTAACATATCACGAAGCAATAGGAATAGCACACGATAATTGGAGGTTCACTCGAATATTTATTCGTGTGGGTATAGGGGTCAATATGGGTGTCCACGGCTCCGATGTTGATCATTGATCGGAAAGTGTTCCGGTCATGTCTATGTTTCACCGAACCTATAGGGTCACATGCTTAAGGGTCATCTATCTGCTGAATACTAGATAGGGAGTCTAAGAGAAATTTGCCGAAAAAGTTTTGGAGACAATAGAAGAGTTCCGGAGAGAGAATAGCGAAATAGTTTCGTAAAACCGAAAAGTTTTTTCAGGATATATCATTAAGTCAAATTGGTTTCGGGACACGCCTGATAATTCTTGGAGGGTGCCAGAATTATTCTGGAAACTTCTAGGAATTTTTCGGGATAAAAACCAAAAATGTTTCGGAGCTGCCAGTACCGCTTTGGTTGTTTTCCGCAGATGAAATTCACTAATCTGAAATTGTTTCAGAACGAATCCAAAATCATTTTAGTGGGTACTGGAATTATTCTAGGACCCACAGAAATATTTTTGGATTTAATGGACGCAAAAAATTGTCTTCATGAATAGTGAAAACGCATTCTTGTTTGCTTTTCGCAGATGAAAATCACTAAACCAAAATTGTTTCGGAATGCATTGAAATTTATTTTAGTGTGTACTGGAAATGTTCTGAGCACACATAAATACTTTCAGTTTGAACAGACGCTGAAAAATGTCATCATGAATAGTGAAAGTGATTTTTTGCTTGGCTTATTAGAGAAGCCACCTTGAGGGCCTTTTGGTATTATCCCCTTGGCTTCTTGGAGAAGCCACCCTTGGGCTTGGCCTATAAATAGGGGTGGAGTGGGCTGCCTAAAGACACACTCTATCTCACATACAAGTGCCATTGCAATGATCTAGCTTCTCTCTCCCTCCCCGCGAAATAGTTTCGCAGAGCCGAAAGGCTGTCTGGGTTCCGGTGCGAACTAGTTCTAGACGGCAAAGCCCTGCCAGATAGATGACACTGTATGTGTGCAACTCTATAGAGAGATTGTAGTTTTGGTCTTAGTTCAGGAGTGCCTCCCTAAGGGCTGTCCGTGTGACCGTCCGAGTTTCAAAGGTCCTCCCGAAGGGCTGTCTGAGTGATCGTCCATGTTTCGAAGGTCCTCCCGAAGGGCTGTCCACGACACCATCTGGGGGACTGTCTGACCACCTCCCAAAGGGCTGTCTGAGGGCCAGATGAGGGTATAGATCCTCGCGGTTGGGAGGTTGTAAATCCTAGCTGCGGGGATCTGCACCGCTGATCGTCATCGACTCTACTTCCCGTTGTGCTACGAGTCTGTAACGAAAAAGATCAAACCTTGTATGCAGTCTCCATAGTGGTCCTGGGCTTGTCCTTAAGTCGGAAGTTTTTTGTTTTCTACTACGTTTCCCTACAATGCCTACATAGGCAGTACATTTCAGAAGTCCAACTATGTCTAAATAAGCAGTACAACCATGTATGACCAGAAGTTAAGATCTTTCAAAATGTTAGAAATTTCCAGAGCAGAAGTTCAACCATGTACACCAAGGCAGTAATAAAACATGTATACCAACAAGTTAAGCTAATTTCTTCATGTATATATACAGAAGTTTACCTATGTACACAAAGGCAGTAATACCATATAAGCCAAGCAGTTCAGCTAATTTATTCGTGTATATCAAGCAGAAGGTCAGCTATGTACTCCAAGGCAGTCCAACAAACACAAAAACTACAACATATCTACAAAAGTTTTCAAAAGTAGAAAACATGAGAGATTCATACCTGATCAGCATCATCATCATCATCGTCATCGTCATCGTCATCCTCATCATCACTGTTGAAATCAGCATCCTCCTCCTCTGGATTAACATGAGAACGCTTCTTGCCACCCTTGTTAACCTTTGCAGGTGCAACCTGGCCCTTACCAGATGCACCAACACCAAGCAGAGAAGGTGTAGGCGCCGCAGTGGCAAGCACACGAGGACTATGATGTGGCGTACCACCGAGGGCTTGCCTTACTATGTGTCATGAACCTCAGTTCGTGTGGGGGACTTAAAGGTTTCCAAGGCAGGTGCCACATCAAAGTTCTGTATATATATATATATATACTATATATATATATATATATATATATATATATATATATATATATATATATATATATATTAGGTATTGAAACATCCCAACCACACATCTCCATAAATGTGTTTGTCCCACAAGCAAGCGATGGCGGTTGTCCTCTAGCACTCACTCATGAGATTATCGGTGAGATGCTTCGTCCATCTCTATGTGCCCGCTTGGTCAATCACTTCAACTGACAGCGATAGAGGTTAATTTGATTTCTAATTAGGAGGGGATTAAATTTTGGTTCGTCTTATACGGTACGATACATGCAACTATACTTCGAGCGCATGTGTACGCACGAATCCCTCCCACCGGGTCGAAGTGGGGGGTGGGGGTGGGGGCGAGCACGCGACGCGTCATGAACCAGATTTGTGTGGGCACTGTGCGATTTTCGACGCATGCATGCGTCATATCAAAATGTTGTGCTTTTGGTGTTCAAACATGTATGCATGCATCACGCATGTCCATACATATGTTTGGGGCACATGCATGCAGTGGTTGTCTTTGGACACCCTCCCTGGCTTGGTTATCATCGACGACCTATATATTCGTGGGCCCGCGTGGACGTCCATCACTTCGACCAACAATGCGACAGAGGTTACCAGGGTGGATTCTTCTTCTCTTGGTTCATGTTACTGTATAGTCGTATGTCGATCATGGTGAGATTCGAGACCTAAGTTCAAGGGTTCGCATA
>NC_041384.1:194349714-194424644 GCF_002162155.2 Triticum dicoccoides | reverse complement strand
GCTAGAAGAAGACATCAGTGGGCCCGCACACCGTCCACATTTGTTCGGAAGTAAGGGGGGTTGAGCATGATGTAGTCCTTTCGGTTTTGTGTTACGGTAGGGTGAGAAGTCGGACCTAGCTATTTGGGGCTTGCGTTCATAGCTAGGATTCCCCTCCCGCCAACACGAAGTGTGTGTGTGTGTGTGTTTGTGGGGGGGGGGGGCTAGCAATAATAACATGCGCTTTGTGCGACATGTGCCACATCAAAGTTGTGCATTGGGTATTTGAACATCAAACCACCCATTTCATACATATATTTGGTCCACATCCAAGTGTGTTCGTGTTCTGACCCTTTCCCACATTTTTCGCCAAATTTATAAACAGCAGACGAGTCGGACGCATCAACCGTCTGCGATCGGGTACGAAACAGACATAGTTCTCTAGGACTACCCATGTGTCGTGCCCCTGCTCATGTCACCCACATGATCACAATAAATTGGGCTCCACGAGGCTTCCCTCCCCCGTCAAAAATATCTACTCCCTCGCAATCTTGAAAATATCTACCCACCTAGATGGTTTTTCTGTTTGATACACACGGGTATGTGTGGACCGTGTGCGATGTCTGTTACTCCCGCTCTGCTTCAGTCAGTAGATTCAAATTTTTAGTATCCCGGACATTTTATTCCCGCCTGCATCCTCGCAATATCAAAAATATCTGCTCGGCTGGAGTGTTTTTCTGTTTGATAGCACACGATTATTATGTCTTAACCGTGTGTGATGTTCGTTACTCCCATCCCGTTCTGCTTCAATCCCTTGATCCAAATTTTTGGTAGCCCCGCCATTTTACTCCCGCCTAGTCAAATTTTCAGTACCCGCGGAATTTCCTCAAACACCACTTTGGACCCCCTCCACACACACACACCCCAAATCCTTATCTCACCCCAAATCCCCCTCTCACACACATGCACACCACCCCTCCCTGGCTCCAAACCTAGCTAGCTCGCCACCGCCGCCTCGCCGCCTCCATCGTCACCGGTCTGCCCATGCAGTTTACCCACCAATATACATACCCTCGTCGCCCTGAGTTTCTTAGATGAGGCCTGCGAAACGGCCCCTTTCCCAAAGATCCCCATCCCCACCCCTCCCCCACTCCAGAGCATCGCTGCCTAAGCCCGGTATGATTCCCGAGGAACTCGAGGAGCGAATGGCCCAAAAGAGCTTTACCGCGGCCTCTTTGCCCGATGTCGGCGAGGTGGCCGCCCGAGGAAGCCGGTGACGATGGCTGGACCTAGATTGAGCCTTTCAATCAGTGGGCTAGAGTATTCTGGCATGTCGCGGACACCGACTACAACATCGAGGTCGTCGACAACGACGTCTTGACGTGGGCTATGTTACATGTTAAGTTGCCCACCCCAACCCTTCGGGTTCGACAGCCGTCGATCTCATCAATGGCCCTGCCGCCGATCTCATGCGGCTCGTTATGAAAAATTTGCCATCCTTCATCGCCATCGAGCTCCTTTTATCATTTCTGAAGGACACCTTCTGCGACGCTGGCTTGGGATCCTTAGCTAGCAAGTCAGACATCATCGATGGCGACCACAAGGATGAGCCAATCTGTGACAAGTTAGGAAACCCATGATTTTTTTGTCGTGCCTATTCACCGGGGGAATCCCATGATTTCTTTTCTCAAACCCCTTTTGTAGTGAGATCATGTCCAATATTTATTGCTATATTTGGTTGTTTGCATTATGCCTTGTTTATTCTACGGCTTTTGGTTGTTCGATTGTTTGTAGTTAGCATATGTCCATTTTCAATTGCCATCTTCGGTTATTCATAGTATTCCTTTTTTATTTCAGCTATTCACAGTGTGATGTTCGATATGTGCTAGTATGAACTGTGGAGTTCAATTTCATCAATACCAATTTTAACAATAGCTCTATGAATCACTATATTTGGTTGCTGTTAAACATGTTGTACTCCCTCCAAATCTTTTTAGTTCGCATATAAGATTTGTCTAAAGTCAAGCCTTGTAAATTTTGTCCAAGTTTATAGAAAAAAATACCAACATTCACAATATGAAATCAATATTAGTAGATGTGTCATGACTTAAATGTTCATATTGTATAACTTTAGCATGGTATATGTTGATATTTTTTCACATAAATAAGGTCACACTTTATGAAGTTTGACTTCAGAAAATTCTTATATGCAAAGTAAAAGGACCGGAGGGAGTATTTAACACGCCTTTCCATTTGATTTAACAATGGCACTATTTGGATACTGTAACTTTGCTAGAGGTTAGAGTTAGTTTCTAGCTCATGACAGTTAAAAGGGAGAGAGAGAGATTGGTGGAATAGTTGATTGTATTGCTTGAGCCTCGTGTGCATATATATAGGAGTACATGGTCATCTTGGAGTACAAGTCAAGGTAGAATAAATCCTATGCTATCTTACGTTTCCTAAATAACAATGGCCCTGTTTGGATCCATGGATTGGAGTTAGTTTGACCTAGTTTGGCCTCAAATAGCCCTACGGTATCCAAACATGAGGGCTAGTTGGAGATAGTTGCATCTAACTATAACACCCAAGATGCGGCTATATCTCCCACGTGTCGAGGCACGACTTAGAGGCATAGCCGCATTGTGGTTTTGTTGTAAGAGGGGTAATCTTCACACAATCCCATGTACTGAATAAGAAAGGGATAAAGAGTTGTGTCGGTGTCAAAACCGGCGGATCTCGGGTAGGGGGTCCCGAACTGTGCGTCTAACGCGGATGGTAACAGGAGGCGGGGGACACGATGTTTTACCCAGGTTCGGGCCCTCTTGATGGAGGTAAAACCCTACGTCCTGCTTGATTTATTCTTGATGATATGAGTATTACAAGAGTTGATCTACCACGAGATCGGAGAGGCTAAACCCTAGAAGCTAGCCTATGGTATGATTGTTGTTGTCCTACGGACTAAAACCCTCTGGTTTATATAGACACCGGAGAGGGTTAGGGTTACACAAGGTCGGTTACAAAGGAGGAGATATCCATATCCGTACTGCCTAGCTTGCCTTCCACGTCAAGTAGAGTCCCATCCGGACACGAGACGAAGTCTTCAATCTTGCATCTTCATAGTCCAACAGTCCGGCCAAAGGATATAGTCCGGCTATCCGGAGGCCCCTAATCTCGGACTCCCTCAGTTGTCACGACCGGGTTTTCCGGGTAATAAATTTCCAGAAAAGACCGTCGTGCTCATCAGCCCCAGGATTACTGTTAGCTGATGAGGCTCCAACTTGATACAGAAATTCCAAGCAAAATACAAAATATGTAGTACAAGACCATTCTGGCCTGTGAGTACAACAAATGGTTTCTAGTGGTTGATGGCGGAAGCGGGTTGTGAAACATCAGTGTCTATGGGACTCCATTTCCCACGGGAACAGCTGACCAGGTTAATTCCTATCTTCGCGAGGCTGCTATCTCCATTGTGTGGGTTCCGGGGCTGGCATCGCGTCGCTCCTCTCTGTGCAAGAAAAATCTGGCCAAGACAATAGCCAGGGACAAGCCAGTGAGTACTTTGAATGTACTCGCAAACATTATGAACACATGTATAATATAACAATGATGTGTTGAAAATATTTTATGCTCATGACGTCAGTCACAAAATATAAATAAATCTCGGATACGTGCAAGCAAGTTATTTATGAAATTGCAATAACATAGTAGTATTAAAATTTATGGAATAAATAACAAGCAATGCCACAGTCGGGCGTCTTAGCGACACCACATAAAGGGCTTTAAGAAGAATGCCACAGTCGGGCGTCTGAGCGACACCACATAAAGGGCTTTAAAAGAAATGCCACAGTCGGGCGTCTGAGCGACGCCACATAAAGGGCTTTAAAAGAAATGCCACAGTCGGGCGTCTGAGCGACGCCACATAAAGGGCTTTAAAAGAAATGCCACAGTCGGGCGTCTGAGCGACGCCACATAAAGGGCTTTAAAAGAAATGCCACAGTCGGGCGTCTGAGCGACGCCACATAAAGGGCTCTAAAAGAAATGCCACAGTCGGGCGTCTGGGTGACGCCACATAAAGGGCTTTAAAAGAAATGCCACAGTCGGGCGTCTGGGCGACGCCACATAAAGGGCTTTAAAAGAAATGCCACAGTCGGGCGTCTGGGCGACGCCACATAAAGGGCTTTAAAAGAAATGCCACAGTCGGGCGTCTGGGCGACGCCACATAAAGGGCTTTAAAAGAAACAACCATAATGAATATCCCTGGAGGTAGAACCATCCCAGAGATACTCGATAATAACAATAATATCACGGGTTAGTTAACAATAATAATAATCATAGATATCACAAGTCGCGAGTAGTAATTCCATTTCCTGGTTAACCGTTTCACCTCCGAAGACCGACACTAAGACCGACACCTGACCCATCCCAGACTGAAATCCTTAACCATGGACACGGCTATTCGAATAGGTTTATTCTCTGCAGAGGGTGTACTCTTTACCCACGAGTAACGGATTTCTTTAGTCCATCGGGACTAATTCCATCTACGGTCTTTTTGTTGAAAACACACCTAACTTGCACACACCAGCTTAACTCACATGTGTCTGGCATCACCCACGACACCTGTCAAGCAACTCTAAGTGGGGATGCTACAACCTCGCGTAGCATGGGATCAAATTTATATCGCGCGCTCTAAGGGGTGGCCTCCCCTCTCGGTCCCAACCGGAAACACCCATGCCCCCGGACCAGGTGGCCTGCCTACCAGCTACAACCGGTATCTTCCACCATGGCCTCTCTGTACGGTGTGTGCTAGCAAGAGGTTGACAACTTACTGAACCGTACTCTACTTGCTGTAGAGACGAGTGGTAGTACGAAACAAGTATGGGGGTTATTGGAACAAGACTCGATCTACGGTCAACTCAGGAGGTTCAAGTATTCCCTGCATGATTTAGTATAACAAATATATTTCATCCATCAGAGTCACCACTCATATCACCTTACCATGCCATATCAGACAGAACCGTCCCGACGGAGACCGGCGACAAACTCATACCTACCCAAGGCAGAGGTTTTTCCCGGTTTCCTGCCGGTATGCATGAAAGGCTCATGAGGGTGACTATCATCACAAGTGTGTCCATTACCAACAGCATGAAAATCAATAACATGTACCCATGCATATGATCACATCACATGAAATAACAAGTCCTTCGAAATGCGGTGGTGTTATAAATGCATCAATGATCACACCAAAAATATTATGCCGGGATTCAGAATGCTTGCCTTCAATGTGTGGAAAGGCAGGGTGCTCTCCAAACTTTTGAAAGTTTCTTCTCTCTCCCCAAAATCCTATTTGAAAATATATTTGAATTAACACACATTTCAAAAAGAGAACAAAAAAGTTGTTTGAAATTTTTTCAAATAAATCTTAAAATAAACTAGATGAAATTTGAGAGAGGTAGGAAAAAGAATCAACTCATTTGGAGTTGTATTTAAAAAGTTATAGCCAGTCAAAGCTCTGGTCAAAACTGTTATTTAAAATTAAAACAGAAAAGAAAACGTTTTGAAGAGATTACGCTTTCGCGCAGAGAAGACGTATTACGGGTATGACGCCTCCACTTACTCCAGCGTGGACAGCGCGGGGTCGCTGACAGTGGGTCCAGGGGCCCACTGGTCAGGTTTGACTAGTCGCCGTGCGTCGTCTCCCTCCTCTGCCCGAGCGGAGCGGGGCTCCGGCGATCGTCGCCGGCGTTTGGCTGTTCCTCGCGGGCCCCCGAGGGTGGGGATGGATCCGCGAGACCAAGGCGGTCTTCCCGGTGGTTGTTGGGTCGACAGGGGTGGAAGAAGTCGTCGGCGGTGAGCTTCGCGGCGGAGGGAGCTTCGGGAGCAAAGTGAGTTGTTGGCGGCGACGGCTCCCGATCAAAATTAAGTAGGGGGTTGGGTTCACAGGGGAATGAGGAAGTTCTTGGTGGAGAGAACGGAGAGGGGGAGGTACTGGAGGTGCCGGATTGGCCGGGGCGGTGGCGGCGGCAGGAGTTGCCGGAGATGAGGAAGGAGGCCTCCCCGGGTTGAATGCGAGGCAGGGGAGCGCCATGGGGGTAGCATGAGGTCGCATGCGTGCTCAGAGGGGCTCAGGGTGCCCATTTATAGTGCGACGAGGTCGGTTCTGCGGCGGTGGATAAGGGCGGCCGGCGAACCACCGTTCTGTAGCTGCAGGGGAACGTGGCGGCGACGAGAGCTAGGCGACACCCTTGTGGATGAGTTCGCACTGCTCCAGGGGCCAGGTGGTGAGCGGGGAAGGCTCGGACGGCGCCGACATGAGCAGGGGCTGCCGGGCGGCCGCGGCGGCTAGCTCTTGGCCTGCCGGGGCGTGGCGAGAGGCGGCTTGGTGCATAGCAGTGAGAAAGGGAGTGCGCGGCAAGGTTCTGCAGAGCGGGCCAAAGCCATGGGGCCAGCGTGTCGGCTCGGGCGCGTGGCTGCAATTGGCGCGCTCTGGGCGCGTCCAGTGCACGCACACCAGATGTTCGACACAATGCCGCGGCATGCTACAGGTCGCAGGTGAGGGTGGGGTTTACCAGATCGAGGTTAGGAGCAACGGGGAGTCTAGTGGACATGCTTGTTGGATCAACGGTGCAAGCTCACAGTGCAATGCCACAATTCATGTCAAAACAGAACATGTCCGCAGGGTGTTTGACAAAATGCCAATGGCACTTAAGCAAGTCTTGGGGTGGCCAAAAACTCCAGATGGGGGTCTCTTTAGATGCAAGAGAGAGTGGTGTGGTTATTTGGACAAAAGGGGAAACTTGCTAGTGCAAGTTTTGCAAAACTACATTTCTGGACAGGAAATAAATAGCATTATTTCATGAACCAAAAATGATCCAAATGGTGCATGCTCCTGGACTTAAGGGTTTAACATGAAGGACTACAAGTAGGAGAAATAATTAATGGCTAAAGAGCAAGCAAAATTATGGTTGCTGTACAAATCATCAAGTTGGTCCAGAAAGGAAATGAGGTTGATTCACTCAAATTTTTCAAAGAACACAAATAGGTTTTTGCACAAAGTGAAACAATAGGCTCCTACTGACCTCCCTTAATTTTGGTAGAAGTTTTAAAGAATTATTTAAATGGGTTGCAGTGCAAAATGCACTCTGGACCAGAGAAGAAAAATTTGAGTGTAGGGCTCAAAATATTTCCTGAATGAAATATAATTTAGTATAAAAGTGATTTAAAAACATAACCTGACATCTCCAAATTTTTGTGGAAATTTTAAGTGAATCTATCAAATGGTTGTAGTTCAAATATGGCCATTTAACCTTGAAAAACTATTTTCAAGAAAGTAAAGATCAAGCAATTAAGTTAGTTAATTAGTTACACTGATAAAAGGAAAGTTTTTCTTGAGAGGTTAAACAAGTCCAATAACATATTTGAAAAGTTTTCTCTTTGGGAAAAACTCATCATAACAGGGAAGGAAATGATTTAAAAAATCAAAATGGAGCTCAGAAATCCAAAGTTTTAATTCCTGGCAAAATTTTTATTTCATAAAAACAAGGCCAAATTTTTGGGGTGTCACATCAGTAGCCCCTGAACCAGGCTTCAATGACGATGAGTCCGGCACGCAGTGTTGTCTTCGGCATTGCAAGGCGGGTTCCTCCTCCGGAGATACCACGGAAGAATTTGAATACAAGGATAGTGTCCGACCCTGCAAAATAAGTTCCACATACCACCGTAGATAGAATAATATTTCCACAAATATTAATCTGCTGACACGCTTTGGCAACATGACATTAGGGCATGGCTCGGTGATTATTTGAACCGTTTTTCTTCAACCAGCTCCACACATAACGCAAGGCGGTTTCTTGACATGTCTTGTCAAAGCAGAGATCGTGTTCCCCTAATTATGGGATTCTCATCAATACGGTCGTGGGTAACCCAACCGTGCCTAGGACTCCTAGTTTTTAGGCAAGTCCCAAACGACCACTAGGAGGACGCTTGATATTCACCCTCTTTATAAAGGGACACGGCTTTTACTTTTTCCCTCCCGTGCTCAATCGAATCCTTCCCCCGCCTCGAGTTATAACACCCAAAGCCCAGGTCAGGTGCTTCGGACCTTCAATCATGTCCAGATCTAGCCTTCAAGGCCGGTGGATGCCCTCCTCCATTACGGAAGAGGATATCAAGAAGTTGAGGGAGGCCAAATACCTGACCGCCGAGGTTTCGCATCGGCTGCCTGCCCGAGGGTAGGTCGTCCCTACTCCCGAACCCAACGAGAACATTGTGTTCGTCTCCCACTTCCTCCAAGGTCTAGGCCTCACTCTGGATCTTTTCATTAGGGGTTTGATCTTCTATGACGGGCTAGATTTCCATGATCTAGCCCCGGACTCCTTTCTCCACATCTTGGCATTTATTGTCGTATGTGAGGCCTTCCTCCGCATTACCCCTCACTTCGGCCTGTGGCTCAAGACCTTTGACGTGAAGCCGAAGATGGTCGAGGGGCAGCATGTAGCGTGCGGAGGCGCATTAATAAGCATGATCGCTGGAGCTCCATGGCCAAAGGGTTCCTTTCCAGAGGTGTCCGTATTATGGCAACGGGAGTGGTTTTACATCACAGCTCCTAGAAGTGCCAAGTGGGTGGCTGCCCCTGCTTTCCGCTCGGGCCCTCCACCACAACTGATGTCATGGATTAGTAGAGGGCTGAGCTGGGGTCCAGCCAAGGACGTGCCTATACTGCAGAGCCACATTCAAGATCTCTTCGAAGGAGATTTCAGTCTAGTTATGGTGGTGCAAGTCATGCTGGTTCGTCGAGTCCAGCCTTGCAAACGCTGGCCCCTCCGCATGTGGGAGTTCAACCCAGAAGGATTGCACACTATTTAGAATTTCCTCGGCCTGACGCACGAGGAGATGTATAAATCACTCTTCGGACCCCAAGTAGAGTGTCTGGATACTACCGAGGACGTGGGTCCGAGCAGCAACCGCACCACCGACCAAGTAAGTAATCCTCTAGCCGAACACACCGTCTTTCATTTATCATGACGTCATTCTGAGAAATCGCTCTTTGACCAGAACTGGCTAACAAAGGCAAAGATGATTCAGTGTTAGGCCCCCCTTCCTGAGGGTTTGGACAATCTGGTACTGGAAAAGATGCTCGAGCTAGCACCTTGCCCGGAGCCCTCAAAGGAAGATAAAGGGGGGGGGGGATAATGAGGGCGGAAGCGGGCCCCCATCGCTTCCAATTCCAACCGAGGGAATGAGCGCCTCCGTGAAGGAGGATAACCAAGGGGAAGAATTTGACATTCTCTCGCTCCAGGGAAGGAAGAGGACTGCCTCTGAAGAGCCGGAAACCAAGGCTTCCAAACGGGAGAAGAAGTCTCCACCAGAGGGTCCTGCCTCGGAGGGTGCTCTTGCCGCACAAAGTCCGCGCGGGGATCAGCCCTCTAAAGAGCCGTAAGTGATATAAAATGCTTAATAGTAAAGATGTTATACCTTACTTCCGAGGGAAATAACCGAAGCGTTTATCTTGAAGTTCGGATCTTAGCCCTTCTCAACAGAGCTCATCTTCAGGGGATCTTCTGCCGGAGATGATGGAGAGCGAAACGCCTCCCCCGGACTCCCCCGCTCAGGAAGCGGGTGACCTTGAGGTGTCGTCACGGAGGGCATCCCTGGGTCCGGTGAGGCCAGAAGATAATCCTATGTTCACCCAAAGTCCCCAGTATCCGGCCCTTGAAGAGGGCAAACAAAAGAATCCGGTGCCGTCTGGTATGCGGTCGGATGCACTGAGGGATCTGCTGAAGCGAGCGACCATCTTGGAAGAACACCGTATGTTGATGGGCACGGTGATGGAAAGGATTTCGTCCTCCGAAAGCGGGTTGCATGACACCATTATGAGTGTACTAACGGGCTTTGAGGTATGTAAAATGATATACATTTGTGATAGTACCGCACATTTTTAGGTGTGCCCTGTGTAGGTAGTAGCCCCTGAGACTCTAGTTGTCGCTGAGAACGGCGAGAAACAGAGGATCGTAGTCCCAGGTAATAACCGTACTTCTTTTATGTGCAGCTGGTGGAAGCTCCGGTGGCTAGCCGGACTAATGAGTTTGCCGAACTAAAGCGGCAACTGGATGCGGCAGATGCCGACATCGAGCTTGTTAACAAGCGGCTTGACGAGGCACAGGGTAAGTGATGTTTTCTGGTGAATGTCACATAGGAAGAGCAGCATGATGCCAGTATCTTTAATATGTTGTGACTGCAGATGGAGATGCCACCATGGAGACCCTTCGGGCGGAACTTGCCCGAGCCAAAGAACAAGCAAGGAGTAGTAATGCGGCTACTTTGAAGGCGGCCGAAGAATTGAGAGCCGAGAAGGCCGCACATTGCGAGAGCAAAGAGAAAATGGCCAAGATGGATGTAAAGTTAAAAGACACTGCCGACCGTTGCCAGTTCCTTGAAGAAGAAAACCGAGCGAAGGCGACGGACCTTGAAAAGGCCACGATGGCGACCAAAGACACCCGCTCTGCTATGAGAGCGAAGAAGGAGGAGCTGCGTGAAGCTGGGGATATTGTGGCTGGGAAGCCCTTTATGTTGTGGAGGAAGTCGGAGATCCGCAGTATGCCCCTCTGGATCGGCTGTCGAGTTCGGCAGACGCATATTTGGACTTGGCGGCGAGCGCGGTCGATGCGGCCGAATACTTCCGAGATCAAACAGATAGTGAAGTGGACAAGCTATTCTGGTCGCAGTTTAACGTTCCAAAGCGTCCACTTCCATTGACTGATCAGCTAGCCGAATGGGCCGAACTCAATAGGTTGTCCGGACTCGCCATGAGGTTTGTCGTGGATCAGCTGTGGCTGGAAAGGCCAAAGCCGAACAACTATTTTAGCTTGGTGCAGCAGTTCCTTGGTGCGGTGCCGCGCATCAATGCGATGAAGAGGTCGGCGTGCATAGAAGGCTCGCGGATGGCCCTTGCCCGTGTCAAAGCATACTGGGCGGAGATGGATGTTACCACTATTGCGGTGCAGGGTTCAGCCATAGGCCGAGTGGCTGCCGAGCATTATTTTGAAGAAGCTCTTGAGGGTGCTCGTTTGATAGAGTCCCAGTGCTCGAAGAGTATTATGTTCGAGTGACATGTATTCCCATTGTAAAAACAAAGTTTTAGTAAATTTATCAAGGCTGCATTTATACTTTTGCCCGAAATTAATATGATGCCTCCTGTGCGGCCGTTTTCGTATGTATATCCTGAAAGATTGCAGTCGTCGGCTTCAGCCCCCACGCTTATAATGTGGGGGTGTTCGCAGAAGACGCGTGTTCACACTTAATCCAACGTCTTGGTCCTATTGAGGAGGTGATAGCGCAGCTAACTAGGGAACCGGACTATAATGCTTTAACACTTTCACTTAACCATAGGAGTTTGACAGTGGGGCTACTATACAGCCCCTGGTGGCTCCGCACTCACCCGAATTCGAGGTGCGTACATGCCTGGCCAGGAAATGGCCCTTCGTTAAGGCGGAGGAATTCTAAGATTCCGTTAGGTCATCGAGTGGCTGATCAGTCTCATGCTATATCATGACAGTCGGTTTTCGGCTTTCTCTACTAAGGTGCTCGTCCGGATGAACCAGGGCACAATCGCAGTAGTTCTCCTGGTGCCGCCTTAGCCGATAGAGCGGCAAGTAAGGCAGCAAAACACAGGAGCCGGGCAAACCCAACATTTGACCAAAGACATGATTCGGAGCTGATGCATATAAGGCCAAATTCGTGACACCGAACACTCCCTAAGGTGTTCGGTCTTTATGGTGTAAACCGGGCCTAAATAGTGCCCTTTGTAAGAAGCCCCTGGTGTCCAGGTACGTGCATTATTCTGACGTGGCCACATGCCACGACGTCAACATCCTTCTCAATTGTACTGAGAATCCGAGGGATGTGTATCAACAAGAGACAGTAAAAAAGGTTGACGCAGGGTCTTAATCTAGAAAGAATCCTTGGAATGGGTCCCTGCTGCACGTCTGCGCCTGTGTCTCCGTTGTGCTGTATCCTGGACAGGTGTAGCACGATGGTCATTTGTAAAAGAGAGGAACTTAGGTGAAAAGTTGTCGTGCAAAAACATTGGTTTAAAGAACCATGTACAATTCAAGATGAGTAAAAATTGCCACTTGTCTGCGCGCATTGAGCCCCTTGTATTTGTAATAGGGGTGTGGCCATCAAACTTGTATGAATTACATATAGCTGCGTCGGACTCGTCTAACCGTGTCTGTAGTCTTGACGACCTATCGAATGCTTTAGTTGGTGAGGCCGTTTTAGTGTGCGGCTGCCAAGGCTGCCACATTCTCTTTGGCGTGTAGGGATCGCTCAATATTTCCATTTACTGTAATGATGCCACCTGGACCGGGCATCTTAAGCGTGAGGGAAGTGTAATGCGGTATTGCATTAAAGCGAGCGAAAGCTTCGCCTCCAAGTAGTGCTTGATAGCCACTTTGGAACGGAGCAATGTGGAAGGTTAAATTTTCACTACGGAAGTTATCGGGGAAGCCGAATATAACCTCTAGTAGTAGGGAGCCCGTGCAATGAGCCCTTGGGCCTGGCGTTACTCCTTTAAAGGTAGTATTATTGTGGCAAATTTTCGTTGGGTCTATCCCCATTTTGCGGATTGTATCCTGATATATAAGGTTTAGACTGCTGCCACCGTCCATTAGGACTTGTGTGAAGTGGTATCCGTCAATTATTGGATCTAATACCAAGGCATCCCATCCTGCGCGCCGGATACTTGCCGAGTAATCCTGATGGTCGAAGGTGATCCGTTGAGACGGCCAGTGGCAGAACTCCGCGGTGATAGGCCCTTGGGCATATTTATCTGGGAGTGCCTCTTTGTTTCTCCCCTTTATCACATGTAACACGTTTACTGCTTTGACTTCTAGTGGAAATTTCTTCTGTTCCCCAGTGCTTTGCTTGCGAGGCTCACCCTCATCTTCGCTTGGTGTATCCTGCCCCTTGTGTTTGGCGTTGAGCTTGCCGGACTACTTGAAGACCCAGCATTCTCTGTGGGTATGATTTGCAGGTTTATCGGGGGTGCTATGGATCTGACATATTTGGTCCAGAATTTTGTTTAGGCTAGACAGTTCATCTCTGGCGCCTTTAGAGTGCGGCTTTTGCTGACCTGGCCGAGAGCTTCTGAATCTGGCGTTTACCATCATGCTCTTCGGGCTGTCTTCTTTATTTCGGCGCTTATTATTTTTGCTGCATCGATTTCTCGTTTCCATCTCTAACTTCGGATGTACTTGGGTCACTGGTGCTGCATCGGGCTAGCCAGCTATCCTCGCCCGTGCAAAAGCGGGTCATGAGGCTTGTTAATGCTGCCATTGTTCTCGGCTTTTCTTGGCCGAGGTGTCTGGCAAGCCATTCGTATCGGACGCTGTGTTTAAAAGCTGCTAAGGCTTCGGCATCCGGGCAGTCGACTATTTGGTTCTTTTTAGTAAAAAAACATGTTCCAAAGCTTTCGGGCTAACTCTTCGGGCTGTTGAGTTATATGACTCAAATCGTCTGCATCCGGAGGTCGGACATAAGTCCCTTGAAAATTTGCCCCAAAAGCGTCTTAGAGCTCTTCCCAGCTTCCGATGGAGCTTTCGGGGAGGCTTTTAAGCCAGTGCCAAGTTGGCCCTTTGAGTTTGAGGGGTAAATACTTAATGGCGTGGAGATCATCTCCTCGAGCCATATGGATATGGAGGATATAGTCCTCAATCCAGACCCCAGGGTCTGTTGTTCCGTCGTATGCCTCCATGTTTACGGGTTTGAATCCCTCTGGAAATTCATGGTCCAGCACCTCATCGGTGTTCGGATGTTTGTTGTGTTGCATCGTATGCTGGAGCGCTTGCGTGGTCCATAGATGGATCTGGTTGCGCCGTCCTTTTGATGCGAGCCCTCGCGTGGATCGCGTATTGGCTTATGTGCGGCGTTGTTTGCTGCTCTATGTTGGCTGTGAGGTCGTCTATCTGGCCAGATGGCCATTTTAATTTTTGGTTGCGGGGGATCTAAAGCCTCCTCATCGAATTCAGGTAGCAACTTCCACTTCGGGTAGCTCTTGGTGGGGCGATTACCACCGTACTTTGCTGCTGTGTTGAGTACTTTACTACATCTGATTCTGAGTGTGTCTTGCGCAGCCTTAAGCCTTTGCTTCTGCTTTTTTAGACTCCTCATGGTGGCAACAAGCCTTTGATGGGCATTCTGTTGCTCCGGGTGTCTGTCCGGTGTGATGTCATCCGGACTATTATCTTTGATAGAGTTGGGTTGTTCGGTTTGATTCTTCGTGTTGCCGTAGTCCGGCGAAGGTTCACCCTTCTCTAACGCTGGGTCTATATGATCTTTGTTTCTGCCGAGGCAACATTTGGGGCGGCGCTTACACCGCCACTTTGACTGCTTCTCGAGGGGACAACCCTTCGTTGCGTCCTTCCATTCCTCATCATCGTTTTCTTTTGGTGTGTCCACCATGTATACGTCATGTGATGAAGTGGGCATCCAGTGCCCTGTGGGCAGTGGTTCCTGTTCGTCTCCTGCATCGTCGTCCATATCGTCGATGTCTTCGGAGTCAAAGTCGAGCATGTCGGTTAAGTCATCGACAGTGGCTACTAAGTGGGTGGTGGGTGGGCAACGAATTTCTTCGTCATCCGCATCCCAATCCTGCCGGAAATAGTTCGGCCAGGACTCTCCTGACAAGGAGAGAGACTTTAATGAATTCAGTATGTCGCCGAAGGGCGAGTGCTGAAAGATATCCGCGGAGGTGAACTCCATGATTGGCGCCCAGTCAGATTTGATAGGCACGAGCGCAGGAGGTTTGAGGTCCGTGGTCGGGGAAGGATCCGGTAGTTTGGCAACACGGCTCTCGTGAAGGGTAAGGTCGATATTCGGCTCGATCGCTGCTGAGGATATGGCCTCCGTGACGGGGTCTATCCACCCTTCCATGGATGGCGCAACTGGCTCCGAATTGAGGCTCGGAGCGGCTGCCGGTGCGATCTCCTGAATACGGTCCGATGGTAGAGCTAAATCGTACTCATCGTGACCGCGTGGTGCACAAGGCAGGGGCTCGAATCCGTCGAAGATCAAGTCTCCGCGGATATCGGCCATGTAATTTAAGCTTCCAAACCTGACCTGATGGCCAAGGGCGTAGCTTTCGATCTGCTCCAGATGGCCAAGCGAGTTGGCCCGCGGTGCGAAGTCGCCGAATACAAAGATCTGTCCGGGGAGAAAAACCTCACCTTGGACTGCATCGCTATCGATGATAGAAGGGCCATCAAGCCTAATGGCGAAGACACAGAGGAACTCTTAATGAAAGTACCAATGTCGGTGTCAAAACCGGTGGATCTCGGGTAGGGGGTCCCGAACTGTGCGTCTAAGGCGGATGGTAACAGGAGGCAGGGGACATGATGTTTTACCCAGGTTCGGGCCCTCTTGATGGAGGTAAAACCCTACGTCCTGCTTGATTTATTCTTGATGATATGAGTATTACAAGAGTTGATCTACCACGAGATCAGAGAGGCTGAACACTAGAAGCTAGCCTATGGTATGATTGTTGTTGTCCTACGGACTAAAACCCTCCGGTTTATATAGACACCGGAGAGGGTTATGGTTACACAAGGTCGGTTACAAAGGAGGAGATATCCATATTCGTACTGCCTAGCTTGCCTTCCACGCCAAGTAGAGTCCCATCCGGACACGAGACGAAGTCTTCAATCTTGCATCTTCATAGTCCAACAGTCCGGCCAAAGGATATAGTCCGGCTGTCTGGAGACCCCTAATCCTAGACTCCCTCAAGTTGGCTTACAATCGCCACTTCACACAAACAACAAGTTAACCATACATTATCTAGAGTACAATCAAGGTCTGACTACGGAAGAAAATAAAAGAAGACAACCCCAAATGCTAGATCCCCGATTGTCCCAACTGGGCACCACTATTGATCAACCGAAAAAGACACAAAACAGCGATCAAGATCTTTACCGAACTCCCACTTGAGCGCGGTTGCATCACCTGCACTGGCATCATCGACACATGCAGCTGTTTGGAAGTATCCGTGAGTCATGAGGACTCAGCAATCTCACACCCGCGAGATCAAGACTATTTAAGCTTATGTGTAGGGTAAGATAATGAGGTGGAGCTACAGCAAGCGCTAAGCAAGTATGGTGGCTAACATACGCAAATAAGAGCGAGAAGAGAAGCAACGCAACGGTCGTGAAGCTAGAAGTGATCAAGAAGTGATCCTGAAACTACTTACGCACAACCATAACACAAGAACCGTGTTCACTTCCTGGACTCCATCGAAAAGAGACCATCACGGCTACACACGCAGTTGATGCATTTTAATTAAGTCAAGTGTCAAGTTCTCTACGACCGGACATTAACAAATTCCCATCTGCACATAACCGCGGGCACGACTTTCGAAAGTTTATACCCTGCAGGGGTGTCCCAACTTAGCCCATCACAAGCTCTCACGGTCAACGAAGGATATTCCTTCTCCCGGGAAGACCCGATCAGTCTCGGAATCCCGGTTACAAGACATTTCGACAATGGTAAAACAAGACCAGCAAAGCCTCCTGATGTGCTGACAATCTCAATAGGAGTCGCATGTATCTCATTCTCAGGGCACACTAGATGAGACATCCTATGAGTAAAACCAGCCGTCAAGTGTCCCTGAGGTGGCCCCGCAGTCTACTCAGTTCAGAACAACACTTAGAGAAGCACTGGCCCAGGGTGGTTAAAATAAAGATGACCCTTGGGTTGGCCAACCCAAGGGAAGGGTAATAGGTTGTTAGGAAAATGTAAAACCAAGGTTGGGCCTTGCTAGAGGAGTTTTATTCAAATTGAACTGTCAAGGGGTTCCCATAACACCCAACCGCGTAAGGAACACAAAATCAAGGAACATAACACCGGTATGACGGAAACTAAGGCGACAAGAGTGGAACAAAACACCAGGCATAAGGCCGAGCCTTCCACCCTTTACCAAGTATATAGATGCATTAATTAAATAAGAGAAATTGTGATATCCCAATATATCCATGTTCCAACATGGAACAAACTTCAGCTTCACCTGCAACTAACAACACTATAAGAGGGGCTGAGCAAAAGTGGTAACTTATCCAAACAAAAGTTTGCTAGGAAGGATGGTTAGAGGCTTGACATGGTAGTATGGGAGGCATGATGAACAAGTGGTAGGTAGCGCGACATAGCAATAGAGCGCACAACTAGCAAGCAAAGAGAGAAGAGATATCGAGGGTATGGTCATCTTGCCTGAAATACCGCAAGGAAGAAGAACGAGTCCAAGAAGTAGACGACCCAACGTAGTCGAACGAATCCTCACAATTCCGGAATGAAACCAAAGCTAACGAGAGAAGCAACTCGGAAAGAAGCAAGCAATATAGTAAACAACTATCACTTAAACATGGCATGATGCACAACCAAGTATGATGCATGTTCAGTTTAAAGAGGCATGGCATGGCAATATGCACAAACAATACTACAAATTAAGTGGAGCGCAATATGCAGCGGGTTGCATATTGACGAAACACCACATTCAAAATTTAGTTCACTCTCGTTTATGTACCCAATAATATTAACTGTTATTAAACATGGCAAGGGGTGAAGCATAATAAAACTACCTATCTAGGCAAGTTTAAATGAGGCTAGAACAACAAGCAACAAGTCCGGAAAAATCCTCATGTGCATATTTTAAAGTTGGTACTGTTCTGCCCTATACACAATTTTAGAGTTGTTAAACATGCAAAGTACTGCCACCATGTTAATCTATGCATTTTTCTACCCCATTTACATATAAAGTTTATTAGAAACCGAGTTAGAGTTAATTAGTTATAAAATAAAGCATTTTTAACATTCCATTTTAGCAAATTAAACAAACAGCAAGTTCAAACATTTTAAACAAGCATGAAAGTTGGAAATTATCAATCTACACAAAATTCTAAGCACTTTACATATGTAATACATTTTAATATGATGCACGGTTCATGAGTTATTAAATGCATGAAGTACAAGGGCTTTTCTGCAAAATTGTAAAACCTGGGATAAAAGCGAAATTCGTAGACAGGTAAAAAAACATCCACTGGGCTGAAACATGCTGGCCCAATAGGAACAGGGGAACTGGAGGGGCTTCTCACCCATGGGCTCGGCCCAGTTGAAAGCAGAGGAGGCCGGCTAAGGCAGCGGTTGGACCGAGCGGAGATGGGGAGGCGCGGTCAAGCAAGGCAGGACCAAGAGCGGGCCAACACAGCGGCGGCGCGCTCATCCCCTGCTCGAAGCAGAGGATGCAGGGCGACGGTCACGGTGCAGAGGGCCATAGAAGAGCCCACGAATGCGAGGGGGGCGAGGCAACCGGCAAGAGGGCTTGATCCACAGCGGATCCGGTTGGAGACGGCGGGTTCGAGATGGAGGTCGCCGGAGTCATGAACATCAAGAGGCAGAGATACGTGAGAAGAAAGCAACCGCGAGAGGAGGAAGATGGAGGAGGTGCTGCTGTCATGGCTCACCGGCGGGAGGACAGCGGGGTCGAGCAAAACCAGCGAGGAAGTCAGAAATGGTCGAGGACGACGACGTTCGGGCGTGGGAGGTGAGGATGGCCGGCGCAAACTCCTCGGGGGCTCCCTGTTGCACAAAAAATTACACCAGGTGAGAGAGGGAGGAGGGAAGGAAGAAGAAAGGGAGGGGCATGGGTGCGGGAGATGAAGGGCGGCATTCAAGACTACTGCTGCTGCTTGGGTGGCCGACGGCCATCGGCGCGAGCTGGGGTGAGGGAGTCCTGGATTAGGGGGTCTACGGATAGCCGGACTATATCCTTTGGCCGGATTGTTGGACTATGAAGATACAAGATTGAAGACTACGTCCCGTGTCCGGATGAGACTCTACTTGGCGTGGAAGGCAAGCTAGGCAGTACAGATATGTATATCTCCTCCGTTGTAACCAACCTTGTGTAACCCTAACCCCCTCCGGTGTCTATATAAACCAGAGGGGTTTAGTCCGTAGGACAACATACAGTCAGACGATAGGCTAGCTTCTAGGGTTTAGCCTCTCTGATCTCGTGGTAGATCAACTCTTGTACTACTCATATTATCAAGTATAATCAAGCAGGACGTAGGGTTTTACCTCCATGAAGGGGGCCCGAACCTGGGTAAAACATCATGTCCCCTGCCTCCTGTTACCATCCTCCTTGGACGCACAGTTTGGGACCCCCTACCCGAGATCCGCCGGTTTTGACACCGACATTGGTGCTTTCATTGAGAGTTCCTCTGTGTCGTCGCCATTAGGCTTGATGGCTCCTTCGATCATCGATAGCATGCAGTCCAGGGTGAGACTTTTCTCCCTGGACAGATCTTTGTATTCGGCGGCTTCGCACTGCGGGCCAACTCGCCTGGTCATCTGGAGCAGATTGCGAGTTACGCCCCTGGCCATGAGGTCAGGTTTGGAAGGTTAAACTACACGGCCGATATCCGCAGAGACTTGATCTTCGACGGATTCGAGCCCCTTCTTAGTGCGCCACGCGGTCAAGATGAGCATGATTTAGCTCCCCCATCAGACAGTGTCTAGGAGATCGCGCTGGCAACTGCTCCGACCCTCAATTCGGAACCAGTTGTGACATCCATGGACGGGTGGATAGACCCCGCCACGGAGGCCGCACCCTCAGCGACGATCGAGCCGAATATCGACCTTACCCTTCACGAGAGCCATGATGCCACACTGTTGGATCCTTCCCCGGCCACAGACTCCGAACCTCCTGCGCCCGTGCCTATCGAATCCGACTGGGCACTGATCGTGGAGTTTACCTCCGCGGATATCTTTCAGCACTCGCCCTTCGGCGACATACTAAACTCATTAAGGTCTCTCTCCTTGTCAGGAGAGTCCTGGCCGAACTATGTCCGGCAAGATTACGGTGCGGATGATGAATAAATTCGCCGCCCACCCACCACCCACTTAGTAGCCACTGTCGACGACTTAACCGACATGCTCGACTTCGACTCCGAAGACATCGACGGTATGGACAACGATGAAGGAGTCGAAGGGTTGTTCATCCACAAAACGGCCATCCGGTCGGATAGACGACCTCGTGGCCAATATAGAGCGGCAAACGATGTCGCACATAAGCCAGTACATGATCCACGCGAGGGCTCGCATCAAAAGGACGACACAACCAGATCCATATACGGGCCATGCAAGTGCGCTCCAGTATGCAATACAACACAACAAACATTCGAACACCACGGTACACCCAAATACAGGGGTGCCGCACACCCCCTATGTTTCACCGATGAGGTGCTAGACCATGAATTTCCAGAGGGATTCAAACCCGTAAACATAGAGGCGTACGATGGAACAACAGACCTTGGGGTCTGGATTGAGGACTATATCCTCCATATCCACATGGCTCAAAGGGCCAGCTAGGCACTGGCTTAAAAGCCTCCCCGAAAACTCCATTGGAAGCTGGGAAGAACTCGAAGACGCCTTTTGGGCAAATTTTCAAGGGACCTATGTCCGACCACCGGATGCAGACGATTTAAGTCATATAACTCAACAGCCCGGAGAGTCAGCCCGAAAGCTTTGGAACAGGTTCCTCACCAAGAAGAACCAAATAGTAGACTGTTCGGACGCCGAAGCCTTAGCAGCTTTCAAGCACAGCGTTCGAGATGAATGGCTCGCCAGACACCTCAGCCAAGAAAAGCCGAGAACAATGGCAGCATTAACAAGCCTCATGACCCGCTTTTGCGCGGGCGAGGACATCTGGTTTGCCCGATGCAGCACCAGCGACCCAAGTACATCCGTAGTCAGGGACGGAAACGGGAAATCACAATGTAGCAAAAACAAGCGCCGGAATAAATAAGAGAGCCCGAAGAGCACGGCGGTAAACGCCGGATTCAGAAGCTCCCGGCCAGGTCAGCAAAAGCCGCACTCGAAAGGCAACAGAGACGAACTGTCCAGCCTAAACAAGATTCTGGACCAAATATGTCAGATCCATAGTACCCCCGACAAACCTGCAAATCATACCCATAGAGAATGTTGGGTCTTCAAGCAGTCCGGCAAGCTCAACGCCGAACATAAGGGGCAGGATAAACCAAGCGAAGATGAGGACGAGCCTCGCAAGCAATGCATTGGGGAACAGAAGAAATTCCCACCAGAAGTCAAAACAGTCAACGTGTTACACGTAATAATGGGGAGAAACAAAGCGGCACTCACAGAGACACATGCCCCAGGGCCTATCTCCGCGGAATTCTGCCACTGGTCGTCCCAACCGATCACTTTTGACCATCGGGATTACTCAGCAAGTGTCCGGCGTGCAGGATGGGCTGTCTTGGTACTAGATCCAATAATTGACGGATACCACTTCACACGAGTTCTGATGGACGGCGGCAGCAGTTTAAACCTGATATACCAGGACACAGTACGCAACATGGGGATAGACCCAACAAAAATTAGCCATAGCAATACTAACTTTAAAGGAGTAATGCCAGGCCCAGAAGCCCATTGCACGAGCTCCCTGCTACTAGAGGTTATATTCGGCTTTCCCGATAACTTCCGCAGCGAAAAGTTAACCTTCCACATCGCTCCGCTCCAAAGTGGCTAGCAAGCTCTACTCAGACACGAAGCTTTCGCTCGCTTTAACGCAATACCGCATTACGCTTCTCTTATGCTTAAGATGCCCAGTCCATGCGGCATCATTACGGTAAATGGAAATATTGAGCACCCCTTGCGCGCAGAAGACCGTGGCAGCCGCACACTAAACGGCCTCACCAACTGAAGCATCTGACAGGTCGTTAAGACCACGGACGCGGTTAGACGAGTCCGGCGTAGTTATATGTAATTGATACAGGTTTCATGGCTATACCCCTATTACAATACAAGGGGCTCAACGCGCGTAAACAAGTGGCAACTAGGCTCAACTTTACTCATCTTGAACTATACATATCTTCTTTAGTACAACCTACCTTTTTGCACGACAACCTTTCAACTAAGTTCCTCTCTTTTACAGATGACCATCGTGCTACACCCGTCCAGGATACGGCACAATGGAGACACAGGCGCAGACGTGCAGCAGGGACACGTTCCAAGGATTCCTTTTAGATTAAGACCCTGCGTAAACCTTTTTTACTGTCTCTTGTTGATACACATCCCCCGGATTCTCAGTACAATTTAGAAGGATGCTGACATATTGGCATGTGGCCATGTCAGAATATTGCACGTATCTGGACACCAGGGGCTTATTACAAAGGGCACTGTTTAGGCCTGGTTTACACCATAAAGACCGAATACCTTAGGGAGTGTTCGGCATCGCGAGTTTGGCCTTATATGCATCAGCTCCAAATCATGTCTTTGGTCAAATGTTGGGTTTGCCCGGCTCCTGTGTTTTGCTGCCTTACGTTCCGCTATATCAACTAAGGCGGCACCAGGAGAACTACTGCGATTGTGCCCTGGTTCATCCGGACGAGCACCTCAGTAGAGAAAGCCGAAAACTGACTGTCATGATATAGCGTGAGACTGGTCAACCACTCAATGACCTACCGGAATCTTCGGGATTCCTCCACCTTAAAGAAGGTCCATTTCCCGGCCAGGCATGTACGCACCCCGAATTCGGATGAGCGCGGAGCCACCAGGGGCTATATAGTAGCCCCACTGTCAAACTCCTCTGGCTAAGTGAAAGTGTTAAAGCATTATAGTCCGGTTGCCTAGTTCGCTGCGCTATCACGTCCTTAATGGACCAAGACGTTGGATCAAGTGTGAACATGCATCTTCTGCGAACACTCCCGCATTATATGCGTGGGGGCTGAAGCCGATGACTGCAATCTTTTAGGTTATATACATATATACATAAACGGCCGCATAGGAGGCATCATAATACTTTCGGGCAAAAGTATAAATACAACCTTGATAAACTTAATAAAACATTGTTTTTACAATGGGAATACATGTCATTCAAACATAATATTCTTCGAGCACTGGGCCTCTATCGAATGAGCGCCTTCAAGAACTTCTTCACAATAGTGCTCGACAGCCACTCGGCCTATGGCCGAACCCTGCGCCACGATAGTGGTGGCATCCATCTCCGCCCAGTATGTTTTGACACGGGAAAGGGCCATCTGCGAGCCTTCTATGCACGCCGACCTCTTCATCTCATTAATGCGCGACGCCGCACCAAGGAACTGCTGCACCAAACTAAAATAGCTGTTTGGCTTTGTCCTTCCCGGCCACAAATGATCCACAATAGACCTCATGGCGAGTCCGGACAATCTATTCAGCTCGGCCCATTCGGCAAGCCGATCAGTCAATGGAAGCAGACGCTCTGGAACATTAAATTGTGACCAGAATAGCTTGTCCACTTCACGATCTGTTTGATCTCGGAAGTATTCGGCTGCATCGACAACACTCGCCACCAAGTCCAGATATGCGTCCGCCGAACTCCACAGCCGGTCCAGAGAAGCATACTGACGATCTCCAAACTTCCTCCGCGGCATGAAGGGTTTCCCATCCGTGATATCCCCGGCTTGACGCAACTCCTCCTTCTTCGCTCTCATCGCAAAGCGGGTGTCTTTGGTCACCATCGTGGCCTTTTCTAGGTCCATCGCCTTCACCCGGTTTTCTTATTCAACAAGCTGGCAACGGTCGGCCGTGTCTTTTAACTTTACAGCCATCTCGGCCATTTTCTCTTTGCTCTCACAATGCGCGACCTTTTTGGCTCTTAACTCTTCGGTCGCCTTTAAAGCGGCCGCATTACTGCTCCTTGCTTGCTCCTTCGCTCGGGCAAGCTTCGCCCGAAGGGTCTCCACGGTGGTAGCTCCATTTGCAGTCACAACATATTAAAGATACTGGCATCATGCTGCTCTTATCATGTGACGATCACCAGAAAAATCACTCACCCTGTGCCTCGTCAAGCCACTTGTTGACAAGCACAATGTCGGCATCTGCCGCATCCAGTTGCCGCTTTAGTCCGGCAAACCCATCAGTCCGGCTAGCCACCGGAGCTTCAACCACCTACACATAAAGGCAATCTGGTTATTACCTGGGACTATGATCCTCTGTTTGCCGCCGTTCTCGATGACAACCAGAGTCTCAGGGGCTACTATCTACAAAGGGCACACCTTAAAATGTGCGGTATTGTCAAAAATGTACATCATTTCACGTACCTCAAAATCCGTCAATAGACTCATAAAGGCTTCATGCAACCCGCTTTTGGCGGACGAAATCCTTTCAATCACCGTACCCATCAACGTACGGTGCTCTTCTCAGATAGTCGCTCGCTCTAGCAGATCCCTCAGTACGTCCGACTGCATACCAGACGGTGCTGGACTCTTTTGGTTGCTATCTTCAAGAGCCGGATACTAGGGAGTTCGGGTGGCCATAGGATTATCTTCTGGCCTCGCGATGACACTTCAAGGTCGCCCGCTTCTTGAGCTGGGGAGTCCGGGGGAGGCGTTTCGCTCTCCATCATCTCCGGAAGAAGATCCCCTGAAGACGAGCTCTGCTGAGAAGGGCTAAGATCCGAACTGCAAGATAAATGCTTCGGTTATTTTCCTCAGAAGTAAGGAAGGATATCTTCACTATTAAGTACTTTTGGATTACTTACAACTCGTTAGAGGGCTGATCCCCACGCGGACATTGTGCGGCCAGAGCACCATCCGAGGCAGGATCCTCTAGTGGAGATTTCTTCTCCCATTTGGAAACTTTGGTTTCCGGATCTTCAGAGGTAGTCCTCTTCCTTCCCCGGGGCGAGAGAATGTCAGATTCTTCCCCTGGGTTGTCCTCCCTCATGGAGGTGCTCATTCCCTTGGTTGGAGTAGGTAGCGGTGAAGGCCCGCTTTCGCCCTCTTTATTCCCCCCTTCATCTTCCTTTGAGGGCACCAGGCAAGGTGCTGGCTCGAGCATTTTTTCCAGCACCGGATTGTCCAAGCCTTCAGGAAGGGGGGCCAAACACCGGATCATCGTCGCCTTTGTTATCCAGTCCTGGTCAAAGAGCGATTCTTCAGAATGATGTCATGATAAAGAAAGGGACAGTGTGTTCGGCCATGGGATTACTTACTTGGGCCGCGGCGCGGTTGCTGCTCAGGCCCACATCCTCGGTAGTTTCCGGACACTCTATTTGGGGTCCGAAGAACGATTTGTACATCTCCTTGTGCGCCAGGCCGAGGAAACTCTGAATAGTGCGCGGTCCTTCTGGGTTGAATTCCCACATGCGGAGGGGCCGACGTTTGAAAGGCTGGACTCGACGAACCAGCATGACTTGCATTACCATAACCAGACTGAAATCTCCCTCGAAGAGATCTCGGTTGCGGCTCTACAGTATGGGCACGTCCTTGGCTGGTCCCTAGCTCAGCCCCTGCTGATCCATGACATCAGTTGTGGTGGAGGGCCCAAGTGGAAGGTGGGGGCGGCTACCCACATGGCACTTCGGGGAGCTGTGATGTAAAACCACTCCCGTTGCCACAATCCGGACACCTCTAGAAAGGAGCCCTTTGGCCATGGAGCACCAGCAATTTTGCTTATTAGAGCACCTCCGCACCTCCGCGCGCTGCGTACTGCCCCTCGACCATCTTCGGCTTCACGTCAAAGGACTTGAGCCACAGGCCTAAGTGAGGGGTAATGCGGAGGAAGGCCTCACAAACGACAATAAATGACGAGATGTGAAGGAGGGAATCCGGGGCTAGGTCATGAAAATCCAGCCCGTAATAGAACATAAGACCCCTAACAAAGGGATCCAGAGCAAGGCCTAGTCCTCGGAGGAAGTGGGAGATGAACACAACGCTCTCGTTGGGTTCAGGAGTAGGGATGACCTACCCTCAGGCGGGCATCCTATGCGAAATTTCAGGGGTCAGGTATCTGGTCTCCCTCAACTTCTTGATATCCTCCTCCATGACGGAGGAAGCATCCACCGGCATTGAAGGCTGGATCCAGACATGATTGAAGGTCTGAAGCACCTGACCTGGGCTTTGGGTGTTAGAACTCGAGGCGGGGGAAGGATTCGATTGAGCATGGGGGGGGGAGGAAGTAAATGCCTTGTCCCTTTATAAAGAGGGTGAATATCAAGCGTCCTCCTCGTGGCCGTTTGGGACTTGCCTAAAATCTAGGAGTCCTAGGCACGGTTGGGTTACCCACGTCCGTATTGATGAGAATCCCATAATAAGGGGAACACGATCTCTCCTTTGACAAGGCGTGTCAAGAAACCGCCTCACGTTTTGTGCGGGGCTGGTTAAAGAAAAATGGTTCAAATAATTACCGGGCCATGGCATGATGTCATACTGCCAAAACGTGTCAGCAGATTGGATTTGTGGAAATATTATTCTCTCTATAGTGCTATGTGGAACTTATTTTGTAGGGTCGGACACTATCCTTGTATTCAAATTCTTCCGTGGTGTATTCGGAGGAGGAACCCGCCTTGCAATGCCGAAGACAACACTGCGCGTCAGGCTCGACGTCATTGAAGCCTGGTTCAGGGGCTACTGAGGGAGTCTGGGATTAGGGGTCTCTGGACAGCCGGACTATATCCTTTGGCCGGACTGTTGGACTATGAAGATGCAAGATTGAAGACTTCGTCTCATGTCCGGATGGGACTCTACTTGGCGTGGAAGGCAAGCTAGGCAATACGGATATGGATATCTCCTCCTTTGTAACCGACCTTGTGTAACCCTAACCCTCTCCAGTGTCTATATAAACCGGAGGGTTTAGTCCGTAGGACAAGGACAACATACAATCAGACCATAGGCTAGCTTCTAGGGTTTAGCCTCTCCGATCTCGTGGTAGATCAACTCTTGTACTACTCATATTATCAAGAATAATCAAGCAGGACATAGGGTTTTACCTCCATCAAGAGGGCCCGAACCTGGGTAAAACATTGTGTCCCCTGCCACCTGTTACCATCCGCCTTAGATGCACAGTTCGTGACCCCCTACCCGAGATCCGCCGGTTTTGACACCGACATGGGGCATGGAGGAGATCCTCCCCTCCAGATCGAACAGGGAGGAGAAGGAAGTGGGGCGCTGGTCTCCGGCGGGGCCAGTCGAAGACGACGACCTCAGGCAGGGGAGCTCGGGCTCCTGGATCGAGAGGGGAGGCGCGGGAAGGATGGACCCGAAGGGATGGTTGGGTGGCGGCGGAAATCAAGGATATGGTCGGAGGCTGCTGGTTGGCTGGATCCGATCTGGGAGAATCTCAAGAGAGAAAGGAGTTGGTCGGGGAGGCTGTGGGATCAAAGGAGGGGATCCCAAGAGGATTTGGTGGAGTGGCGGCGGGATGGGACATCTCCCTAGAAGTTAGGGTTTCTGGTTTATATAGTGACTGATTTAGGTTAGGGGCTAAATGGACCCTCCGATCGTAATCAGGCGGTCGAAAAAATAGGTTAGGAAAGTCTATATAAGAAACGCAGATGTTTTAGGGATGTTAGGGGATGATCCGGACCCCTCGGTAACAACATCCCGTGTCGGGTTCGGGTAAGCTTCGGACACACGCGAGGGGTCGATGCACTGTGCAAAGAGGGGTTAGGCAAACGAGGTCATGTGTGTGGTTGGACTGATAAGAGAGAGGAGGAATGCAACCCGGCAACCATTTCCAGAGACCGGAAACGTCCGACGATAGACCGACTATATTGTTGCTATAGTTATCCGTTGGGGCATCAAACGGACACCGAATGCGATGAAACTTGGCAGGCGGTCTACCTACACTATAACAAGACCGCACGCCAACTGTCATACCATTCCGAGAAATTTTTCCGTCCACTTATAAAATACTATTTCGAAGGTGTCGGGGGCACGTGCAAGTGTGTCTGGGCTCAGAACTGACAACGGAAAGAACTGGGAGACCCGGACAGATGCAAGTTTTGAAAACATGATGATGCAATGCACATGATGACATGGCAAGATGGAACACACAAGGGAATGACAAGGCAACAACAGCGAATCACTGGAAGACACCTGGCGCAACGGACTCGGGGCGTCACAACACTCCACCACTACAAGAGGATCTCGTCCCGAGATCTAGGATGGCAGCGGGGGAAACGGAAGAGGAAGGGGAAGAGGTAAAACTAAGTTGCTTCTTTGAAAATGAGTGAAACAAAAGAACCTTGCGAGGTTGAACAAATTGAAAGAAAGAATACAACTAATATGAACAAAGTTGAAAACACTCTATTAGAAAAGAGGAACAAGGAACCTTACTAGAGCCATGTAGGTTGAAAGACATAAGAAAAAGGGTTCCAATGGACAGGAAGTACATGCAAGCACTCCGGATGAAACGAGATGTACAAGGAACGATAAAGATCAATTACGACAACACTTCAGTTGGAAATGGAAGGCAAAGAATATGAAGTTGGCAAAATGAAAACACTAGGATGGGACTCTGGCTAGAAGAGGAATGATAGACACAACACTCCAGTTAAAACAAGATATAGAAGGAATATGAATGATGTCGTGGAATTGTCATGGCAGATGCCTTAGTGAAAGGACTTAAGCGTGGAGCCATGGCATCTAGGAAGCTTAAAGGGGTTAAAATGGGACAAAGGACACGAGGGTTTATACTTGTGGATGTGGGGCTCCAGCAATCCCTTAAGGTTCGAACACTGGGGTGCGCGTGAAGTCTTTCCTTCCCACCGATCCACGCCCTAGCTCGCTAAGATCTCGCGGACGAACTCGACGAACTTGCAACACAGAAAGACACGAGGTTTATACTGGTTCGGGCCACCGTTGTGGTGTAATACACTACTCTAGTGTAGTCGTGGTGGATTGCCCTAGGGATGATGATGAACAATACAAGGGAAGAACATCCTCCTGAGGTTGAGGTGTTCTTGTGAGTAGGCTCTCGATTGGGTTGGATCAAGCTAAGATGAGATGAGATGATCCCTCCTCGCCTCGCTTCGCCTTTTTATGGTGGCTAGCTCTACTTATATAGGCCCTGGTCCTCTTCCCAAATATCGAGCAGGAAGGGAGCCAACAACGGTGGGCAAATTTGAAGGGGGACAGCTAGTACAAGCTATCCTGACAAAAGTGGTCTTCGCCTGCGAAAAGCTCTGGTGGTGACGCCGTCTTGGGATCCACGATGACCTCCATCTTGCCGTCCTCCTGGTCTTGGTCTCGTTGCACCAATATAGCAACCGTTGCCTGATGCCTCGGTACTCTTCGTCTGCGCCGGCCTCCTTAGCACCAAAGAGGAAATAAGGATGCTGCGCGCGCTGGCGTCTGCTTGTCACCCGCCTAGTGTCGTGCGTCATGGCTCACGTCATGAGGCCCTGGTGAGGTTTGCCCCGCCTTGATATCTCCGCTCCTCGTGAGCATGCCTGGCTAGGCCTCTCCAGATGAGGTCTTGCATCGTCTGCCTCGCGAGGCCCTCGCGAGGGTCTTGGATGCCTTGTTGATGAAGATGGGTCGTACGGCCTGCTGGCTTAGCCACTCCGTGGGCCGCAGGCAGGCAAGTCTGGGACCCCCGTTCCTAGAACACCGACAGTAGCTCCCGGGCCCAAGGTGCGCTCGGGCTTGGCTTCGCGACAAAGCCAAGGGCCAAGTACAGAGCGCCACGGGCCCCCAAAGCTTGCAGCCTTTGCTGATGCGTGGCGGTTGATTGGATGTGGGCGTATCCGCTTCCCCATGCTGCCTCGGCAACTGCACGACTTGACAAGTCCCTGTGACATGCAAGGAAAACCATCATTACCTGCAATCGTGGGAGACGTCGGTTGGCCTTCTCTTGCTATAAATGGGGAGGGGGGGCGGAGCCCCCATCGCCCATCTCTTCCTCGCTTGCTTGCTTATTCCTCCTTGCTCCACTGTTGAGAACAATGGCACCCATCAGAAAGTTTTCTACTGAAGAGAAGGGAAAGGCTCCCCATGATGATCCGGGGCCTCTTCCGCTGAAGAAATGGTTGATCCATCGCCGCGATGAAGTGGCGATGCAAGTGGTGTTGAGGCCTTGGTGCGAGCGGCCTCCTCTGGGGTACCCGCTGCCCTTGTACGCCCAAGCCTAGGGCTTGGGAGGACGAAGTGACAAGCAGCGCCGCCCATGCCGCATCTAGGGCGGTGACACGCGCCGTCGCCCCTAGGGTTCACGCCACGGACTCCTCGCGCGAGTTGGTGCTGTGGGCGCCGATGCCTCCAAGCTCCTGGATCCGCTTCCCGCGGTTCTTCTCCAACGTGATGCCGCCGAGGGGGCCTCTCGAGCTCTGGCTGCAGCACGCCAACTGTAGCGCTCCGGCGACCGGAGCGGAGACCGAAGCGGTCCCCACCGGCAAGATCTTCATGACTCGCTGCTGGGGCGAGATCGTGCGGGTCTTCCGCGCGAGGGGCGCCCTCGCGATCTACTTCAAGTACGACGGTGTATCCACGCTCTTCTTCAAGGTCTTCGATGCTGAGGGCCACTGCCTGGAGTGCTGCTCTGGAGAGGTGCGCGAGGCTGATGCACGCTCCGCTCGCGACCACTCCAGCAGCAGCAGCAGCCCTCCTGAGCTCTATGAGACTCCGGAGACGAGCGATGACAGCTACGTGCCCCCGAGCTCTCGTCGCTCTCGGAGCAAAGCTACGGCGTCTGTCTGTCGCCGCCGCTAATCTGGATGGGGTTGGCGCCGACCTCCCGTGGCCCACTGTTGATGATGGTGTCCACCACGGAAGGATGTAGATAGGATTCCCCATAGTATCAGCTTTTGTTTCCTGCGAAGAGTCATGAATTACCCCGTGGGGGCATGTAAGGGTCCGTAATGTCTTCTGTGCTTGTCTTCCCTGTTATGAAAATTTGGTGAACGCATGTCCCGTTAAGGTTCGGTCCCCCCTTTCTTTCCTCGCGATAGCTTGTTGCTCTACGCTGACAGGTCCCGGTCCCCAGGTAGGCTACAGCCGTCGCTGGTATGCCAGGTCGCGTCCCATGGTCAAGGCCAGGAGGTGTGCGGCCCGAGGTCCAGTAAGAGCCCCTAAGGCGCGATGCTTAGGAGGCCCCCCTTAGCGCTCAAGCAGCCATGGTAAGGCGAGAAAGGGAGTTGACGTGGCCGCAACGGGGTTGCATCAAGGCGAGTGTGACCATTAGGCCCAAACATTTAGCCGATCCGAGTGCGGGACTTATCTTGTTGATCTCGTGGTGACTCCTGATGCTACGCTAGGGCTGCGCGCCTATTCATGTGGCATAGCTAGGCCGGCCCATACGAGTTTCCCTCCCCTCATGCTCTCCTTAATGCTCTACGTCCTCAGGTCCCGACCCTTCAGCGAGCTCAGCCGCCGCTGGTATGCTAGGTCGCGATGCTGTGGTCAAGGCTAGGTGGTGACTCCGCGGGGTCGGCGGTACTGTCCTAGAGAGGAGGCAGATCCGGCTTGAACTTGCCCGGCTAGGGGACGCTACGCAGCTCTGGGGTGAAGGCGCAGAAGCCAGCCGTGTATGCCGAGGCCCCCTTCGGAGGTGGAGCTTGGTCTTGATGAGGTCTGCGCTGCACCGCTGCGGGCGGTGCGCGGTCTTGATGAGGTGGCACGGGGAGCGCAGGTACAACTTCTCGCGGCCATGGAATTTTTTGGCGGCTTCTCTCTTCGCACGTAGGTGCCGGGCGTGGCGGATCATGCCGCAGAGCCGCGCGCCTTGGTGCCAAGGCGCTGTCTTGGGGCTGAGCTGGTGGAGGCACGCCATGAGCCCCGTCGCCCGCGGCTGGTTGAGGGGGAGGCTGAGAGTGGGACGGCACCGGAGAGCCCCCTGCGGCGCGGACGAGCTCGGCGACGCGGTCGAGCCACTCCTCGTAGAGGTCGTCGACGAGGCGGTAGCGCAGGAGCTCGTTTGCCGCGAGGAGCGCGGCCCGTGCCTCCATGGGAGCGCAGTGCGCGTGAGATGAAGAACCGGCAGGGGTCAGCAATGGAGTGGCGATGCGGCCGTCCTGCCGCACCGAAGGATGCAGCGAGGATGCCTGCTGCTCGTTCCCTGTCGGGCCGGTGGCAGCGTTGGCTGCGGGAGACGGAGAACGACGATGTGGCCCATCGACGGGAGCCGTCTGAGCGACGCGGGCGGTGAGGGCAGCTCGACGCTCAGCTCGAGCACGGCGAGCATCCGCCATGGAGACGACGCAGCGATGGAGCGACAAACTGATGGAAGGGAAACTACGGCGCACCCCTACCTGGAGCCCCAAATGTCGAATGTGGTGCTCCGGCAAACCCTTAAAGTTTGAACACTGGGGTGGGTGCGAAGTCTTTCCTTCCCACCGATCCACGCCCGAGCTCGCTAAGATCTCGCGGACGAACTTGACAAACTCACAACACAGAAAGACGTGAGGTTTATACTGGTTTGGGCAACCATTGTGGTGTAATACCCTAGTCCAGTGTGGTGGTGGTTGATTGCCTCTAGGGCTGATGATGAACAGTACAAGGGAAGAACAACCTCCTGAGGTTGAGGTGTTCTTGTGAGTAGGCTCTCGATCGGGTTGGATCATGCTAAGATGAGATGAGATGGTCCCTCCTCGCCTCGCTTCGCCTTTTTATGATCGCTAGCTCTACTTACATAGACCATGGTCCTCTTCCCAAATATTGAGCGGGAAGGGAGCCAACAACAGCTGGCAAATTTGAAGGGGGACAGGTGGTACAAGCTATCCTGACAAAAGTGGTCTTCGCCTGCGAAAAGCTGTGGTGGTGATGCCGTCTTGGGCTCTACGATGACCTCCGTCTTGCCGTCCTCCTGGTCCTGGTCTCGTTGCACCAATATAGCAAGCTTTACCTGATGCCTCGATACTCTTCATCTATGCTGGCTGACTTAGCACCAAAGAGGAAATAGGGATGTTGTGCGCGCTGGCGCCCGCCTGGTGTCGTGCGTCATGGCTCAAGTCACGAGGGCCTCGTGAGGTTTGCCCCGCCTTGATATCTCCGCTCCTCGTGAGCCTGCCTGGCTAGGCTACTCTATAGGAGGTCTTGCGTCGTCCGCCTCGCGAGGCTTGGACCCTCACGAGGGTCTTGGATGCCTTGTTGATGAAGATGGGCCGTACGGCCTACTGGCTTAGCCACGCCATGGGCCGTAGGCAGGCAAGTCTGTGGATCCCCGTTCCCAGAACGCTGACAATACTGGTTCGGCCCTTTGCGGAGAAGGTAAAGGCCTAATCCAGTTTGAGGTGGTATTGCTTATGTTTCGATTGCTAAGGAGCGAATCTGCTTGACCTAGCTTTCGATCTGTGGTTACTTGTCCTGAACCACCACCGGGCCATCCCTTTATATACAGGGGCTGACGCCCAGCGGCTCATAGAATCCCGGCCGTCTCATAAACAATGTTCGGCTCGGTCTCTAACTATTCCTACCTTACAATACAAGTTATGTACATACGACAATTTATCTCTACGGGCCTTGAGTCACCTTTGAGTCTTGGGCCCTTAATTGAACCGCCATCTTCCAGAGCTGACTTGGGCTTCATGAACCTCCATAGCTATAACCCGGCCCCTCCCGGGCGGGTCATACCTAATAGTCATATCCCAAACATTAGGCCCCAGATTGATTTGAACTGGTTCATGTCAATCTTCAACATTTATAGGAAATCTTCTACTCCATATTGTGCGAGAATTTGTAACCCGCCATGATGTCATCTCCAGGATTTGTGATAACCCGCCTTGACGTTATCCGCCATTATCTAATATATCTCAATGATCTTTGTCTTAATGATTATCCCGAGAATCGAGGCATCCTGGTAGCTGGATGACCATATTTTCGGTCTCCTTGTATTTCGCACCTGCATGTTCCCTGTTTCCTTATAAATAGGATCCGGAAGCCATCTCCCATTTTGTCCTTCTTCCTCCTTTCTCTTGCAACCCTTCTACCGCTCGAGCTCCGCCGTCACCACAGAGCACCTCGTCTTCCTCGACCTCGGCTGTTGCATCAACCTGAGTCGATCCAGATGATGGCGGCAATCCTCCGTAGCAGATCTGCAATGGTAAGTTTCTGCCTTCTCCTACCTTAGATCCGCATTAGAGGTTGCGAGCTTCTATGTGTTCTTCGTAGTTCATCATAGTTCATCGTAGTTCTTCTTCCAGGCTGTACCGCGAGTTCCTTTGATCTAGAAATGGCGTTAAGCCAATGCGGTAGTTGTTTATTTCCACTTTGGATATCAGTAGATCCCCTTTACTAGAAGAAAAAAAATCTTGTGCAAGCTCATGAACTCATCTATACTGACTTTTAGGTCTAGATTTATTTTCCTTTTCCTGAACAACTGTTGAACCAAAATAATAGTTGCAGCCTGTTAAACTTGTTTACCTCAGTACTTAGTCAATTTTTCGTTGCTGGCAGCTCTTGAATATCTTTAGGTATGGCGGCTTATCGTGCCGTCTTATTTTTCCTTCATATACCATTAGCCCTTCTTTAAGCCGCCATTATACATCTGTACCACAATCGTTAGCTTGAAATTCCTCCAATTAATTTGAGCCGGCAAATTACTTCCTTTTAGATTGTCCTTTCGCCATGCCACCGAAGACAATGAAAACTTGCAACTAGGTCCCTTTCACAGTTACGGAGGATATTCTAAAGGATTTTGTCACGGTCGGCTACTTACCAGAGAAGAGTGTCATGTCTTAGCGTGCCCCTGATCCAGCCGAAGAGAGAACTCAACCAAAGGATGGTGAAATCATCGTCTTTACTGACCATATGAACAGGGGTTTCTTGCCGCCCGGCTCAAAATTCTTTAGAGATGTTCTGCATTTTTTCAAGCTTCACCCGCAAGACATTGGACCCAATTCCATATCAAACATCTGTAACTTCCAAGTTTTCTGCGAGGTTTATCTTCAAGAAGAACCTACTGTTGACCTCTTCAGAGAATACTTCTACTTGAACCGCCAGAACGAGTACACCAATGGCCCGGGCTTAGAACTTGGCGGGATTTCGATTCAGCGCAGACGGGATGCCATCTTTCCTTTAGTAGTCTTGCCAAGCCATCCCAAGGATTGGAACCAAACCTGGTTCTATTGCAAAGACACTTTGCCGGCTGATGAAAATCCAATGCCGGGTTATTGCGCTGAGCATCTTAATGCTAAATATTTACTCCCTGATAAACTTACCATCGTTGAATGCAAGAAGCTTGTCCCAAAGATCAAAAAGGTTCAAGCCTTCTTAGGAAATGGCTTAACCGGAGTTGACTTGATCCACTGTTGGATTGCATGGCGGATCATCCCTCTGAGCCGCCGATCTGACTTGATGTGCAACTATAGCGGAGGAACAGACGATCCATTACGTCATAGCTCCTTGTGTCTAACTTAAGAAGGCATTGTCGAAATGGCGACCAGCCTCGTTAACAGCAAATATGAAGACTGCATCATAGTAGGGTTGAATCCTTTCTGCAAGCTTAACCCCGCACCAGAGGTAAATCTTCTTGACTCCTTTTTCCTTAGTAGTTAAGTATTTGCATGAGTTTCAACATGTTATTTTTCTACATGCTAAATCTGACTTTTGGAAGGCCAAATATGATCATGAAGCTGTGTCAGGACCCCGATTCCAAGTCACATCGATCTAGCCGGTAACACCTCATATCACTTTGCGTCCTTACGCACGGTATTCCCACGGGTGTCGCCTTACCATGGCCCAAGACCGTTTGCGCCTTTTGGCTCACGTATATGATAGTGTCGCTAGCATCCATATGATAGAGAACCCGGCCCGACATGGCTAGTCGTGAACCCAAAGCGGCACTAACCTATGGGGACATGCATACATGAATCACATCGAGCATGTTCGTTAGCAGCGTGTGAATCCGGGCTGTAGCACTGGGCTAACAGGACTCCGAGAACCCGGGCTATAGCAGGCTAGGCAGGACTCCGGATGTCACTGCGTGACATTTCCCTGAAAGGACAGACACAGGAACAAAGTGAAACACATGTCGGCCAGTCAAGTGTCCTGAGCAGTAGTGCTGGGCTAACAGGACTCAGGTGAACCGGGCTGTAGCGGGCTACTATGGCTCATGGAAGCACTAGACTACATTTCCCCATAAGAGAGGCTGGCAAGGACAAACAACTAGATTGTTGGATCCCACACATACCAAGCATTTCAATCATACACACAATATGCTCGATATGTTTAAACACAACATGGCATCACAACATAACTCTACAACTCAAGTATTTATTCATTAGGCTCCGAGGAGCGAGATATTACAAACATGGGTCTCATGACCCAACAATCATAGCATACAATTCAAAGCACATGCGGAAGCTTAACATGTCTGAGTACAGACATCTACAAATGAAAAAGGCTAAGAAGCCTGACTATCTACCAGATCCTACCGAGGGCACAAGATCGTAGCGGAGGTATCAAGCTAAACGTCGAAGTCCACACGGAACTACTAGCTAGACTGACGTCTCTCTGCAAAACATAAAATAGACAAACATGAGTACAAATGTACCCAACAAGACTTACATCAGAACTATCTACATATGCATCGGTATCAATAAAGGGGGTGGTGGAGTTTGACTGCAGCAAGCCAGCTTTTGACTCAGTGGCTAACCTGAACTACGACTGCAAGCAACTCTTTTGAGGTGGCGCAAACGAGTCCACATATTCACCATTCAATACACCACTATGGATCCGCTCCCGTCTCCCTACGGGAAGGCCATCCATAGCACTCACACTTATCTTGCGAGTTTTAGAGTATCCACTTTCACTTGTCTATGAACTGTTATAGGCAACCCAGAAGTCCTTCACCGTGGATACGGCTATTCGAATAGATCATTTATAACCCTGCAGGGGTGTACTTCTTGACACACGCTCTCGCCACTTACCACCATGTACACGTCGTGTATCTCGGCAACCTTCAAGCGGAAGCCTGGCGAGGGAGTCGGCCATGACCTGACTAACCACACAAGTCTCTAGTCCAGGTTTATCGCCTATTCGGGTTCCATCCGCGAGGAGATCCGACCGGAGTTTCGCTCACAGCCCCAAACGATGTGTGCAGGGTTCCCGAGACACCAAACAGGCGCCCGGTACACCGTGCCACGGTGTATCTACCGCATCATAGCCCACCCCTAGGGTCAGCACTACGCACGGCCGCCAACACATATCCTACAAACACCAGAAACTAGTTGCAACTCCTGGACAGAGGACAAGGGAAATTAATAAGTCGAGAGGGTCCATTGGTTTCGGGCCCAATGCGTGGTAGTAGCTGTTCATGGATCACAAACACAGAACTCAGTTCCTGAGGACGGCTGCAATGAGACAACCCACCATGTACTCCTACATGGCCTCTCACTGCTACCTTTACCAAATCGTGTTCACACACTTAGCTCTCAACGATAGGACATGTTCACCACATTCCAATTCATCCCCGATGAATCAGACCTGACTCAACTCTAAGCAGTAGCAGGCATGACAAACAAGCATGAATGAGTAGGCACAACAGGGCTCAAACAACTCCTACTCATGCTAGTGGGTTTCATCTATTTACTGTGGCAATGCCAGGTCATGCAGAGGATAAGGGTTTCAACTACCGCAGCAAGTAACAGATGAATCGTTGTTGTCCTAATGCAGTAAAAGAGAGCAGGAGCGAGAGAGTGGGGTTGTATCGGAATGAACAAGGGGGTTTTTCTTTCCTGACACTTCTGAAGATAGTATAGCTCTTCATCGGTGTCATCGAACTCACCGTCGGAACATACATCTACCGAGGGGGAAGAACCACCAATAAAGAGAGAAACGACACAATCAATGCAATGCAGAATATGATGCATGATCATGACATGACAATATGCTGTGATTTGAGCTAATGCAGCTAGCAACAAAAGGGTTTGAGTTGATTTGAACCAAAGGTTCAAATTCAAATTCAAATTATGAATTCATAATGTGCATTATCATGTTTTTATCCAAACAGCAATGTTAAGTTGTTTAGTCATGCATGAAACCAGTACAGATGGATAGATTGGATTTTTCTGATCATTTTTCATATATAACTTGTTTCATTTGGAGCTACGGTTGTATTTCTATGAATTTTAGAAGTTTTGGGCATTTTCTGGATTTTCTGATTTATTTTAAATCCAGAAAATCATTTATTGTGTCAGCATTGTGTCATGCTGACCTTAGCAAGTCAACAGACCCGGTCCAGGTCAAACCGGATGCATGGGTCCTGCATGTCAGTGACTCACGCTGGTTAGTCCCACAGACAAGTGGGTCTAGTCAACGCTGACTAGGTCAAAGTCAATGCCGACACGTGGGCCACATGGTTATCACCAATCTAAACAGAAAATTGATCTAACCTAAACATGCACTGGGGCCCACATGGCAGTGGCCCTGGGGGTGTTTAGCGGGGTTATTAGTGCTAAATAAGCCGACGCCACGTCAGCAGGTGACGCCAGCGACCACAGCAGCGGCGGGATCTCGCTGGAGTTGATCGGGGCGGCGCTACAGGCCGCGACTGGTCGCGCTGTGGGCACCAGGAGGGAGTCCGTTCTCCCGCGCATCTAGGGGCGCACGCAGCTGGGCATAGGGAGGCCGGGGTCGACAGCGGCGACGACTTGGGCGGCGGCCGGAGCTACGGGTTTGGGCGGAGCGAGGCTACGGAGTGCTAGGGGCTGGCTGAGGGGCTATGCGGACTCCTGGGGCAGCTAGGAGCTCACTAGGCTCGTCGGACTAAGTGCAGCAACATAGCAATGCCATGCTCGGCGTCCATGGTGGACGGTGGCACTCGGTATGGTGGCTAGCACGGCTACAGCGCGGGAAAACCACGGGGAGAAAGGGGAAACGTAGGAGAGCTCACGGGGGGGGGTGCTAGCGGGGAAGACGTCGAAGTCGGGGAAGCTCTGAACGCGCCGAATCGGAGCCGGCGATCTTCGGTGCCCGTTGGTGAAGACGACGACGGTGGCGACGAAGAAGGGCCTCTGGGCATCGCGTATCTTGGTGGAGAGGGCAAGGCAGACGCGGCAGAGCTTCTAGGCTCAGCGGCAGGGCAAGGGGTGGTCGGTCGCCTTGGGTACGGCGAACGGCGGGGATGGTGGCGTTCGGTGGTGAGAGGGAGAGAGAGCAAAGGAGGGGGACGAGATCGAAAGAGAGTGAGAGTGGGTCAGCGGGATCGTGACGACACGGGGAGAATCATCCACGCGTCCAGGGCTCCTCGGCAAGCAGGAGGTGGCGCGGAGCGCGTGGGTGTGCACGGTGGCCACACGCCCTCCTGCCCACTAGTAGGAGGTTGAAGATGGTGGAGGGCCTGGTGGGCTGGGCCAGCAGTGCTAGGCCAGGTGGGCTGCAGGTAAGCCAGGTAAGGCCCTTTCCTTTGTCTGTTTATTTCTTCTATTTTGTTTTCTTTTATTTAAACTTGCCACTTTTTAAAAATTTAGAACAATCAAAACAGTGCCAAATATCCTCCAAGTATAATTTATGTTGCTCATTGGACATTTCCAAATGCACATAAATTATCACAGAGCATTTAAAGACATATCCATATATATATTTGAATATGTTTTCAAATTCAAATAGAATATTGTTTTAAATTCAGAGACCAAATAATTTCTTAAAAATGTTCCAAAATTTTGGTTTGGTATATAACCCTTGCCAAAATTCTCAAAACTAGTTTTAGGAAATTTTGGTTTCACTGAATGCAATTTAAAGGGTTCTTGCCCTTCTTTTAACTAAAGTTTTGAGGCTTCAACAATCCTCAATTCAAGTTTCACAAATTTAAATATGATGCCTGAATGAAGATACAACTATTTACAGGCAATATTCTAGGGCTGAGACAACTCACCCCCACTAGACAAGAATCTCGTCCCGAGATTCAAGACGCGAGGTAAGAAGACAGAGGGGACACAAAGCTAACATGATCTTCACGATCCAACTGTCCTTCTCAAAGATGTTGATTCATTGCTTAAATTTGATCTTGACGTCTTTGCTTTCGAGATCTCCATCCAAAACGATGATGGCAGAAAGAAACTCTACAGGAATCGATCTCCTCGAAGATCGAGTACTCAGGATCAACTCAGGGAGTGAGACGTTGAAACATCTCTTGAGCTAAGAGACAAAACACACATCAGGGGTGATGGAAAGAAGCGGATGACAAGGGTTCAAATCGGTAGACAATAATTCCACACATGAGAGGGTGGTGAACGATGTCAACATAGCGAGGAGTTAGGTTGCCAAGATACCACAACGAGACACCTTAAGGAAGGTGACTCGCAGAAATATTCCCTTAAGTGGCAAAAAGAATTACTTTTGATCCATAGATCATTGAAACTCTCTATACCAACCTAAGGCAATTCACAAATGATCATTTAACGGAGTTCGAGAGAATGACATACTCGGGCTAGAATGGATGATGTGGACTACCTTGTTGAAGAAAACGCGATGGATGATTTGCTTATCATCGGAAATAGATGGAACCCATGGTAGGACCACTTTGAAGATGATCCTGATCAGTAATTACTGAGAAGGGTAGTCCGTAGTAGGATGACACAATGGCGGTGCAAGCTGGGAACAAAATGCAAATGCTAGGAATGATTCTAGTAACTGGGGAGAACCCCAACAGTAGAGAGAGATTCCACTGTTTGAAAGGTTATGGCATAATCGAAGAAACTGGGAACGGATCCCAGTTAATGCTGACGATAAATCCTAGTGCTTGCGCGTGCTCTCAAGAACTTGAGCATTTCCGTATTCATTAAGGTTTTACCAATATCCGTGTCAAGGATCCTGGCAACACAACATGCTACCATGATGAATAATGGTGGAAGATGCTGATGCAAAGAAAGATAACACTTTCTCAGATTTCACCTTAGCGAGGCCAAGGAATCAAAATCTGGATGATCGACTGAGAGACATTTAGCGCTCCGCTCCTAATGTTCTCCTTCATGTGCTAGCCTAACCCATTCATTGAAATGGTTTGGTATCTAGAACATCAGGTAGTAGGTCAGACTCCGGGAGCTCAGGAATCCATAAGGAATAACTATTGGAGTAAATCCTACGTAATCCTTATGGGGAGGTGGCCAACTTACTCAATCAAGATACTACAATAATAGGTCTTCCGGCTGGGTGTGTTGGCCACGACATCCACTTTGCCGGGTTACAGAGAGACCAATATTATAGATCTTGGGAAAACGTCCCAACCATCACATCTGCCTTAGATTCAGATCTGGTTGGTGTCAGGATATTCCAGACTCATCGAGTCTAGAAGGAAAATGAAAGTTTGCAACACAAATTGATGAGATGACATTGCGAGATTCTTAGGAAATGGATTATGGTAGTAAGCTCCAAAACATGAGCTGGTTCTGCTAAACACATGTGAACACGCTGTCCCAGACAAGCATGACCACATGGTGGTCTTACAATGAAACACAACCATGTCCTGGTTGGGAACCATCATCAAGGATATCGAAGTCCTTGCATAAGTCATATGATTAGCTCTTATGGAGAACTTCTTCTCCCTGAACAAGTCAATCAGTGGCTTGGTGTGCTAGGGATACGTATGGAATGAAGATGATCAGTCTATCAGACCATAGAATACTTCGCACGTGCATGACTGACTTGGGATGATTCCAGAGGAAGCAAAACAAACTTTCCTGAATTCACGGCGGCAACTTACATAAAATGCACGTGAATCAAAGGAAGTCACTTCTTTCATCCAAACATATACTTCATGAACGGGGCATGAAGAAAATGCTTACACAAGTTTCCAACACTAGCTGGATGTTCAACACAAATCATGGAGGAGACAAAATGCCGCTGATGGGCTCAACAGCAACTCATCGGAATTTCCATATCACTGGACTTCCACCACTATGTGAACAATGTGATAGTATTGGTCAGACCAAGGATGTAATGGTGTATGCTCGAGGAGTCAACCACGAGTAAGACAACATTACGAATATCGTTGGTTCTGGTTTGATTTGAGGATAGCCCACACTCAAAACAAAGTTTGGACAAGACAATAGATCCAACATCTGATCAAGAGGACCAATCGATGAAGATATCATCTTTCTTCAACACACACACAAAAGATATCCCTTGACACGAACTAAGTCAGACAAGCTTTTATCTTCTAACTCTCCAAGTTGTTGTTTAGCTTAACCAACTAGCTCAGGGGTATCCAACATAAATTCTTGGAGAATGGGTGGTTTGGAGGAAAACCAGCATGATCACGAACTCAACATAGCGGTCAGGTGTCAACCTGGTAATACTTCCGAGAAGATATTCGGAACATCACGAACCACCGATATGTTACTATGCTCAAGAACAATCTTGCTTTCGAGGCAAGATGATATGATCAAATAAGAAAGGGGTTGAATAATCCTAACTCATTGATCGAAGAGTGCACCAGAAATAAGGACTAGGTAGCACGATCAACCTTAGGGTGATGATTCAATAATCAGCACACTAAGAATGATATTAATGTCCATTAACTACCAAGCAGCGGAGTTGCTAGGAGTATTTATTTCACACATCATAGTTCACTTGCCGGCATTCCGGTTGCGACGACAAGGGACCGAGGAATGAAAAATGATGGCAAGAATTATCATTGCATCAAGAATTCATAAGAGATGGTGCAATTCTCACGATATTCTTGACATAAAGTGGGTAATACTTCATGGTAGAACAGAATCAAAAGCTTGATTGCATTTTATCTGCGGAATACAACTGCTTTGACCCAATCTTAGAAATGGATGAGGTACTGGAGCTTGTTTCTCCTAGTCATTCTGGAATAGAATGGTTTGATGGACCACAAGAATAATAAGCATTGATAGACACAGATGCACAATTAGTCCTGACTATCAATTGATAGACGATGGTCGGAATACAAATGAAGAGGGACAACTCAAGAGGACATATATCTTTTTGAGTTGTGGATGCATAGATTAATATGTCGAACCAAGTTCAACAGGTTTCTTCCAGATAACCCATGCAGGAAGGTAGAACTGGCAGAATCACAATTATGAATGGAGAACTCCTCAAGAGTACTCTGATTGTGATATTTTGGTTCAAAGAACTTCTGCCTTAATGGTTCATGGTATTTGGAAGAAAGAAATACCACGAACCTCAAGGACTATCGCAAGGTTACTAATATCCTAAAGGAACGAGCAGACACTATCAACAGGAGGTAATGTAACGCCCGAGACCGATGTGCCAGGTGTCCTCCGCTTATTTGCTGTTGTTGGCTTGTCATTTGCTTGCGTGTTGCATCTTATCATGTCATCATGTGCATTGCATCATCATGTTTTCAAAACCTGCATTCGGCCGGGTTCCCCCAGTTCCTTCCGTTGTCCGTTCTGAGCCCAGACTCACTTGCACGCGCCCACGGCATGTCCGAAATATTATTTTATAAGTGGCCAGAAAATGTTCTCGGAATGGGATGAGAGTTGGCGTGTGGTCTTATTATAGTGTAGATAGACCGCCTGCCAAGTTTCATCGCATTCGGAGTTCGTTTGATGCCCCAACGATTAACTATAGCGACAATATAGTTGGTCTAACGTCGGACGTTTTCGGTCTCCGAAAACAGTCGCTGGGCCTCTCTCTCTCTTTTCTTCTCTCAGCTCGAGCCCTTCTCCACAGCCCACTACCTACCGCTAGGTCCAACCTAACCTCTCTCGTCAGCCCGCGGCCCTCCTCGCGCGCGCGTCCGAAAATTGTCCCGGACTCGACCCGAGCTGTCGCCACCGTTGTGTCCGGATCATCCCCAAACGTCTACAAAACGTCACCATTTTCTTATTTGGACTTCCTAGCTACTTTATTCGCGATCGTTCGATTGTGATCGGAGGGACGATATACCCCTAGCCTAAACTACATGCTATATATATAGACACCTAACCTAAATGCCGTCCCATCCGTCAAATTTTTCCCCTGCCAAGTCGGCCGCCGCCACCCTCTCCCTTGGGATCGCTCCCGATCCAAAAATCCCCTCAGCCAACCACATCTCCTCGATCAAAATCTTCCCCGACCACCGTCCTTGTTTTTCGTCGCCACCCAATCCATTCATCCAGCCCGCAACAGTGTCTCCCCTCGATGGCTCCATCGCTCATGTCCGAGCTCCTCTGCCCGTCGCCCCTCTCCTGGAGCCGCGAGCGCCCAAGGCTCCAGCCGCCCGAGCACCGGCCAACTCGCTGGAGCAGATCACTGGCTACCAGGACCGACCTCCCCCGCTCCTTTCTTCTTCCCTTCCTTCTCTCTGCCTGCTTTCCCTTCCTCGTTCTCAACTCTCTCTTTCTCTGTCTCGCTTTGGATAGGGAACCGAAGGAGGCCGCCATGGCCTTGGAGTTTCACCACCGCCTCATCGCCTGGATCCGTTGCTCTGCGCCCGTCCAAGGCCTTCCTCGCCCGGATCCGCGTGACTCTGGCCTCCCTCGCCTCTCCCGCATCACCGGAGCCCCGGCGACCCCTCCTGGACCTGCTGCTGCCGCCTGCGTCCTCCTCTGCTTCGAGCCGCATCTTGCATCGAGCGAACGCTCGTCCTCGAGCATTGACCGCGCCCCCCCTCCACATCCTCGTTCGGTCCAGCCAAGTCCCAAGCCGCCCACTTCATCATCCCGAGCCGCCAAGCCTGCAGCCAGCTCCACCGACCGGGCCTTGGCCCATGTGAGCAGCCTCTCCAGCAAGGACCGGCTCTGTGAAGCCCAATGTGAGGAAGCCCATCTTCGGTTGCTCCTGTAGAACCTAGTTCGGGCCAGTTTTGGCCTGACTCATGTTTTTTTCCGTGGAGTGATTTATCTAATTATCCAGGAGTCTGCATATTTTCAGATTACCCCCTCCATGTTCATGCATTAATAACTCTTAAACCGTGCTTCGGATTAAAATGGTTTAAATATGTAAAATGCTTAGAATTTCATATAGTTTCATAATATGTCATTTCACCCATGTTTAAAATGTTTAAAATGCTGTTTGTGTAACTTTTCTCCTATGCCATGCTAAAATGGTTTAATTCATAACTAAATAACCGTAACTCTGAATTTAATAAACTTTATATGTAAATAGGGTAGAATTTTGCCTAGTTTAACATGGTGGCATCATCTTGCATGTTTAATAACTATAAAATATGGTTTAGGGCAGAACAGGACCAAACCTAATATATGCACATGGGGATTTACCGGAATTGTTGTTCGTTGTTTCCGGCCTCATTTAAACTTGCCTAGATAGGTAGTTTTCTTTTGCTTCACCCTCTTGCCATGTTTAACAACATTTAATATTGTTGGTTACATAAACAAGATTGAACTAAATAACTTGTCGTGGTGTTTCGTCAATATGCAACTCGTTGCATATTGAGCTCCACTTAATTTGTAGGGTTGCTTGTGCATTTTGTCATGCCATGCTTCATTAAACCGGACATGCATCATACTTGTTTGTGCATCATGCCATGCTTATGTTATGGTTATTTACTATGTTGTGTGCTTCTTTCCGGTGTTGCTTCTTCGGGTTGGTTCCGATAACGTTGCGTTTGTGAGGAACCGTTCGACTACGTCCGTTTGTCTTCTTCATGGACTCGTTCTTCTTCCTTGCGGGATCTCAGGCAAGATGACCATACCCTCGAAATCACTTCTATCTTTTCTTACTAGATGCTCGCTCTTTTGCTATGCCTATGCTACGATACCTACCACTTGCTTATCATGCCTCCCATACTGTTGAACTAAGCCTCTAACCCACCTTGTCCTAGCAAACCGTTGTTTGGCTATGTTACCGCTTTGCTCAGCCCCTCTTATAGCGTTGTTAGTTGCAGGTGAAGATTGAAGTTTGTTCCTTGTTGGAACATGGAGATCGTTCCTTGTTGGAACATTGTTTTACTTGTTGGGATATCACAATATATCTTATTTAATTAATGCATCTATATACTTGGTAAAGGGTGGAAGGCTCGGCCTTATGCCTGGTGTTTTGTTCCACTCTTGCCGCCCTAGTTTCCGTCATATCGGTGTTATGTTCCCAGATTTTGCGTTCCTTACATGGTTGGGTAATAATGGGAACCCCTTGACAGTTCGCCTTGAATAAAACTCCTCCAGCAATGCCAAACCTTGGTTTTACCATTTGCCACCTAGCCTTTTATTTCCCTTGGGTTCTGCAGACTCAAGGGTCATCATTATTTTAACCCCCCCAGGCCAGTGCTCCTCTGAGTGTTGGTCCAACCTGTCAGCCGCCGGTGGCCACCAGCGGCAACTCTGGGCTGGCCTACCGGAAGTTTAGACAACCTGAGTGTGCCCTGAGAAAGAGATGTCAGAACCCCGACTCAATGTCACATCGATCTAGCCTGTAACACCTCATATCACTTTGCGGCCTCACGCACGGTATCCCCACGGGTGTCGCCTTACCTTTGCCCGGGACCGTTTGCGCCTTTTGGCTCACGTATATGACAGTGTCGCTAGCATCCATATGATAAGGAGCCCGGGTTGACATGACTAGTCGTAAACCCAAAGTGGCACAGACTTACAGGGACAGGCATCCATGACCCAGCATCGAACGTGTCGGTCATCAGCAAGTGGGTCCGGGCTGTAGCACTGGGCTAGCAGGACTCCGGTAAACCGGGCTGTAGCGGGCTAACAGGACTCCGGTACTCAATGCGTGACATTTCCCCGAAGGGACAGACACAGGAACGAAGAAGGACACATGCCGGCCAGCCTAAGTGTCCCAGAGCAGTAGCAAGCTACCATGGCTCAGTGATAACACTAGGAGACATTTCCCGGTAAGAGAGGCTACTAAAGATAAACAACTAGATAGTCAGATCCCACACATACCAAGCATTTCAATCATACACACAATATGCTCGATATGTGCAAATACAACAAGGCATCACAACATGACTCTACGACACAAGTACTTTATTTAAGGCTCAGAGAGCCATACATAACATACACACAAGTACGGGTCACACGACCCAACACTCAAGTCATACAGTCATACAAACCAGCAGCGGAAGTAACTTTTCTGAGTACAGACAACTAGTAAAATAAAAGAGGCTTGGAAAGCCTAGCTATACTACGTGGTCCTTCACAAGCTCAGGATCACCACCTGGGCCTTAGCCTACTCATTGATGTCAACGTCTACGAAGAACCCATCAGAAGGGGTTGCAGCGTCTTCTGTAAAAATGTAAATTATAGCAACATGAGTACAAAGGTACTCAGCAAGACTTACATCAGATCCTACATATATGCACATTATCAAGAAGGGTTGGTGGAGTTATTGCAGCAAGCCAGCTTTGACTCTTGGCTAGGCTATCCTACAAGACTCCATCTTGAAATGGTTTTGCGCACACGAGTCCACTACTCACCACTTCAATACACTACCGAGGATCCACCTCCATCTTCCTACGGAAGAGCCATCCTCGGCACTCACACTTATCTTGAGGCTTTTAGTAGTTTCCATTTACTTGTCTATGAACTGTATAGGCAACCAAGTAGTCCTTTACCGTGGACGCGGCTATTCGAATAGATCATGATAACCCTGCAGGGGTGTACTTGTTCATACATGTTTCCACCACTTAGCGTCTGCACACGACATGTGCTCGGCAGACTTCAAGCGAAAGCTGACGTGGGTGTAGACCACGACCTACCTAAACACCTAAGTCTCCAATCCAGGTTTATCGCCTATCCAGGTTCCATCCGCAGGGAGTCCGGCCGAGGTTTCCCATACGGCCCCGAACGATGTGTACAGGGTTCCGTGACACCTAACGGGTGCCCGGTATTCCCGGCCACGTACCTACCGCATCACAGCCCACCCCTACAGTCAGCGCTGTCCACGGCCTCCAGTAGGCTACAAACACCAGAAACTACTTGCAACTCCTGGACAGAGGACTAGGGTGAATAAGAAGTCGAGCGGGGTCATATTTCAGGGCCCAATGCATGGTAGTAGCTGTATCTTAAATCACACATACAGATCTCAGTGCTTAAGGTCGGCTTTAATGAAACAACCCACCATGTACTCCTACATGGCCTCTCATCGATACCTTTACCAAATCGTGTTCACCACACTACTCTCATTACCGACATAATCATTTCACTCTAGCCCATCACCCAGATGAACCAGACCTGACACGACTCTAAGCATAGCAGGCATAGCAAGGTAGGAACAACACATACATATGGCTCAATCAACTCCTACACATTCTAGTGGGTTTCATCTAGTTACTGTGGTAATGACAGGTCATGCAGAGGAAATGGGTTCAACTACCGTAGCACACAGCAGTTTGAAACGCGTTGTCTTAATGCAGTAAAAGAGAGCAGGAGCAAGAACATGGGATTGTATCGATATGATCAAATGGTTGGTTGCTTGCCTGATGGTTCGATGCACTGATATGGTTCTTCGCTAGGGTAATCACGGTACTCCTCGGAGGCAGAACCTGCCGCAAAGAACACCGATACACAGCCATCACCAAACAATGTGCGACAATATGATGCATGCATGAAACATGGCAATATGAGTGTGTTGGGCTAATGCAACTAAGACCAGAAGGGTTTGAACCAATTTGAACGAAAGATTCAAATTTCAAACTCATACATGGCCCTTTAAAGTGTTTTATCTTGTTCTGCATTAAACAACAAGTTAACTTGTTTAATCATGCATGAAAACAGTAGAGATGGATAGATTGGATTTTTCTGATCATTTTTCATATATAACTTGTCTGATTTGGAGTTACAGATTAAAAGTTATGAATTTTTGAAGTTTAAACTATATTCTGGAATTTCCTATATTAGAATAAATCCAAAAATTAATTTATTGCGTCAGCCATGCGTCAGGATGACGTCAGGGTCAACGGAGACGTCCAGGTCAAACCTGACTGTGGGTCCAGGGTGTCAGGGTAATTAGTTTAGTTAAAGTTTAATTGAAACTAACCCTATTTAGTTAACAGGGCTGGGCCCCACCTGTCATTGACTCATCGGGGTCAACCAGGGCCCACCCGCGGTCAAAGCCAGGTCGGCTACACCGGCATTTAGCCGCCGGCGAGCCCGATGCGGCGGCGGAAGTGGTTTTGGCCGTTCCGGCAACCAAACGAGTCGCGGAGGCCATCAGAGTGGAGATCAGGAGGAGCCGCAGCTCTTGGTGGAGTCCGTTGGGGTCGGGGTGGCCGGAGTTGGCGTCGGCGATGACTTTGGCGGCCACCGGAGTTCGGCTGAAGGCGAACTTGACGCTAGAGGGGTCGGTAAGGTGCGGGGAGTAGCTAGTTAGGTGCTACGTGACGTGGTGAGCATGATGGACACCAAGTTGTGGCCGGAGGGTGACCGGGAGCACGTCGGTGACGAGCTCCGCGGCGGTGGGTGCGGTTGAGCGCCGGGAGGTCACTACACAGCTCGGTAGCAAGAAAAGAAGGGAGGGGAAGATGGTTAAGCTCACGGGGAGTTCGACGAAGCACTTGGTGCGGCCGGGGACGGGCTGGAGCGACGACGGCATTGAAGGGGGTCTCCGGCGACGGCGGTTCGGTCGAGGTCGATGCGGTGAACTCGGGCCTTGCGAGCGCTCGGGGCTCGGCTTGCTCGAAGGGGAGGAGGGTGGCGGAGCTCCTGGACACGGCGGCACGGCGTGGGGTTGACGGAGGGCGTGGCTACGGCGAGGGGGTGGCGGCGATGGCGTCGGCCATGGCGGGGGAGCGCGAGAGAGAGGAGTTGGGGGAGAATGGAGGTGTCCTGGGGGTTCACGGCTCGGCATGGAGTTCATCCATCCAGCAATGAGGCGAGGAGGTGAAGCAGGGCGACGGCCAGCTGCGTGGCGCCCGCTGCGGCCGCCGTCGGGCACCTGCCTGCCTGCCTGGCCGGCAAGCAGCTCGCTGGCGCGGCGCTGGGCTGGGCCGGCAGGTGGGCCGGGTGCTGGGCGCCAGGTAAGTTTTTTTGTTATTTCTCCTGTTTTCTGTTTTTTTAATTCCTCTGCAACTTTGTTGCATTATTAAAAATACTTAGGCAACTCCTAAAATCACCAAACTACTCCTGGTCCATAGTTGGATTATTTCCAACATGAAACATTTTAGTTTGGAGATATTTGAGCATTTGAAATATTTTATATAATTTTAAATGTCCAAATTCGAATATCTATGATTTAATTCAAAGACCCTAAGATGGCCTAGGAAAATGCGCACCACTTTTGGCAGAGGTTCTAAACCAAGACAAAAATGATGGGCATTTTAGAAGGGCATTTCAGGTTCATTGAAAAAGTTTTTAGTAAACCCTAGTTGGTTTCAGAGGGGGCTGGGGGTTCTGTCATCCCCATTTCAGGTTTCTGATGAAAGAATAGACATGATGCAACACTCTAATGCATGAATTAGCTAGGGTGTGACAACTCACCCCCACTCAAAAGAATCTCGTCACGAGATTTGGGTTCCTCCGGAAAGAAGGCGGGATACTCGAGTCGAAGACGATCCTCCCTTTCCCAAGTTGCTTCATCCTCAGAATGGTGCGACCATTGAACTTTGAGAAACTTGATATTATGACGTCGAGTGGTACGCTCGGCCTGATCGAGGATACGAATGGGGTACTCTCGATACGTGAGATTATCTTGGAGATCAAGCGTTTCGTGGTCCACTCCACGGATAGGATCCGAGAAGCAACACCTGAGTTGAGAAACGTGGAAGACATCATGGACTCTGGAGAGATGCGCAGGTAGTTCCAACTGGTAGGCAACTTCTCCTCGTTTAGCAAGAATACGAAAAGGTCCAATGTAACGGGGAGCCAATTTGCCTTTGATACTGAAACGATGGGTTCCCTTCAGAGGAGTAACCCGAAGGTAAGCCTTCTCGTCAACCTCGAAAGTCATAGCCTTATGTTTTTGGTCATATTGACTCTTTTGACGAGATTGGGCTGTTTTCAACTTTTCACGAACGATGCGAACTTGCTCTTCTGCTTCCTGGATCATATCCGGGCCAAAGAATTGTCTTTCCCGGTTTCTGACCAATTAAGGGGTGTTCGACACCGTCGTCCATAGAGAACTTCAAAAGGGGCTTTACCCAAGCTAGATTGATAGCTGTTGTTGTAAGCAAATTCGGCAAATGGAAGGCATTTCTCCCATTCCATTCCGAATGAGATAACAGAGGCTCGAAGCATGTCTTCTAGGATCTGGTTGACGCGTTCTACTTGACCACTTGATTGAGGGTGAAAAGCGGTGCTAAAGGAAAGGCGGGTTCCCATAGCATTTTGGAAACTTTCCCAAAATCGAGAGGTGAAAAGACTTCCTCGATCCGAGTTAATTTCCAAAGGAACACCATGGAGAGACACTATTTGGGAGATGTACAAGTCTGCTAACTGACTAGCAGTTATACTCTCACGAACAGGTAAGAAATGGGCTACCTTGGAAAGACGATCGACAACGACGAAGATAGCATTATTCCCTCTCTTGGTCCTGGGAAAACCGGTAATGAAATCCATACCAATTTTATCCCATTTCCATTCAGGAATAGCTAGGGGTTGAAGGGTGCCAGCAGGCCGTTGATGCTCTGCTTTTACACGACGGCAGACGTCGCAATTAGCAATATACTGAGCAATTTCTCTCTTCATCCTAGTCCACCAGAACCTCTGGCGTAGATCCTGATACATCTTGGTACTACCGGGATGAATGGTGAGAGGAGACTCATGAGCCTCCTTAAGGATCAACTGCCGTAGATGCTGGTTCTTGGGAACCACTAAACGGTTCTCACAGTACACAACACCGTGATCATTTGTGGAGAAACATCTAGCACCTCCGCTAGCAATGTTCTCCTTGATCTTAGATATTCCCTTATCTCGCTTTTGGGCAGCGATGATTTGATCCGTAAGAGTAGGTTTCGCCACCAAGGTGGAAAGAAATCCTTGAGGAACAATGTGAAGGTTAAGCTTCCGAATTTCCTCATGGAGAAGCGGTTGACTTTGTTGTAACATCAGGTTGTTACAATAAGATTTACGACTTAGCGCATCAGCCATGACGTTGGCTTTCCCTGGGGTGTAAGTTATTCCTAAGTCGAAATCTGTGATCAACTCGACCCAACGTCTTTGCCTGAGATTCAAATCCGGTTGGGTGAAGATGTACTTCAGACTTTGGTGATCAGTGAATATTTCGCAACGATTACCGAGGAGGTAATGTCGCCAGGTTTTAAGTGCATAGACTACAGCTGCAAGCTCTAGATCATGAGTAGGATAATTCTCCTCATGTGGGTGTAATTGTCGTGAAGCGTAAGCAATTACGTGTCGATCTTGCATGAGAATACAGCCTAGTCCTTGTCGCGAGGCGTCGCAGTAGATAACAAAGTCCTTAGAGAAATCTGGCGGTACCAGTACGGGAGCAGATGTCAGGCGTCTTTTCAGTTCCTGAAAGCTGTGCTCACATTGTGGAGTCCACTCGAACTTTTTATCTTTCTTGAGGAGTTCGGTTAGAGGTTTCGCGACTTTGGAGAAATTCTCGACAAAGCGACGGCAATAGCTCGCTAAGCCTAGAAAACTCCGAACTTGCTTGACCGATTCAGGTGGAGTCCAATTAAGGACGGCTTGAACTCGCTCAGGGTTAACAGCAATACCTTTACCAGATATTACATGACCCAGATAGGTCACTTCTGACAACCAAAATTCACATTTAGAAAATTTGGCATAAAGACGATGCTCTCGAAGTTTCTTCAACACTAGCCTTAGATGTTCGGCATGTTCTTCCTCGTTCTTGGAGTAGATGAGTATATCATTGAGGTAAACCACGATGAATTTATCCAAAGACTCCATGAAGATTGAGTTCATTAACCGAGAAAAAGTGGCTGGAGCGTTGGTTAAACCGAAGGACATGACGGTGTACTTGTATTGGCCATATCGAGTAACAAAGGCCGTTTTAGGAATGTCGCCGCTCCTGATTTTGATTTGATGGTAGCCCAACCTCAAATCCATTTTGGAGAAGACTGAGGATCCAGCGAGCTGATCATACAGGTCGTTGATCCTGGGGAGTGGATATTTGTTCTTGATTGTGACCAAATTGACAGGTCGACAATCTACAACCATCCGATCCGTACCATCCTTCTTCTTGACGAAGAGGACGGGGCAAGCCCACGGAGATGAACTAGGTCGGATGAAACCCTTTTTCAAGGACTCATCGAGTTGTTTCTTAAGCTCGGCTAGTTCTAGTGGTGCCATCTTATAAGGTCTTCTAGCAATCGGGACGGTTCCTGGAATAAGGTCTATTACGAACTCAACATCCCTGTCAGGTGGAACACCTGGCAATTCCTCTGGGAAGACATCCGGAAAGTCACGGACTACCGGGACATCCTCAAGGTCTGGCAAAGGGCTGGCGTTAAGAGAATATAACTGTCGCTTGGCTATTCGGGTCAAGACATTGACTATCTTCCCCGAAGGATGGGTGAGTTGAATAGTCCTAGAGAAGCAATCAATTTTGGCATGATGGGCTGACATCCAGTCCATACCCAAGATGATATTAATATCTGAAGATTTGAGAGCTATCAAAGATGCAAGGAAAACAAGTCTGTCGACTTGGATTTCATTTCCATGACTTACCCTGGAGGTTTGCCATCTAGAACCGGGAGTGGAAATTTCCATGGTAGAAGGCATGTCACAGAATGCGGTGTTATGCAAGCGAGCATAGTTCTCGGATATAAATGAATGAGATGCTCCTGTATCGAAAAGAACAGATGCCGGGTGGCAATTAACAAGGAGCGTACCGAGAACGACGTTGGGATCCTCTTGAGCTTCTTCGGCAGAGATACAGTTGACATGGCCACGTGCAGCGGTGGCCGGCTTGGCGTAGAACACTTTCCCTGTCGGCTTGCCACGGCCAACAGCTTTAGCAGATTGGTTGGGGTTGGTCTGGGGACACTCGCGCATATAGTGGCCAGATTCCCCACACTGAAAGCAAGTCATGGAACTGGTGCGTGGAGGAGCATTGTTGGTTGGACCACCATAGGCCTTGGCTGGTGCAAACTGTTGAACGGGGCGAGGCGCCTGGAAGGATGGCCTCGGTGTGAACCTGGGTGGCAGGGCACTGTTAGGCACCCACACGCGGCGCTTCTGAGGACCAGCAGCGGATGAGGAACCCACGTCACGGCCATGCTTGCGTGTTGCATCATAATCAGTCTGCCCAGTCTCAGCACTGATGGCCTTGTTAACAAGCTTCTGAAAAGATGTGCACTCATGCAGACGGAGGTCGCGGCGAAGCTCAGGACTAAGTCCCTTACGGAACCTTGCTTGCTTCTTGGCATCAGTAGAAACTTCCTCAGTTGCATATCGTGCGAGGTTACCGAACTCCCTGCTGTAAGCATCCACAAAGAGTCGGCCTTGAGTGAAACTGCAAAATTCCTCACGTTTACGGTCCATGAGACCCTCCGGAATGTGATGTTCTCGGAAAGCCTCGCTGAATTCAGCCCAAGTAGTGACATGGTCCGCTGGGCGCATAGCTCCATAATTCTCCCACCATAGACTAGCGGGGCCTTCAAGATGATATGCAGCAAAGGTGACCTTGTCAGCCTCAGCTACTAGCGCGGAACGCAGTTTGTGAGAAATACTGCGAAGCCAGTCATCAGCGTCGAGAGGCTCGATGGAGTGGTGGAACGTGGGTGGATGTAACTTGATGAAATCACTGAGTGACACCAAGTTAGTCCTCTGATGGTGTGTTGTGTTCTGTTCAATACGCTCCAACAAATGGTTGGTCTCCCGCTTGTTTCTCTCGGCTTCCAGCATAACTTCGGCTAGGGAAGGAGGGTGAGGCGGGTTTGCATTCCCGACTTCACTGCCTTCGGCCTGCTCTTGGGAAACAGGGTTATTGCGCGTGTTGACCATCCTAGGTAAACAAGACAATGATTTAGTCAGAATGATAAGATTCCGACATAGAATACAGAATGTAAGGAATAACTCGGAATGCAAGATGATCATCCGTATGACATGGTAGATATAGAAACTGCTTCTTTTATTCCTTCGTCATACACACCATACAAGGTTTAGTACAAGACCAAACAAGGTACTATTACGGTGAAAAGAAGATTACATCACATCGGAGGCACTCCAAGCTCCTATACATTATTTTTCTACACCTCCGGAAAGCGGTACAAACTAGGTCATATCCCACGAGTCACGCAGGACGATAGACGACACAGCTAGTACGAACTAGTGATACTACCACTAACTCAGACCGATCCGTAGTAGTCCTCGTAGAAGTCACCTCCATAGCCTGGAAGCTCAACATGATCATCCGGGAACAGACGATCTCGCGGAGCTTGTGGACCATAGGGGCTAGGATGAGGTCTAGGACCAACAGACGGTGGCCTGCGGGGACCGCGAGGGGGGGGGGGGTGATGCCTCCTACATAACGCTAACCCATCACGTCTGGTAGAGCAGATCTCACAGGATAGAGATCGCGCATATCCGAATATCCAGCTTGCACAGCCGGTGCAAACCGAGTCAAAGTGGCCCAATGGTCAGCACGGGTATTGAAAAGCTCTAGCCTCAAGGCTCGATTTTCACAGTCCTTATCCTCGAGCATCTCAGCAGTGCTGCGAGTCCGTGAATCCTCCTGAGTGGGGTCAGCATAGATAGCCTGGAGATACCCTTGTGCTCCCGGAAGTGGTGCTGGCATATACCGGAAATCAGAGTCCCGGAATAGGCCAGTCCTGACTCGCATGATGGTCATCATAGAGTAGGCGGCATCCTGCATAGCCATCTCAATAGTAACCCCGAGTCCATAGGAGCAGTGAAGGGGCTCGGTGGATCCAGGATAAGATGGAAATATCCTGACAGTGCAAAGATACTTGCTTTGGTTAAAGTCTCGAAATTGCTCTTCGACCGTGTACTCAGGATACCAACGGTATCCAACCTCAGTCATTACCCTGACCAACATGGCAGTATGGCCGGGTACATCTAGGCATCGAGTCAGGCGAACCACTTGATTGAGGTCGCGAGTGGCCATCTGAAAGCACAACCATAATGCAAAGGCATTAGAATTTCTAGCAAAATTTCGACAGCATAACAGCTGTAAATGCTCAAAAAGGATTTTGAGACATTTGACAAAGGATTTCATACACACTCAATAACATCATATCAAAGTTCTGAGTCCATCCTAGCAACATAATGTGGTAGTAGAACTGAACTAGGCCTGTATCCATCAAACCTATAAGGTACTACTGATTAGTAACACGTGAACCTGATAGAGAGAAAAGATCCTAATTCCTTAACCCCCGGTGGAACAATAGACTGACTCAGATCAGAATGTCTTAAGATAAAGGAGTAAAAAGAGCCTTACGTTCCAACCCACAAACAATTCCCCTACATATAACTAAAGAATTTCTAGACTCAACATCGACCAGTTTGGCTTGGAGAACCTACAGGCAGTCCGACTCTGATGCCAACGCTGTCAGGACCCCGACTCAATGTCACATCGATCTAGCCTGTAACACCTCATATCACTTTGCGGCCTCACGCACGGTATCCCCACGGGTGTCGCCTTACCTTTGCCCGGGACCGTTTGCGCCTTTTGGCTCACGTATATGACAGTGTCGCTAGCATCCATATGATAAGGAGCCCGGGCTGACATGACTAGTCGTAAACCCAAAGTGGCACAGACTTACAGGGACAGGCATCCATGACCCAGCATCGAACGTGTCAGTCATCAGCAAGTGGGTCCGGGCTGTAGCACTGGGCTAGCAGGACTCCGGTAAACCGGGCTGTAGCGGGCTAACAGGACTCCGGTACTCAATGCGTGACATTTCCCCGAAGGGACAGACACAGGAACGAAGAAGGACACATGCCGGCCAGCCTAAGTGTCCCAGAGCAGTAGCAAGCTACCATGGCTCAGTGGTAACACTAGGAGACATTTCCCGGTAAGAGAGGCTACTAAAGATAAACAACTAGATAGTCAGATCCCACACATACCAAGCATTTCAATCATACACACAATATGCTCGATATGTGCAAATACAACAAGGCATCACAACATGACTCTACGACACAAGTACTTTATTTAAGGCTCAGAGAGCCATACATAACATACACACAAGTACGGGTCACACGACCCAGCACTCAAGTCATACAGTCATACAAACCAGCAGCGGAAGTAACTTGTCTGAGTACAGACAACTAGTAAAATAAAAGAGGCTTGGAAAGCCTAGCTATACTACGTGGTCCTTCACAAGCTCAGGATCACCACCTGGGCCTTAGCCTACTCATTGATGTCAACGTCTACGAAGAACCCATCAGAAGGGGTTGCAGCGTCTTCTGTAAAATGTAAATTATAGCAACATGAGTACAAAGGTACTCAGCAAGACTTACATCAGATCCTACATACATGCACATTATCAAGAAGGGTTGGTGGAGTTATTGCAGCAAGCCAGCTTTGACTCTTGGCTAGGCTATCCTACGAGACTCCATCTTGAAATGGTTTTGCGCACACGAGTCCACTACTCACCACTTCAATACACTACCGAGGATCCACCTCCGTCTTCCTACGGAAGAGCCATCCTCGGCACTCACACTTATCTTGAGGCTTTTAGTAGTTTCCATTTACTTGTCTATGAACTATATAGGCAACCAAGTAGTCCTTTACCGCGGACGCGGCTATTCGAATAGATCATGATAACCCTGCAGGGGTGTACTTCTTCATACATGTTTCCACCACTTAGCGTCTGCACACGACATGTGCTCGGCAGACTTCAAGCGAAAGCCGACGTGGGTGTAGACCACGACCTACCTAAACACCTAAGTCTCCAATCCAGGTTTATCGCCTATCCAGGTTCCATCCGCAGGGAGTCCGGCCGAGGTTTCCCATACGGCCCCGAACGATGTGTACAGGGTTCTGTGACACCTAACGGGTGCCCGGTATTCCCGGCCACGTACCTACCGCATCACAGCCCACCCCTACGGTCAGCGCTGTCCACGGCCTCCAGTAGGCTACAAACACCAGAAACTACTTGCAACTCCTGGACAAAGGACTAGGGTGAATAAGAAGTCGAGCGGGGTCATATTTCAGGGCCCAATGCATGGTAGTAGCTGTATCTTAAATCACACATACAGATCTCAGTGCTTAAGGTCGGCTTCAATGAAACAACCCACCATGTACTCCTACATGGCCTCTCATCGATACCTTTACCAAATCGTGTTCACCACACCACTCTCATTACCGACATAATCATTTCACTCTAGCCCATCACCCAGATGAACCAGACCTGACACGACTCTAAGCATAGCAGGCATAGCAAGGTAGGAACAACACATACATATGGCTCAATCAACTCCTACACATGCTAGTGGGTTTCATCTAGTTACTATGGCAATGACAGGTCATGCAGAGGAAATGGGTTCAACTACCGTAGCACACAGCAGTTTGAAACACGTTGTCTTAATGCAGTAAAAGAGAGCAGGAGCGAGAACATGGGATTGTATCGATATGATCAAATGGTTGGTTGCTTGCCTGATGGTTTGATGCACTGATATGGTTCTTCGCTAGGGTAATCACGGTACTCCTTGGAGGCAGAACCTGCCGCAAAGAACACCGATACACAGCCATCACCAAACAATGTGCGACAATATGATGCATGCATGAAACATGGCAATATGAGTGTGTTGGGCTAATGCAACTAAGACCAGAAGGGTTTGAACCAATTTGAACCAAAGATTCAAATTTCAAACTCATACATGGCCCTTTAAAGTGTTTTATCTTGTTCTGCATTAAACAGCAAGTTAACTTGTTTAATCATGCATGAAAACAGTACAGATGGATAGATTGGATTTTTCTGATCATTTTTCATATATAACTTGTCTGATTTGGAGTTACAGATTAAAAGTTATGAATTTTTGAAGTTTAAACTATATTCTGGAATTTCCTATATTAGAATAAATCTAGAAATTAATTTATTGCGTCAGCCATGCGTCAGGATGACGTCAGGGTCAACGGAGACGTCCAGGTCAAACCTGACTGTGGGTCCAGGGTGTCAGGGTAATTAGTTTAGTTAAAGTTTAATTAAAATTAACCCTATTTAGTTAACAGGGCTGGGCCCCACCTGTCATTGACTCATCGAGGTCAACCAGGGCCCACCCGCGGTCAAAGCCAGGTCGGCTGCACCGGTGTTTAGCCACCGGCGAGCCCGACGCGGCGGCGGAAGTGGTTTTGGCCGTTCCGGCAACCAAACGAGTCGCGGAGGCCATCGGAGTGGAGCTGAGGAGGAGCGCAGCTCTTGGTGGAGTCCGTTGGGGTCGGGGTGGCCGGAGTTGGCGCCGGCGACGACTTTGGCGGCCACCGGAGTTCGGCCGAAGGCGAACTTGACGCTAGAGGGGTCGGTGAGGTGCGGGGAGTAGCTGGTTAGGTGCTACGTGACGCGGTGAGCATGATGGACACCAAGTTGTGGTCGGAGGGTGACCGGGAGCACGTCAGCGACGAGCTCCGCGGCGGTGGGTGCGGTTGAGCTCCGGGAGGTTACTACACAGCTCGGGAGCAAGAAAAGAAGGGAGGGGAAGATGGTTAAGCTCACGGGGAGTTCGACGAAGCACTTGGTGCGGCCGGGGACGGACCGGAGCGACGACGGCGTTGAAGGGGATCTCCGGCGACAGCGGTTCGGTCGAGGTCGATGCGGTGGACTCGGGCCTTGCGAGCGCTCGGGGCTCGGCTTGCTCGAAGGGGAGGAGGGTGGCGGAGCTCCTGGACACGGCGGCACGGCGTGGGGTTGACGGAGGTTTTGGCTACGGCGAGGGGGTGGCGGCGATGGCGTCGACCATGGAGGGGGAGCGCGAGAGAGAGGAGTTGGGGGAGAATGGAGGTGTCCTGGGGGTTCACGGCTCGGCGTGGAGTTCATCCATCCAGCAACGAGGCGAGGAGGTGAAGCAGGGCGACGGCCAGCTGCGTGGCGCCCGCTGCGGCCGCCGTCGGGCACCTGCCTGCCTGCCTGGCCGGCAAGCAGCTCGCTGGCGCGGCGCTGGGCTGGGCCGGCAGGTGGGCCGGGTGCTGGGCGCCAGGTAAGTTTTTTTGTTATTTCTCCTGTTTTCTGTTTTTTAATTCCTCTGCAACTTTGTTGAATTATTAAAAATACTTAGGCAACTCCTAAAATCACCAAACTACTCCTGGTCCATAGTTGGATTATTTCCAACATGAAACATTTTAGTTTGGAGATATTTGAGCATTTGAAATATTTTATATAATTTTAAATGCCCAAATTCAAATATCTATGATTTAATTCAAAGACCCTAAGATGGCCTAGGAAAATGTGCACCACTTTTGGCAGAGGTTCTGAACCAAGACAAAAATGATGGGCATTTTAGAAGGGCATTTCAGGTTCATTGAAAAAGTTTTTAGTAAACCCTAGTTGGTTTCAGAGGGGGCTGGGGGTTCTGTCATCCCCATTTCAGGTTTCTGATGAAAGAATAGACATGATGCAACACTCTAATGCATGAACTAGCTAGGGTGTGACAAGAGATATGTGCAGCTCCTATCAGGATTTGTCGACACATTCGGGCGGTGTTGCTGGTTTAGTTTTACCTTGTCGAAATGTCTTGTAACCGCGATTCCGAGTCTAATCGGGTCTTCCCGCTAGAAGGAATATCCTTCATTGACCGTGAGAGCTTGTGATGGGCTAAGTTGGGACACCCCTTCAGGGATTTGAACTTTCGAAAGCCGTGCCCGCGGTTATGGGCAGACGGGAATTTGTTAACGTCCGGTTGTAGAAAACCTGAAGTTGACCTTAATTAAAGTGCATCAACCGCGTGTGTAACCGTGATGGTCTCTTTCCGGCGGAGTCCGGGAAGTGAACACGGTGTTGGAGTTATGCTTGACGTAGGTTGTTTTAGGATCACTTCTTGATCATAGTTTTTATCGATCGTGCTTTGCCTTCTCTTCTCGCTCTCATTTGCGTATGTTAGCCACCATATATGCTGGTCGCTTGCTGCAGCCCACCTCATACCTTTTACCTTACCCATAAGCTTAAATAGTCTTGATCGTGAGGGTGCGAGATTGCTGAGTCCCCGTGACTCACAGATACTTCCAAAACCAGTTTGAAGGTGCCGATGTTACAGAGCAGGTGACGCAACCAAGCTCAGGGAGGAGCTCGATGAAGATCTTGTCCTTTGTGTTGTTTCGTTCTAGTTGATCAGTAGTGGAGCCCAGTTGGGGTCGATCGGGGATCTGTGTAGAATTTGGGGCAGTCTTCTTTTATTTTGGTTCCGTAGTCGGACCTTGTTTGTATCTGGATGAAGTAATGTTTTATTCATGTATTGTGTGAAGTGGCGATTGTAAGCCAACTATGTATCTCTTTCCCTTATGTATTACATGGTTTGTGTGAAGATTACCTCACTTGCGACATTGCTTTCAATGCGGTTATGCCTCTAAGTCATGCTTCAACACGTGGGAGATATAGCCGCATCGAGGGCGTGACAAGTTGGTATCAGAGCCTTCCCCGACCTTAGGAGCCCCACTGCTTGATCGTTTTTAGCAGCCGTTGTTGAGTCTAGAAAAAAATGTTTTGAGTCATTAGGAATTATATATTGGAGAGTTAGGATTTCTTTTTACTCTTTAGTCCCTTCGTCGCTCTGGTGAGGCATCCTAACGTAGAGTTTTGACTCTTCTCTTCTCAAATTTCACTAATTTTTTTTAGGATCTCGCGGGTATCTTGGAATCGTTCCGATGGTTTTGTGATGAGAACATTGTTCTTGGTGCCTCCTGACATTTAGGTGTTGTGGCAGTGCCCCGAGGAGTTGAGCTCCAAGGTGTTGTCATCACAATTTTATCGTTGCAGTTATGGAATACCTGAGTTTAGTTTCACCGACATCGAAAATCTCTTTTATGCAGTTGTTGGTGAGATAACCTCGACGCCACCCAGTACTGGGGCGGGAGTTCAGGAGTATTGCCATAACTCGTATAACAGATGCTTTTCGAAGGTTGAGGTAGACGATTTCCGAAGGTTTCTTGGTTATGTGTTGAAGGATGGATACAGCTGGATGTAGGATTTGCTAGTTTTGGGTGAGATATTATGCTTCCCCTGTATCGCCAACACCTGATTGCATAACCGGAAAGGTTCGGGAGTTTCATAGGTGGGAATTCAAGTAGCTCGTAGGATATCTTTCCGACAGATGTATGATATGAAATTGGGGTTTGACGTCTAGTGGTCCGCCTATTCACGGTCGGTTTTACAGTGGTCTCGTTGTGTCTTAAAGAGTCCTTGGCTATGCCGACTTGGGGACGCTTCGTATGTCATGTGCACTGCCTTGTACATGATGGTGCTGTACGATCGAGCCCGTGTAGGCCCCATCATGAAAACTTCGGACGAAATCTCTATCATATGTTTGTTGCGGCTTATTCCGCAAGCCGATCCTTTGTTTTGTTTTGAGTTGTGGTATTCGAGTTGCTTCGAAGTAAAATGTTGATTCCATACCTTTCCTAAATGTTGTTCTCATACTCTTATGTGAATACTAATCCTTCACGATAATTGAGATTGTCATGTAAATCCTGTTCAACCGGTGTGTTTTCTCTTCAAGCAGATCCATTCATTTTCAACACCTGCAAGATTCAATCTCAGCTTTCTCAACATTGTTCGTTTCATCCATCCCAAGTTGTCTTTGTTTTTTCCACCCTCCCACCCTTGTTTCTTCAAGGACTCAGATTTCTTAATCAAGTATCCTTTTATTCATGTGAAGTCTCGCCATTCTTTTCCTTCATGTTCTTACCCGGTGGTTCTCATGAAGATGCTCTACTAGTTCAATATTCTCCATTCTTTTCTTCTCCGGTGGATTCAAATCAAGCGTTGGTGTTGATCATACCCCTTTTTCCTCGTTTCAATGCCTTCTCATACCGGTGCAACTCTTAATTATTCACCTCTCGCTATTCATTTGTTCTGGAGTGCTGAAGATACTTCAGAAGATGTTGGAGTTTATTCTCATTCTTTCAAGATCTTTCGGGAATGCTATCTTATTCAAGCCATTTAATTCAACCAGTGCTTTCTCTCTTAAATCATTCAATGGTGTTTCTTTTCAGTGGGCCCTAACCCACAGGTCTGTTCCTAGGATCTTACCTGACTCTTCTTATTTCCCGGAGATATCCTCAAATTTCTTGTCAAAGTTTGACGTAAGAATGAATTATCATCAGTCAAATGTATTTCTCCAAGATCTTTCAAATTCTTTTCATTGTTGGCTCAACCTCTTCGTTTTGATTCTTCCAGAGTGTCTAAATAATTCTTGGTGGTGTTTCTCGTCGTCATTCTCAACATTTGAAGACCGAAGAAGAGTTTTTCCTCCATATCTTATCCGTTCTCTCAAAGACTCGTGGTGCTAGCTTGTTACCATCCTCTCATAATTGTTTTGATCGTGAGTATTCTTTTCACCTATCCGGAGCAATTCAAGAGTCTTCTCAGTTTGATTATCCGGAGTCCAACAATTCAGGTTTATTCATTCTCAGCCTTCAGTTATCATTCTCCAATCTTACCGGTGCATCGTTCAAGTGATCTCTAATCAGTTCGTGATACCTTCGTTCTCATGTATCTAGTTTGTCTAAAGCACCTTCGTTCATTTGCTAATTCTTACCAGTGATTCACCCCTACTTCGATCATTTTCAATTCTTACAGTGGTCCGTTCAAGAGTTCTCTTCCTTGGTCACCATACAATTTATTCGTTGTTTCAACCCTTCCGGTGGTTCATTCAATACCTTCCCAAGTTTGACGCTATATCTATCTTAATCCTTTCTCCGAGAATAAGTTGTATGCAATTCGTTGCTTGTCATCAGTGTAAATTGGTGAAGGATACGCATAACGTAATTCTTATTTTTGTTTCATCAAGTGAACTTAATTCCCTGTTCCGGAGGCTAATCAAATTCTCGTTTTCATTTGTTCATCTTTCTTTTTCCCGGAGTTCCTACCTCTCACAATTATATCACCACGGAGGTCCATCTAATGATTGCAAGGTTTCACTTTGTGTTTTCATCTTCTCTTTCTTTTTCGTTATCCTTTTGTTTGCCGGAGTTCCTCATGATGGTTCATAAAGTATTTAATTCCTTCTCGAAGTGTTCATCAACATTCTTTTCAGAGGAGCTCAAATTTCTTCATATTGTACTCCGGAGTGCAATTCTTTCTTCCGTATCATGGGAGATGGTATTTTGTCATTCTTGATAATCTGAGTTCATGTTTCATGATTCGAATGTTGTTAAGAATGAGATATTTTAAATCCACCAATCTATTCGTTGGAGTTATCTTGTGTCATGTTTCACCTAAAGCCTTCCCTAAGGATTGTTGCTATTTGTGGTGCTTATAAATGATCCAAGTTCTTCATTTATCCTCCCGGTGAATTAAGTTTCTCGTCTCCTTGTTGATATCAATCAAATCCATTGTTTCCGTTTGTGGCAGAAGTTCACCTCATAATTTTGAGATGTCTTCCATAAGCCCACAACAAGCTTACTCTTTTCCTTGTTATCCAACAACTCCGTTCGACCCTTATCCTAAGGATGCCTTTTTCAAGCTCATTTGTGGCATTAGTTTACCTTTTCTTCTCCATCCTTTCAATGATCTATTTTTTTCTTTCTTCTTACGGAGGCATTGTGATGTTTCGCTTTTCTCTCATATTCTCGAGTTGTGAAGATCATGTTCTTTTCATGCCAATCCATTTAACCGGAGTGTTGTGCCCTTTTGCTCAAGTTCTTTTCGTCTTATTCAGCCTTGCATCTCTTTTCAACCGGAGTGCTGTCTGAGATCTTTCTTACCCCTTGTTCCATTCATTCAATAGTTCTAGAGGCTGTATGTTGTGATTTCATCAAGTGTCTTCTCATCTTATCAAGTTCTTATTCAATTCCTTTTCTTTTCAATCGGAGTGCTGCCTGAAATTGTTCTTCCTTGCCCCTCTTTTCTAACGGAGTGTTTTCAACTTCTTTCATCTCCGTTGTATTCTTTTCTCGAAATGGCTTAACCTTTTCAAGGTTCTTTGGTCTCACTCGTTTTTCAAAGAAGCAACTTAGTTTTACATCTTCTCTTCCTCTTCCTTTTTCCCTCCGGTGCCATTCTAGATCTCGGGACGAGATCCTCTCGTAGTGGTGGAGTGTTGTAACGCTCGAGACCGATGTGCCAGGTGTCCTCCGCTTATTTGCTATTGCTGGCTTGTCATTTGCTTGCGTGTTGGATCTTATCATGTCATCATGTGCATTGTGTGATCATGTTTTCAAAATCTGCATCCAGCCGGGTTCCCCCAGTTCCTTCCGTTGTCTGTTCTGAGCCCAGACTCACTTGCACGCGCCCGCAGCATGTCCAAAATATTATTTTATAAGTGGCCGGAAAATGTTCTCGGAATGGGATGAGAGTTGGCGTGTGGTCTTATTATAGTGTAGATAGACTGCCTGCCAAGTTTCATCGCATTCGGAGTTCGTTTGATGCCCGAACGATTAACTATAGCGACAATATAGTTGGTCTAACGTCGGACGTTTTTGGTCTCCGAAAACAGTCGCTGGGCCTCTCTCTCTTTTCTTCTCTCAGCTCGAGCCCTTCTCCACAGCCCACTACCTACCGCCAGGTCCAACCTAACCTCTCTCGTCAGCCCGCGGCCCTCCTCGCGCGCGCGTCCGAAAATTGTCCCGGACCCGACCCGAGCTGTCGCCACCGTTGTGTCCGGATCATCCCCAAACGTCTACAAAACATCACTGTTTTCTTATTTGGACTTCCTAGCTATTTTATTCGCAATCGTTCGATTGCGATCGGAGGGACGATATACCCCTAGCCTAACCTACATGCTATATATATAGACACCTAACCCTAAATGTCGTCCCATCCGTCAAATTTTTCCCCTGCCAAGTCAGCCGCCGCCACCCTCTCCCTTGGGATCGCTCCCGATCCAAAAATCCCCTCAGCCAACCACATCTCCTTGATCCAAATCCTCCCCGACCACCATCCTTGTTTTCCGTCGCCACCCAATCCATTCATCCAGCCCGCAACAGTGTCTCCCCTCGATGGCTCCATCGCTCATGTCCGAGCTCCTCTGCCCGTCGCCCCTCTCCTGGAGCCGCAAGCGCCCAAGGTTCCAGCCGCCCGAGCACCGGCCAGCTTGCTGGAGCAGATCACCGGCTACCAGGACCAACCTCCCCTGCTCCTTTCTTCTTCCCTTCCTTCTCTCTACCTGCTTTCCCTTCCCCGTTCTCAACTCTCTCTTTCTCTGTCTCGCTTTGGACAGGGAACCGAAGGAGGCCGCCATGGCCTTGGAGTTTCACCACTGCCTCGTCGCCTGGATCCGTTGCTCTGCGCCCGTCCAAGGCCTTCCTCGCCCGGATCCGTGCGACTCTGGCCTCCCTCGCCTCTCCCGCATCACCGGAGCCCTGGCGACCCCTCCTGGACCTGCTGCTGCCGCCTGCGTCCTCCTCTACTTCGAGCCGCATCTTGCATCGAGCGAACGCTCGTCCTCGAGCGTTGACCGCACCCCCCCTCCACCTCCTCGTTCAGTCCAGCCAAGGCCCAAGCCGCCCACTTTTTTAGCCCGAGCCGCCAATCCTGCAGCTAGCTCCACCGACCGGGCCTTGGCCCATGTGAGCAGCCTCTCCAGCAAGGACCGGCTCTGTGAAGCCCAATGTGAGGAATCCCATCTTCGGTTGCTCCTGTAGAACCTAGTTCGGGCCAGTTTTGGCTTGACTCATGTTTTTTTTCCGCGGAGTGATTTATCTAATTATCCAGGAGTCTGCATATTTTCAGATTACCCCCTCCCTGTTCATGCATTAATAACTCTTAAACTGTGCTTCGGATTAAAATGGTTTAAATACGTAAAATGCTTAGAATTTCATATAGTTTCATAATATGTCATTTTCACCCATGTTTAAAATGTTTAAAATGCTGTTTGTGTAACTTTTCTCCTATGCCATGCTAAAATGGTTTAATTCATAACTAAATAACCGTAACTCTGAATTTAATAAACTTTATATGTAAATAGGGTAGAATTTTGCCTAGTTTAACATGGTGGCATCATCTTGCATGTTTAATAACTATAAAATATGGTTTAGGGCAGAACAGGACCAAACCTAATATATGCACATGGGGATTTACCGGAATTGTTGTTCATTGTTTCCGGCGTCATTTAAACTTGCGTAGATAGGTAGTTTTGTTTTGCTTCACCCTCTTGCCATGTTTAACAACATTTAATATTGTTGGGTACATAAATGAGATCGAACTAAATAACTTGTCGTGGTGTTTCGTCAATATGCAACTCGTTGCATATTGAGCTCCACTTAATTTGTAGGGTTGCTTGTGCATTTTGCCATGCCATGCTTCATTAAACCGGACATGCATCATACTTGTTTGTGCATCATGCCATGCTTATGTGATGGTTGTTTACTATGTTGTGTGCTTCTTTCCGGTGTTGCTTCTTCGGGTTGGTTCCGATAACATCGCGTTTGTGAGGAACCGTTCGACTACGTCCGTTTGTCTTCTTCATGGACTCGTTCTTCTTCCTTGCGGGATCTCAGGCAAGATGACCATACCCTCGAAATCACTTCTATCTTTGCTTGCTAGATGCTCGCTCTTTTGCTATGCCTATGCTATGATACCTACCACTTGCTTATCATGCCTCCCATACTGTTGAACCAAGCCTCTAACCCACCTTGTCCTAGCAAACCGTTGTTTGGCTATGTTATCGCTTTGCTCAGCCCCTCTTATAGCGTTGTTAGTTGCAGGTGAAGATTGAAGTTTGTTCCTTGTTGGAACATGGAGATCGTTCCTTGTTGGAACATTGTTTTACTTGTTGGGATATCACAATATATCTTATTTAATTAATGCATCTATATACTTGGTAAAGGGTGGAAGACTCGGCCTTATGCCTGGTGTTTTGTTCCACTCTTGCCGCCCTAGTTTCCGTCATATCGGTGTTATGTTCCCGGATTTTGCGTTCCTTACGCGGTTGGGTAATAATGGGAACCCCTTGACAGTTCGCCTTGAATAAAACTCCTCCAGCAATGCCCAACCTTGGTTTTACCATTTGCCACCTAGCCTTTTCTTTCGCTTGGGTTCTGCAGACTCAAGGGTCATCATTATTTTAACCCCCCCGGGCCAGTGCTCCTCTGAGTGTTGGTCCAACCTGTCAGCCGCCGGTGGCCACCAGGGGCAACTCTGGGCTGGCCTACCAGAAGTTTAGACAATCTGAGTGTGCCCTGAGAAAGAGATATGTGCAGCTCCTATCGGGATTTGTCGGCTCATTCAGGCGGTGTTGCTGGTTTAGTTTTACCTTGTCGAAATGTCTTGTAACCGGGATTCCGAGTCTGATCGGGTCTTCCCGCTAGAAGGAATATCCTTCGTTGACCATGAGAGCTTGTGATGGGCTAAGTTGGGACACCCCTGCAGGGATTTGAACTTTCGAAAGCCGTGCCCACGGTTATGGGCAGATGGGAATTTGTTAACGTCCGGTTGTAGAAAACCTAAAGTTGACCTTAATTAAAATGCATCAACCGCGTGTGTAACCGTGATGGTCTCTTTCCGGCGGAGTCCGGGAAGTGAACATGGTGTTGGAGTTATGCTTGACGTAGGTTGTTTTAGGATCACTTCTTGATCATAGTTTTTATCGATCGTGCTTTGCCTTCTCTTCTCGCTCTCATTTGCGTACGTTAGCCACCATATATGCTAGTCGCTTGCTGCAGCCCACCTCATACCTTTTACCTTACCCATAAGCTTAAATAGTCTTGATCGCGAGGGTGCGAGATTGCTAAGTCCCCGTGACTCACAGATACTTCCAAAACCAGTTTGCAGGTGCCGATGTTACAGAGCAGGTGACGCAACCAAACTCAAGGAGGAGCTCGATGAAGATCTTGTCCTTTGTGTTGTTTCGTTCTAGTTGATCAGTAGTGGAGCCCAGTTGGGGTTGATCGGGGATCTGTGTAGCATTTGGGGTAGTCTTCTTTTATTTTGGTTTCGTAGTCGGACCTTATTTGTATCTGGATGATGTAATGTTTTATTCATGTATTGTGTGAAGTGGCGATTGTAAGCCAACTATGTATCTCTTTCCCTTATGTATTACATGGGTTGTGTGAAGATTACCTCACTTGCGACATTGCTTTCAATGCGGTTATGCCTCTAAGTCGTGCTTCGACACGTGGGATATATAGTCGCATCGAGGGCGTGACAGGTAAGTAGGGTGAATCTCGGGTTCAAGAACCCAGGAATAGAATACCTACTACTAAATTGCATCACGGGATGCTTTCGAGAATGATGGGCAGAATCATCACACCAGAACACAAAACATGGCTAGATTACTAGGTGACTCCCTAAAACACCTAGGGTCATAATAATAGCTCCAACATATATGTCGAGGCAACAGAGTACCTCAACTCACAGATTAGTGTGATTAATCTGGCCCAAATGGACATCAGGAACAGGAGGAAGGGGTTTGCAAATGCATCAGACTACTTAGAAACCTGGGATGACTCGGACAGCATAACTGCTGTAAATGCTCAGAAAAAGATTTGAGACATTCACAAGGATTTGCATAGTCACTTAACAACACAATATCAAGGTTCTGAGGCCAGCTAAGAACATACAGAAGTAATAGAAACTGAACTGAGACAAGAATCCATCAATCCTACAAGTCTACGGATTAGTAACACGTGATCCTGATAGAAAGATGACTAGTTCCCTTAGAAAGGAAGAGGTTGACTCAGATCAGAAGGGCATAGGGTAAAGGAGTAAAAAAGAGCCTTACGTTCCCTTCCACAATCAATTCCCTTACATAACTAAAGCATTTCTAGACTTGACTTCGAACAGTTTGGCTTGGTAATCCTACAGGCAGTCAGGCTCTGATACCAATGCTGTCAGGACCCCGATTCCAAGTCACATAGATCTAGCCGGTAACACCTCATATCACTTTGCGGCCTTACGCACGGTATTCCCAAGAGTGTCGCCTTACCATGGCCCGGGACCGTTTGCGCCTTTTGGCTCACGTATATGATAGTGTCGCTAGCATCCATATGACAGAGAACCCGAGCCGACATGGCTAGTCGTGAACCCAAAGCGGCATTAACCTAATGGGGACAGGAATACATGAATCACATCGAGCATGTCCGTCAGCAGCGTGTGAATCCGGGCTGTAGCACTAGGCTAACAGGACTCCGGGAACCCGGGATGTAGCAGGCTAGGCAGGACTCCGGATGTCACCGCGTGACATTTCCCCGAAGGGACAGACACAGGAAGAAAGTGAAACACATGGCGGCCAGTCAAGTGTCCTGAGCAGTAGTGCTGGGCTAACAGGACTCCGGTGAACCGGGCTGTAGCGGACTATTATGGCTCATGGAAGCACTAGACTACATTTCCCCATAAGAGAGGCTGCCAAGGATAAACAACTAGATTGTCGGATCCCACACATACCAAGCATTTCAATCATACACACAATATGCTCGATATGTGTAAACACAACATGGCATCACAACATAACTCTACAACTCAAGTATTTATTCATTAGGCTCCGAGGAGCGAGATATTACAAACATGGGTCTCATGACCCAACAATCATAGCATACAATTCAAAGCACATGCAGAAGCTTAACATGTCTGAGTACAGACATCTACAAATGAAAAAGGCTAAGAAGCCTGACTATCTACCAGATCCTGCCGAGGGCACAAGATCATTGAGGTATCAAGCTAAACGTCGAAGTTCACACGGAACTACTAGCGAGACTGACGTCTCTCACGTCTCTCTGCAAAACATAAAATAGGAAAACGTGAGTAGAAATGAACCCAACAAGACTTACATCAGAACTATCTACACATGCATCGGTATCAATAAAGGGGGTGGTGGAGTTTGACTGCAGCAAGCCAGCTTTTGACTCAGTGGCTAACCTGAACTACGACTGCAAGCAACTCTTTTGAGGTGGCGCACACGCACTAGTAGAAAAGGGGGCTTTGGTCCAGGCCGGGTAAGCCCATTAGTCCCGGTTCAGTCCAGAACCAGGACCAATGGGTGCATTTATCCCGGTTCTTGCGGCTAAGGCATTAGTCCCGGTTCATGTCATGACCGGTTTTCCGGGTAATAAATTTCCAGAAAAGACCGTTGTGCTCATCAGCCCCAGGATTACTGTTAGGTGATGAGGCTCCAAGTTGATACAGAAACTCCAAGCAAAATACAAAATATGCAGTGCAAGACCGTTCTGGCCTGTGAGTACAACAAATGGTTTCTAGTGGTTGATGGTGGAAGCGGTTTGTGGATCATCAGTGTCTATGGGACTCCAATTCCCACAGGAACAGCTGACCAGGTTAACTCCTATCTTCGCGAGGCTGCTATCTCCATTGTGTGGGTTCCGGGGCTGGCATCGCGTCGCTCCTCTCCGTGCAAGAAAATCTGGCCAAGACAATAGCCAGGGACAAGCCAGTGAGTACTTTGAATGTACTCACAAACATTATGAACACAGGTATAATATAACAATGATGTGCTGAAAATATTTTATGCTCATGACGTCAGTCACAAAAGATAAATGAAACTCTGATGCGTGCAAGCAAGTTATTTATAAAAATGCAATAACATGGTAGTATTAAAATTTATGAAAACAAATAACAAGCAATGCCACAGTCGGGCGTCTTAGCGACACCACATAAAGGGCTTTAAAAGAAATGCCACAGTCGGGCGTCTGAGCGACACCACATAAAGGGCTTTAAAAGAAATGCCACAGTCGGGCGTCTGAGCGACACCACATAAAGGGCTTTAAAAGAAATGCCACAGTCGGGCGTCTGAGCGACACCACATAAAGGGCTTTAAAAGAAACAATCATAGTGAATATCCCGGAGGTAGAACCATCCCAGAGATACTTGATAATAACAATAATATCACGGGTTAGTCAACAATAATAATAATCATAATTATCACAAGTCACAGGTAGTAGTTCCAGTTCTGGCTAACAGTTTCACCTTCAAAGACCGACACTAGACCGACACTTGACCCATCCCAGACTGTAATCCTTAACCATGGACACGGCTATTCGAATAGGTTTAATCTCTGCAGAGGGTGTACTCTTTACCCACGAGTAACGGATTTCTTTAGTCCATTGGGACTAATTCCGTCTACGGTCTTTTTGTTGAAAACACACCTAACTTGCACACACCAGCTTATCTCACACGTGTCTGGAATCACCCACGACACCTGTTAAGCAAACTCTAAGTGGGGAGGCTACAACCTCGCGTAGCATGGGATCAAATTTATATCGCGCGCTCTAAGGGGTGGCCTCCCCTCTCGGTCCCAACCGGAAACACCCATGCCCCCGGACCAGGTGGCCTGACTACCAGCTACAACCGGCATCTTCCACCATGGCCTCTCTGTACGGTGTGTGCTAGAAAGAGGTTGACAACTTACTGAACCGTACTCTACTTGCTGTAGAGACGAGAGGTACTACGAAACAAGTATGGGGGTTACTCGCACAAGACTCAATCTACGGTCAACTCAGGAGGTTTAAGTATTCCCTGCATGATTACGTGACGAATATATTTCAACCAACAGAGTCACCGCTCATATCACCTTGCCATGCCATACCAGACATAACCGTCCCGACAGAGACCGGCGACAAACTCATGCCTACCCAAGGCAGAGGTTTTCCCGGGTTCCTGTCGGTATGCATGCAAGGCACATGAGGGTGATTATCATCACAAGTGTGTCCATTTCCAACAGCATGGAAATCAATAACATGCACCCATGCATATGATCATATCACATGAAATAACAAGTTTCTCCAAAGTGAGGTGATGTTATGAACGTGTCATCGAACACACTAAAATATTATGCCGGGGTTCAGAATGCTTGCCTTCAATGTGTGGAAAGGCAGGGTGCACTCCAAAACTTGAAACATTTCTCCTCTCTTCAAAAATCCTATTTTAGCAATATAAAAGAATTAACACACAAAATAAAAACGGCACCAAAAGTTGTTCTGATTTTTTTTCAAATAAATCTTAAAATAAACTAGGTGAAATTTGAGAGAGGTAGGAAAAAGAATCAATTCATTTGGAGTTATATTTAAAAAGTTATAGCCAGTCAAAGCTGTGGTCAAAATCTGTTTTTAATAAAATCAGGAAAAAGGAAAACGTTTCGGAGGGGAATACGCTTTCGGAGCGGGGAAAACGTACTGGGGGGATTACGCCTTCACTTAATCCAACGTGGACAGGCACGGGGTCGCTGACAGTGGGTCCAGAGGCCCCACTGGTCAGGTTTGACCAGTCTATCCCTCCCTCCTCTTCCTCTGCCCGAACGGAGGCGAGGCAACGGCGATCGTCGCCGGAGAACGGCGGCTCCCCACGGGGCTCAGAAGGCGGGGATGGATCCGCCACTCCAGGGCGGTCCTCCCGGTGGTCGCCAGGTAGGTGGGGACGGAGGGAGCTGCCGGTGGCGAGCTTCTCGGCGGAGGTGGCCTCGGGAGCAAAGTGTGTTTGGGGATACTGGGGTTCCCGATCAAAATTGAGTAGGGGGACGGGTTCACGGGAGAATGAGGAGGTTCCTGGCGAAGAGAACGGAGAGGGGGAGGTACTGGAGGTGCCGGATTGGCCGGGGCGGTGGCGGCGGCAGGAGTTGCCGGAGATGAGGAAGGAGGCCTCCCCGGGTCGAATGCGAGCTAGGGGAGTGCCATTGGGGTGGCCTGAGGTTGCCTGCATGCTCGGGGAAGCTCGGGGGCCTCCTTTTATAGCTCGTCGAGGTCGGTTCCGCGGCGGCTGCGGATAAGGTCGCCGGCGACCGCCATTCTGTAGCTAGGGAGTCGTGGCGGCGACGAGCGCTAGCGGACACACTCGCGGATGAGCACGCGCTGTTCCAGGGGCCAGGTGGCGAGCGGGAGAGGCTTGGGCGGCGCTGAACGGAGCAGGGGCTGTCGGCGGCCGTGGCGGCTAGCTCTTGGCCTGCCGGGGCGTGGCGAGGGGCGGCTTGGCGTGTTGCGGTGAGAAGGGGAGCGCGTGGCGTGGTGCTGCAGAGCGGGCCAAAACCGTGGGGGCCAGCGTGTCGGCTCGGCGCACGTGCGTGCCAAACGCACGCTCTGCTCGCGCCCTGGGCGTGCACGGGATGTGCTCGACGTAATGCCAGAGCATGCTACAGAGCTTGGGTGAGGCTGGCATTTAGCAGATCTAGGTTAGGAGCAACTGGGAGTCTAGTGGACATGCTAGTTTGATCACAGGTGCAAGCTCACAGTGCAATGCCAAAACTCATGTCAAAACTGGTCATGCCTACAGGGTGCTCGATAGAATGCCACATGCACCTAGGCATCTCTTGGGGTAGCCAAAACTTCCAGGTTGGGGTCTCTTTAGATGCAAGAGAGAGTGGTGAGGTTAGTTTGCCAAAAGGGGAAACTTGCTAGTGCAAGTTTTGCAAAACTATATTTCTGGACAGGAAATAAATGACATTATTTCATGAACCAAAAATGATCCAAAGGGTGCATGCTCCTGGACTTAAGGGTTTGGTAGGGCTGTCTACAAGTAGGAGAAAACACAAGATCTTTGGAGCAAAATTAAATAGGGTTGCAGTAGAAATCACAAGGCTGGACCAGAATGAAAAAGAGGTTGATTCACTCAATATTTTCAAAGAACAGCACTAGGTTTTTGCATAAAGTTGAATCATATGCTACTACCAATATCCCATAATTTTGATGGAGACTAGAAAGAATTATTTAAAAGGGTTGTAGTGCAAAATGCACTCTGGACCAGAGATGGAAAAATTGATGTAGAGCTCAAATTATTACATAAGTAAAAGATATTTTTGTATAAAAGTGATGTAAAAACATCACATGACATCTCCAATTTTTGGTTAGAATTTTAGGTGAATTTATCCAATGGTTATAGTTCAAATATGGCCATTTAACCTTGAAAAACCATTTTCAAGAAAGTAAAGATCAAGCAACTTAATTATTTAATTAGTTATATTAAATAAGGGAAAGTTTCTCTTGAGAGATTAAATATGTCCAATGACATATTTGAAAAGTTTTCTCTTTGGGAAAAACTCATCATAACAGGGAAGGAAATGATTTAAAAATCAAAATGGAGCTTAGAAATTCAAAGTTTTAATTCCTGGCAAATTTTTTAATTCATTAAAACAAGGCCAAATTTTTGGGGTGTCACAGTTCACCTGGGCCCTTTAGTCCCGGTTCGTGCCACGAACCGGGACTAAAGGGTGCGATGCCCATTGGTCCCGGTTGGTGGCACCAACCGGTACTAAAGGTTAGACCTTTAGTCCCGGTAGGTGCCACCAACCGGGACTAATGGGCTTTGAGGCATTAGTATCGGTTCATGGCATGAACCGG
>NC_041384.1:194301749-194349581 GCF_002162155.2 Triticum dicoccoides | reverse complement strand
ATGGAAATGTCAATAAAATTAAAATAAAATAAGTTTCCCATCTGATATGTGGTCTAGTTGTTGGGAAAATTTACAAATATGAATTTCGACTTTATTTACAAAATCTCTCTGGAATTTGTAAAATGGGCATAACTTTTGTATACGAACTCGGATTAAAAAAAATTTATATGAAAAATCATCTACTTGAAAAGTTACATCCGATGGAGACTGACTACGGCCTGTTTGAAAATTTGTAGAATCCTCAAATTCCAAAAGGAAAAAAGTTATGCTCAAATTTCAGTTTTTTTAAATTTTTAGTAAATCTGGTCAAACTATGGTCAAACTACTTATTCAAGAAGTATTAGTGTTACTAAATAATTATTCAAGAATATTAGTGTTATTAAATAATTATTTCACCTTTTTTGAATTTTGGTCAAATCTGGTCAAACTATGGTCAAACTGTCAAACAATGGTCAAACTACTTATTCAAGAAATATTAGTGTTACTAAAAAATTATTGTTTTTTAGAACAATAGTTTTAAACTCAAACAGTCAAATATGTGACTTCATGCTCAAGCTAAATTCCTGAGGGTTAATAGGATTGACATCTTACTATTGTCAGGAAAACAACAAGTGCAGACTTGGAAACGAGGGAGAATAGAACCCGAAAGTTAAGCGTGCTCAGGCTGGAGTAGTGAGAGGATGGGTGACCGTTCGGGAAGTTAGATGATTTGGAATGATGAGGGGTGATTAGAGATTAAATGAGCAGTGATGAGGGGTGATTAGAGATTAGAGGTTAAAATAATTCAGAAATTTGAAAATAAAAAAAATTCAAAAAAAATTCAAAAAAAAAAATCCGAAAATTTCCTTTAGTACCGGTTGGTGTTACCAACCAGGACTAAAGGTGGACCGGCCATGTGGAGGGCCTTTAGTCCCGGTTCTGGATTGAATCGGGACTAAAGGCCCTTATGAACCGGGAATAAAGGCCCTTTTTCTACCAATGACGAGTCCACATATTCACCATTCAATACAACACTATAGATCCGCTCCCTACTCCCTACGCGAAGGCCATCCATAGCACTCACACTTATCTTGCGAGTTTTAGAGTATCCACTTTCACTTGTCTATGAAATGTTATAGGCAACCCAGAAGTCCTTCACCGCGGACACGGCTATTCGAATAGATCATTTATAACCCTGCAGGGTGTACTTCTTGACACACGCTCTCGCCACATACCACCATGTACACGTCGTGTATCTCGGCAACCTTCAAGCGGAAGCCTGGCGAGAGAGTCAGCCACGACCTGACGAACCACACAAGTCTCTAGTACAGGTTTATCGCCTATTCGGGTTCCATCCGCGAGGAGATCCGGCCGGAGTTTCACTCACAACCCCAAACAATGTGTGCAGGGTTCCTGAGACACCAAACGATCGCCCGGTACACCGTGCCACGGTGTATGTACCGCATCATAGCCCACCCCTAGGGTCAGCGCTACGCACGGCCGCCAACACATATCCTACAAACACCAGAAACTAGTTGCAACTCCTGGACAGAGGACAAGGGAAATTAATAAGTCGAGAGGGTCCATTGGTTTCGGGCCCAATGCGTGGTAGTAGCTGTTCATGGATCACAAACACAGAACTCAGTTCCTGAGGACGGCTGCAATGAGACAACCCACCATGTACTCCTACATGGCCTCTCACTGCTACCTTTACCAAATCGTGTTCACACACTTAGCTCTCAACGATAGGACATGTTCACCACATTCCAATTCATCCCCGATGAATCAGACCTGACTCAACTCTAAGCAGTAGCAGGCATGACAAACAAGCATGAATGAGTAGGCACAACAGGGCTCAAACAACTCCTACTCATGCTAGTGGGTTTCATCTATTTACTGTGGCAATGCCAGGTCATGCAGAGGATAAGGGTTTCAACTACCGTAGCAAGTAACAGATGAATCGTTGTTGTCCTAATGCAGTAAAAGAGAGTAGGAGCGAGAGAGTGGGGTTGTATCGGAATGAACAAGGGGGTTTTTCTTGCCTGACACTTCTGAAGATAGTATAGCTCTTCATCGGTGTCATCGAACTCACCGTCGGAACATACATCTACCGAGGGGGAAGAACCACCAATAAAGAGAGAAACGACACAATCAATGCAATGCAGAATATGATGCATGATCATGACATGACAATATGCTGTGATTTGAGCTAATGCAGTTAGCAACAAAAGGGTTTGAGTTGATTTGAACCAAAGGTTCAAATTCAAACTCAAATTATGAATTCATAATGTGCATTATCATGTTTTGATCTAAACAGCAAGGTTAAGTTGTTTAGTCATGCATGAAACCAGTAAATATGGATAGATTGGATTTTTTTGATCATTTTTCATATATAACTTGTTTCATTTGGAGCTACGGTTGAATTTCTATGAATTTTAGAAGTTTTGGGCATTTTCTGGATTTTCTGATTTATTTTAAATCCAGAAAATCATTTACTGTGTCAGCATTGCGTCATGCTGACCTCAGCAGGTCAACAGACCCGGTCCAGGTCAAACCGGACGCGTGGGTCCTGCATGTCAGTGACTCACGCTGGTTAGTCCCACAGACAGGTGGGTCTAGTCAATGCTGACTAGGTCAAAGTCAACGCTGACACGTGGGCCACAGGGTTATCACTAATCTAAATAGAAAATTGATCTAACCTAAACATGCACTGGGGCCCACATGGCAGTGGCCCTGGGGGTGTTTAGCGGGGTTGTTAGTGTTAAATAAACCGGCGCCACGTCAGTAGGTGACGTCGGCGACCACAGCAGCGGTGGGATCTCGCTAGAGTTGGTCGGGGCGGTGCTACAAGTCGTGACTGGTCGCGCTGTGGGCACTAGGAGGGAGCCCGTGCTCTCGCGCATCTAGGGGCGCACGCAGCTGCGCACAGGGAGGCCGGGGTCGACGGCAGCGACCACTTGGGCGGCGGCCGGAGCTACGGGTTTGGGTGGAGCGAGGCTACGGAGTGCTAGGGGCTGGCTGAGGTGCTATACGGACTCCTGGGGCAGCTAGGAGCTCGCTAGGTTCGTCGGACTGAGCGCAGCAACACGGCAGCGCCATGCCCAGCGTCCATGGCGGACGGCGGCGCTCGGTACGGTGGCTAGCACAGCTACAATGCGGGAAAACCACGAGGAGAGAGGGGAAACGTAGTAGAGCTCACGGGGGCTAGCGGGGAAGACGGCGAAGTCGGGGAAGCTCTGGATGCGCCGAATCGGAGCCGGCGATCTTTGGTGCCCGTTGGTGAAGACGATGACGGTGGCGACGAAGCAGGGCCTCTGGGCATCGCGTATCTCGGTGGGGAGGGCAAGGCAGACGCGACAGAGCTTCTAGGCTCAGCGGCAGGGCAAGGGTTGGTCAGTGGCCTTGGGTACGGCGAACGGTGGCGACGGTGGTGTTCGGTGGTGAGAGGGAGAGAGAGCAGAAGAGGGGGACGAGCTCGAGAGAGAGTGAGAGGGGGTCAGCAGGATCGTGACGACACGGGGAGAATCGTCCATGCATCCAGGGCTCGTCGGCAAGCAGGAGGTGGCGTGGAGCGCGTGGGCGCGCACGGCAGCCACACGCCCTCCTGCCCACTGGCAGGAGGTTGAAGACGGTGGAGGGCCTGGTGGGCTGGGCCAGCAGTGCTAGGCCAGGTGGGCTGCAGGTAAGCCACGTAAGGCCCTTTCCTTTGTCTGTTTTATTTCTTCTGTTTTATTTTCTTTTATTTAAACTTGCCACTGTTTAAAAATTTAGAACAATCAAAACAGTGCCAAATATCCTCCAAGTATAATTTATGTTGCTCATTGGACATTTCCAAATGCACATAAATTATCATAGAGCATTTAAAGACATATCCATATATATATTTGAATATGTTTTCAAATTCAAATAGAATATTGTTTTAAATTCAGAGACCAAATAATTTCTTAAAAATGTTCCAAAATTTTGGTTTGGTATATAACCCTTGCCAAAATTCTCAAAACTATTTTTAGGGATTTTTGGATTTACTGAATGCAATTTAAAGGGTTCTTGCCCTTCTTTTAACTAAAGTTTTGTGGCTTCAACAATCCTCAATTCAAGTTTCGGAAATTTAAATATGATGCCTGAATGAAGATGCAACTATTTACAGGCAATATTCTAGGGCTGTGACAAGCTGCCAAGAAGGCTAGAGCTGGTACAATAGCCGCCAAGAAAACCGCCAAAAAGTCTAAGAAGAAACCAACTGCTTCTGACTTACTCAAGATGGATGACACCTCTAAGTCGGAGGTATCCCTTGACTCTCTTGGCCTGATTTTTAACAACCTTATTGACACTAACTATTACCAGGAGGACACAAGGGCCAGCCAGGCAGTTGAAGAAGAGGTAACTATTATTTCCTCCGACTCAGAACCTTTACCAAGGGAAAAAAATTGGCGAGTATCCCGGAAAGTAAGGTTTTCACACCCCTTGGCTTATTTAGATCCTCATTTTCTTTTGAAGCAACAGCAACATGAGAGCCGCCGTCACACCCGAACCGGTGGAGATGATGGGTTACCCTCCGGCTTACCGAAAACCCCTCGGAAGCGCCTAAATGAGGTTCTTTTAAACCTTAATTCTGATGAACGAGTCACTTTTATAAGCCACTCAATTATAATTCCACTTTTACAGGAGATTGCTCGTTCCTCCTTTGGTGATTCTTCACAAACTCAACTGCCGGCTTTTAAGATCGCCCCCGGGTAAAGATAATTAGCCTTCGTCTGTACTTTTATGCCCGCATCGTTATACTGAATCACCAAATTCTTTTAGTGGTCAAGCAAAGCACAAGAAAGCAAAGGTGGCAAAACCGGCTAAGGATCCAAAAGCCGCTAAACCGACGTAGCCGATTCTTGCCCCGAAACAAACTGAAGCACCGGAAGACCCTACTATCAATGTTCAACCAGATCTACCTCAGCCGTCTGTTGAAGAAACTATTCTTAATCCATACACTACTAAACCATCAAGCTCAGCTAACCCGCCAGAGACTCACGGCAATGATGTTTTGATTACTGGCACCAGATTCATTGAACTGGGGAATCCAACTGTGCTGGCAAGACACTCCGCAAAACAAGAAGTCTTGGAGAGGAAGAAAGTGAGGTTTGATGTCTCCCACTATGCTCATCTGAGTATTGGTGAAGTATTATCTGGCTATCTCAGTCAGGTCCACTCCAGCCGTGATTCAAAGATTGAAATGGTCAAACATATGCACCAAAAATATGAGGTATGTTCTCCAGTTTACATAAGTTATGTACCCTGGCAGCCCCTCAGTCTGCTGATTATGATAGGAGTGAATGATCTGTGGACTTTTAATAGACTTATAATCTTCTTCCTGAGACTCCTTTCAATGCCCGGTTTATAACCAAATCGGATGCTGCTAGTATTTCAATTTGTATGTGTAGTCCCCAAGGGCCGGTTTAATCAGTATGAATGAGTCGGTCCTATTAGTCAATATGTAAGAGACAAATACTTTGACCAGATATCCTTATGAGCTGGCTGGGGCTATCAATAAGGCTTCCGGCTTACCATCGGCAAGAAAAAACATCAATATGCATTAGCCCCCAAGTGCCCAGTGGTCTTGCTTGCAAAGCACTTGGGACTTCTAGTTAGAACCCAATTCCTTTGAAAAAATTGTGCTGACAGACATTAGCCCCCAAGTGCCAAGTGTTATTGCTGGCAAAGCAGTTGGGACTTTTTTATAATCCGCCAGGCAATTATCTTCTACATAAGCCGCCATGAAACTAAATAACCTTATGATGTATACAGGCTGCAACCGCAGAACTGGAATCCCAATTGTCCGAGGCCAAGAACCGACTGGCAACTCAGGAGACTAAAACAAAGAAAACTGAATCCAAACTCCAATTGAGTGTGTCTAAAGCAGAAAAACTGAAGACCAGCTTTAGTGTAGAGAAAAAGGCTTGGGCCAATGAGAAGACTGCCTTGACGCAGCGTGCTGAGACGGCCGAGGCGGCTCTGAAAGATGTTACCGCTGAACTCACTAGTTTAAAGAACCGTGTGTCTCAAATGGTGTCTGCAATCTTCGGTAAATCACCTAATTACATTCTCAAAGTTTGCTTTTGTTATCATAATGTAAGCTGCCTTCTTAACTCATTGGGAAAACTTCACAGGTCCGCAGAGCAGCAATCTGAGCGAAGACACTGTAATAAAGCCAAGGCGGTTTACACGCTGGTGGAAAAATTGTATACTGGAGCTCAACGGGCTCTTTATATTATCTCCCCAGTGAATCAAGGACCAAGCTTATTAAGTGATGTCTTGAAGAAGTTGTCCATCTTACCCGCCAGGTTCCAAGAGATCAAACGCTCTTGTGCGAGAGCCGGAGCCATAACTACTTTGAGCCGCTCCAAAGCCTGGGTATCGGAGTTAGACCCGGCGGACGTAGCCAGTGGGTACCCCAGCTTTAAGGAAGATGGAACTCCTTTCAATCGAGAAGACTTTGCTGCTTGTGTAAAAGAGACGCGCCCTCATGCCACCATCATTGCTGAAGAAACCAATCTTACCAAGTATCAGTAAGGTTTTGATGTAGAAAATAAGAAGATAGCGACTCCTTCATGTAAAGTGATGGACCTAATCTCGCCGATCCGTAAGAACACTTTTGCCCCAGAGATTGACCCGTCTAGTCTGATTGATGATGAGGCTGAATTCGTTCCTCTTCACGGCTTTGCCTGGTCCAAACCCAACTTCCAGACGGTGGAGGAGGTCGAACTGACAAGGGATGAGGCACAACCATCAGGCCAAGACTCCTGAACTGGCTCCGGTTCATTAGCTGCTATTTGTGAGACTTAAAAACAGTTATCTTTGGGGCTCTAAATGCCTTGTAATAGGCTAGCTACAAACTTTATGTTCTGATATGCCATCGTGCATATTGTGCTCCATATAATACTTTTATCCCTCACGTGAAGATATGTTTAATATCCCTTACAATATCAGCAGTTCTTAATCTGTTCCTGCATACAATAGATAAAAAACTGTCCTGGCGGTTTATCGCCGGACGGGTCATAACGCCCAATACACAACCATGGAAGCCAACATAGCTTACAACCAATGCTGGATTCAAAACATGAAATATATCATTCCTATGATATTGGAATATATTGTTGGCCTACCACAGGGTGGGTCATAATATCTTATATACAACCTGTTATGAATTTCAGCTTTGAAACATAACAAAAATATCATACCTGTGATGTTGAATTTGCACCGCTGGTTCATGTGACCTGAATAGTAAGGGTGATAACCCAATCTTGTAGAAGCCAACACTTCCACACGTATGATGCATGATTGTCTTACATTGGCGGCTTATCGTCCAAAACCAAGCCGGGTTAAATTGAACCCATACTTATACTTATATCTGGACAAAAAGCCACCAGACAAAAACAAAGATTTTTTCAAAAACTTCAGCCAAATAAAAAGGAAAATTTGGAGGCTTCTGATTCGAATACGATCAGTAAACCAGACCAAAGGGTTTAAGCTAGGATTCAAATACGATCATGTAGCCCCCAGTGGTTTTGGCGTTGCGCCGATCAAGAGGGTACCAACAGCTATGTTCTCTTTGGTTCAAATACAACCTATGTTTGAACAGGAAGCCCCAAATGACCTTGAGAGGTTTTTAATGACCTTGATTCGAATACGATCCAAGTCGGACCCTAAAGGGGTTAAGCTATGATTCGAATACGATCAAGAAGCCCCCTAGTGAGTTTGGCATTGTGCCGATCAAGAGGGTACCGACAACTACGTTCTCTTTGGTTCGAATACGACATTTGTTTGAACAGGAAGCCCCCTAGTGATCATGAGGTTTAATGGCTAGATTCGAATACGATCATGAGATGGACCAGAGGGTTAAGCTAGATTCGAATATGATCAGCCCCCTTTTGGTTGTTTTAAATTTTTATAATGAAGACATATGATCTTTGAGGATGAAACAGGACGGAGGTCCTGTTTTATTATTTATCATAATATATACATCGTCAAAATATGTACATCAAGAGAGCCGGCGTCTCAAGTATAGTAAGGCCGAAGATGAGCGATATTCCACGGCCGGCGGGTCTCCTCCTTCGATTTACGTGAGTCTTTGTGCTCTCTAACATCAATAAGGTAGTATGACCCGTTGTTCAAGTTCTTGCTGACCGCAAAAGGCCCTTCCCAAGGTGGGGACAATTTGTGTGCATCAGTTTGATCCTGGATGAGCCGGAGCACCAAGCCACCTTCTTGAAAGGATCTAGATTTAACCCGGCAGCTGTGAGAACGGCGCAAGTCCTTTTGATAAATCGCCAAGCGGGCTACGGCCAAGTCACGCTTTTCATCTAAGAGGTCAAGTGCATCCTGACGGGCTTGTTCGTTATTAGCTTCAACGTAAGCCACCACACGGGGCGAGTCATGACGGATGTCACTTGGTAGAACCGCCTCTGCTTCGTAAACCATGAAGAAAGGCGTATAACCCATAGACATGTTAGGAGTAGTATTGATGCTCCATATCACAGAGGGTAACTCCTCCACCCAACAACCCAGCGTCCGTTGTAAAGGAACCAGAAGCCGGGGCTTGATGCCTTTCAAGATTTCCTGATTAGCTATTTCCGCTTGACCATTGGATTCAGGATGAGCTACTGATGAAACATCAAGCCGGATATGCTCATGTTGACAGAACTCCTCCATAGCGCCTTTGGACAGATTAGTACCGTTGTCAGTTATGATGCTGTGTGGAAAGCCAAAATGAAAGATCACCTTTTTCATGAACTGAACTGCCGTGGCTGCGTCACACTTACTAACCGGCTCTGCCTCAACCCACTTTGTGAATTTAGCAACCGCCACTAGAAGGTGTGTCTTTTCATCTTTGGACCTTTTGAAAGGCCCAACCATGTCAAGCCCCCAGACTACAAACGACCAGGTAATTGGAATCATCCTCAATTCTTGAGCCGGCACGTGAGCCCGTCGTGAGAACTTTTGGCAACCATCACATTTACTGACTAAACCCTCCGCATCAGCATGAACCGTCAGCCAATAAAAACCATGACAGAAAGCTTTGGCCACAAGAGACTTTGAACCGATGTTATGGCCGCAATCTCCTTCATGGATCTCGTGAAGAATTTCTTGACCTTCCTTAGGAGAGACACAACATTGAAACACCCTAGTGACACTACGATGATGCAACTCACCATTGGCAATTGTCGTTGACTTAGACCGCCCGGTTATCTGTCTAGCCAAGGTTTCATCCTCAGGCAACTCGCCCCGGGTCATATAAGCCAAATATGGCACTGTCCAATCTGGGATGACGTGAAGAGCCGCCACCAATTGCGCCTCTGGGACTAGAACAACTAAGTCTTCCTATGTGGGTAACTTGACAGAAGGGTTATGCAGAATATCTAAGAAAGTGTTAGGTGGCACCGGCTTACGCTGAGACCCCAGCCGGCTTAATGCATCAGCCGCCTCATTCTTTCTGCGATCAATGTGCTCCACTTGGTAGCCCTTGAAATGCCCAGCAATGGCATCAACTTCACGATGATAAGCCGCCATGAGAGGGTCCTTGGAATCCCACTTGCCTGATACTTGTTGAACCACCAAATTTGAGTCGCCAAAGCACCTCACCCGGCTAAGCTCATCTCCTTAGCCATCCGAACACCATGGAGTAAGGCCTCGTACTCTGCTGCATTGTTAGTACAGGGAAACATCAACCATAGCACATAACAAAATTTATCACCTCGAGGGGAAGCTAAAACAACTCCTCCCCCCGAGCCCACCAATTGCCTGGACCCATCAAAATGAATAGTCCAATATGTGTTGTCCAGCTTCTCTTCAGGCATCTGCAGCTTTGTCCAATCGTTAATGAAGTCCACTAGTGCTTGAGACTTGATAGCAGTGTGTGGCACATACTTTAAATCATGAGGTCCAAGTTCAATGGCCCACTTGGCGACTCATCCTATGGCTTTTCTATTTTGAATGATATCTCCTAAAGGAGCAGAACTAACCACAGTGATGGGATGACCCTGAAAATATTGCTTAATCTTCCGGCTCACCATGAACACCCCATAAACGAGCTTCTACCAGTGTGGATATCTTTGCTTGGACTCAATAAGCACCTCACTGACGTAGTAAACCGGCCGTTGAATCGGATATTCCTTTCCAGCCTCCTTGCGCTCTACTACAATGGCCACGCTGATAGCACGGGTGTTAGCAGCCACATATAATAATAATGGCTCCTTATCAATAGGAGAAGCAAGGACCAACGGCTTAGCAAGCTGTCTCTTCAAATCCTCAAAGGCAGCATTAGCAGCATCACTCCAAACAAAGTTATCTGTCTTCATCATCATCTGATATAGCGGTATGGCCTTCTCACCTAACCGTCTTATGAACCAGCTTAAAGCAGCAATATGCCCCTCCAAACGCTGAATGTCATTGATACACGCCGGTTTAACCAAAGAAGTGATTGCCTTGTTCTTCTCCGGGTTAGCCTCGATGCCTCTGTTAGAAACCAGAAAACCCAAAAGCTTGCCCGCTGGCACTCCAAAAACACACTTGGCCGGGTTAAGCATCATCTTGTAGACCCAAAGGTTATCAAAGGTTTCCTTCAGATCATCTATCAAGGTCTCCTTCTCTCTGGACTTCACTACGATGTCATCCACATAAGCATGAACATTGCGCCCAATCTGATGGTGAAGACAGTTTTGCACACACCACTGATAAGTCGCCTGGGCACTCTTAAGCCCAAAAGGCATAGACACATAGTAGAAGGCTCCAAATGGAGTAATAAAAGTTGTCTTCTCCTAGTCCTTAACTGCCATTTTGATCTGATGATAACCAGAATAAGCATCCAAAAAGCTCAAGCGCTCACAACCCACGCGTAGCATCAATGATTTGATCAATACGAGGAAGAGCGAAAGGATCAGCCGGACAAGCCTTGTTTAAGTCCATGTAATCCACACACATACGCCAGGCGCCATTCTTTTTGAGCACGAGCACCGGGTTAGCCAACCACTCCGGATGGAAAACTTCAATAATGAACCCGGCCGCCAAGAGCCGGGCCACTTCCTCACCAATAGCCTTACGCCTTTCCTCATTGAACCCCCGAAGAAACTGCCTGACCGGCTTAAACATTGGATCAATATTGAGAGTGTGCTCAGCGAGTTCTCTTGGTACACCTGGCATGTCAGAAGGTTTCCATGCAAAGATATCCCGGTTCTCACAGATGAACTCGATGAGCGCGCTTTCCTATTTGGGATCCAGATTAGCGCTGATACTGAACTTCTTAGATGAGTCGCCTGGGACAAAATCAACAATCTTGGTTTCATCAGCTGATTTAAACTTTAGTACCGGCTCATGTTCTGTGGTTGGATTCTTCAAAGACGTCATGTCTGCCGGGTCAACATTGTCCTTATAGAACTTCAACTCCTCTGTTGCACACACAGATTCAGCGTAAGCAGCATCGCCTTCCTCACATTCCAAGGCTATCCTCCTAATCCCATGCATTGTGATGGTGCCCTTATAACCCGGCATCTTGAGCTGTAGATAAACATAACACGGCCGAGCCATGAACTTGGCATAAGCCGACCGTCCAAACAGGGCGTGATACGGGCTCTTGATTTTGACCACTTCAAAAGTTAATTTCTCAGCCCTAGAATCATGCTCATCTCCAAAGGCTACTTCTAGTTCAATCTTACCCACCGGGTATGCCGATTTACCAGGCACCACTCCATGGAAAACGGTGTTGGACGTCTTAAGATTCTTGTCAGTCAACCCCATACGACGGAAAGTCTCATAATACAGGATGTTGATGCTACTGCCTCCGTCCATGAGCACTTTAGTGAATTTATATTCGCCAACCTGAGGTGCCACCACCAAGGCTAAGTGACCCGGATTGTTAACCCAGGGAGGGTGATCTGCCCTACTCCACAAAATAGGCTGCTCAGACCATCTTAGATAACGATGAACTGCTGGCTCAACAGCGTTTACAACCCTCTTATGAAGATTCTGGTCCCGTTTGCACAAATTGGTAATGAACACATGATACTATCCACTATTCAACTGCTTTGGGTTGCTTTGATATCCAGACTGCTGCTGCTGCTGACCTCCCTAACCAGATTGCTGATTATAGCCACCTTGATTTCCTTGAGAGCCTTGAAAGTTGGAATTTGAACCGCCACCCGGGCCATGAAAACCACCGCCACCAGAGCCACTGCCTGGCCGATGATTGCCGTCAAACATGTTAGAGTTTTTGAAAGCCTTCATGATCGTACAGTCCTTCCATAGGTGAGTAGCCAGTTTCTGCTGAGTGTCGTGCCTTGGACTGGGCTCATTTAACTGCTGCTCAAGAGTAGGACCTGACCCGCCGGACTGAGGAGGTGGACTCCCCTTACGCCGTTGATTGTTGCCCTACACATTGGCGTTAGCCACAAACTCCAAACTACCGTCAGCCTTACGTTTATTGCCTTCCTGATTCGCCAGGTTATGCTGATGACCCTTGGTATTACCGTTCTTCTTTCCCTTCCCTATATTTCATCGTCAGAATCAGGGTCATTGGTACTATCAGAGTCGGCGTACTTGACCAAAGCCGCCATTAGATGGCCCATGTCGTTACAATCGCGCTTGAGCTACCCCAGCTTCTGTTTCAGAGGCGTAAAATGACAATTTTTCTCCAACATTAAGACTGTAGAGCCGGCATCCATCTTATCAGATGAATGTATTATGGCCTTGACCCGGCGCACCCAATGGGTCGTTGACTCACCCTCCTCTTGCTTGCAGTTGGTCAAATCCACAATTGACATGGGCTGCTTGCATGTGTCTTTGAAGTTCTGAATAAACCGGGTTTTTAACTCTGCCCATGAACCAAGTGCGGGCCGTCTCATCCAACATCATGGTGAAGTACTTGGCCATTGTAGCATCACTGACCTCTAGTAGTTCCATGGCCATCTCAGAACTTTCAATCCATGCCCCAGGCTATAAAACGGTTGTGTAATTAGGCACCTTTAGAGGCCCCTTGAAATCCTTGGGCAAACGCTCGTTACGCAGAGCCGACACCAAGAAAGGGACACCTCTAGTCCTCGCGGTTACGCCTGCCTCAACAGAAGTCGTCGATAAATCGGGAAAGACTGGTAAGCCGCCCGCTGAGCTGCCTGCTCAGCCGCCTGCTGAACCGCCCACTCAGCTTCTTGGCGTATCCTGTCCTGGTCAACCAAATTGAGAGATCCTTCACACGCCGGGCCATGCCCGCCCGACTGGTCATGGCGCAGTGTGTTGCTTGAAACAGCTGCTGAATCTATGTGCCTGCTATAACTCGGACTCCGGCTTGGGCGAGGGGTCGAATGAACCCTGGCTCGACTGTACGAATATGCCTCCTTCTGCTAGAGCCGTTTGAAGAAGTTCTCTGACCCTTCGTGTTTCAATCGCCGTTGGAGAGTTGCCCTCCATCGGGAAAGCCGCCAATCATGCAGCAGCAGCGATTATGTTCTCCAAAGGGTTAGAATAATGACCCAGTGGCATCGGTACATAATAAGGTAGAGCAATATTCATCCGAGGAGGTTCTATCGCCCGTGGTTGAACCGGCGTCCCCGCCCCGGGTGTTGGAATGTGGTTTACCTCCGGCGAGTTACTAGGGCCTGCACCGGGTGCACGGAAGAGGTTTCTAGGATCATAAGTCAGAGGAAAACAAGATTGAGCCTTCTGGTGCCTTCTTCTCATGACCTCATTTGATGCGTTCATATTCATCGTAAGCTGAAAAGCCTCTGATTGAATCTGCTGTGCTCAAGCATCCAAAGCCGCCCGCTCTGCGGCTATCCTGACGTCCTCAATTGCTAGGTTTTCCTTGGCTTGTGCTACCTTCTCACATAACCGCGCCACTTGTGCATCATGTTGATCCTGCTCCGCCGGAGTAACCACGACGGCTAACAGGGCTGTCATCCTATCCATGAGTTCCATCAACACCTGAGCTGGCGGGCGCAGAGGGCCTCCTGCCCCGGCTGCCGCTGACCCAGAGGTTATCGCTGCCGCAATAGTAGAGTTTTGAGCGGGTTGCGTGCCAGCCATGAAGATCCTCGCTCTGCTCGGCGGCTCAAAGGGGTCCGGAATACTGCTGCCATCGGAACAGCCCCCAAGCCCACCGTCTTGCAGTTGATACAATAAATCCGTCTCACCTGTGGATGACTCGCCATCAGATTGGATGGCTGTCTCACCACGAGATACAGATCTCTCAGAAAATTCTCCTCCATGGATGCATCCCACGAAGGCGCGCGTCATGGCAGGCTGAGCCCGGGCGGGTCTCGCACGCTGAGCCGTCTCGACGATGTCGGTGCAGATGTCCGGCTCAGGGTCCGGCTCGCCAATCCGGCCGATGAAGACATGGATCCCGCCGAAGGGGACCTAGTACCCGTACTCAATTGAGCCGGCGTTGGGGCCCCAGCCTGGGTGGTCGATGTAGAGCTTGCCGCGACAACTCTTGGTCATCCGGCCCACAACGTATCCCTTGAGCCCTTCGAAGCTGCCCTTGAAGAACTCAAATCCACCATGCGCTGGCCCCACGGTGGGCGCCAACTATCATGGAATTGTCACGACAGATGTCCTAGTGAAAGGACTTAAGCATGGAGCCATCGCAACTAGGAAGCTTAAAGGGGTTAAAACGGGATAAAGGACACGAGGGTTTATACTGGTTTGGCTCCTTGCGGTGAAGGTAAAGGCCTAATCCAGTTTGAGGTGGTATTTCTTATGTTTCGATGGCTAAGGAGCGAATCTGCTTGAGCTAGCTTTCGATCTATGGTTACATGTTTTGAACCGCCGCTGGGTCGTCCCTTTATATACAGAGGCTAACGCCCAGCGACTCATAGAGTCCCGGCCGGCTCATAAACAGTGTCCGGCTCGGTCTCTAACTATTCCTACCTTACAATACAAGTTATGTACGTATGGCGGTTTATCTCTATGGGACTTGAGTCACCTTTGGGTCTTGGGCCCTTAATTGAACCGCCATCTTCCAGAGCTGACTTGGGCTTCATGAACCGCCATAGGTATAATCCGGCCCCTCCTGGGTGGGTCATACCTAATAGTCATATCCCCAACAAATGATATAATTTGAACGCACTCCGACTGAAAGGAGAAGGAAAACTTGATAAGTTGCAAAGAACTTGAAAGGAGGGCATGATACTCCGGTTAAATGGATAATCACGAAAAGAACCCGATCCTGGCAATTCGAGATGATGAGTGAAGAGAGTAACATCACAATGCCTTCGAAAGAAAAGAATAGAAGTTAGATCATTGGAATAACAGAATGGAGAAGAAAATGCCAGCTTGTGCCACAAATGAGCTTGGAAAGCGCCCTTCCAAGAAGGTTATAACGGAGTTGTTGGAGAACCAACAACGAAAAGAATAAGCTTGTAGTGGGCTTATGGAAAGCTTCTCAAAATTGAGGCAAAATTCTGCCACTACGAAAACAATTGATTGATTGTGAACAACGAAGAGATGAAAAACTTCCTCACCGAGGTGAGAAGGAGAAGATTGGATCATTGGTGAGCACCACAAATAGCAACATTCCCAATGGAAGGCTTTACGTGAAATATAACCCAAGATAATTCCAATGAAGAAATGATGGGTTTAAATATCTCATTCTTGACAATAGTTGAATCACGAGACACGAAGGTAAATTGTCAAGAGTGACATAACACCACCTCAAAAGACAAGAGAGAAAGAATTGCACTTCGGGATGCACGATGAACAATGTGTGAACTCCACAAAACAAAGCATGTGTTGAGCACCATGTTTATTTTAGAGTATAGCTTGGCGGATCATAACTTCCAGAGAAATCTTGAAGAACAATTGAAGAATTAAAGGAATCCTTGATGAACCACCATATAGAGCCTCCATGAAGAACTCTGGTAATAAAAGGATGATAAAAAGAAATAGAATTTGAAAACACAAGGTGAAGCCCTGCGATGATTTAGATGGAGCTTCGCGACGAGATAAAGCGGAAAACTTGGAACTCTGGAAAAGAAAGATGACTCACTTGTAATCAAGAATTTTGATGAACCTCCGGAATAAGGAATTAATCACTTGGATGAAACAAGAATAAGAATTACATTATGCATATCCTTCATCAATTAAATTGATGAGAAGCAACTGATTTGGCATACTACTTATTCTTCTTGAAAAGATTGAAGAGATATAGCCAAACTTGAGAAAAGTCTTCAACGATCCGTCGGTAGGATTGGAAAGAACGAATGAATTGATATGATAACGTATGAAGAGGAATCTTAAATAAACCACCGTAAGAATTGAAAATGAACATGGAAAAAGCACAATTCACCATGAAGAATCGGAAAACGAATGAAGATACTTGAGGGGATTTAGACACATGTGAGAGAATAGATCACGAGCTGATTAGAGAATACTTGAATGATGCCCCGGTAAGATATGTAGAACGAGAGCTGAAAGCTGTAATGACTAATTCTGAGATGATGGGCTCCGGAGAATCAAACTGAAAAGACTCCTTAATTGCTCCGGATGGGTGAAAAGAATTCTCACAATCAGAAATAATTATGAGAGGATGGCATCAAGCTTGAACCATAAACCTTTGAGAGAATAGGTAAGAATTTAAGAGGAGCTCTTCTTCGGTCTTCAAAATCCGAGAATGACGACAAGAAACACCACCATGATTTGTTGAGGCACTCCGGAATGAAAATTAGAAAGGTTGAAACAACGATGAAAAGAATTTGAAAGATCTTGGAGAAAGACATTTGACAGATGATAATTCATTCTTACATTAAACTTTGCAATGAATTTGAGAATAACTCTGGAAAGAATTAGAAGAATCAGGTAAGATCCTGGGAAAAACTTGTGGATTAGGGCCCACTCAAAAGATACACCATTGAACGATTTAAAAGAGAGATTGCGCCGGTTGAATTAAATGGCTTCAATGAGATAACAACCTCGAAATAACTTGAACGGATGCAGAGTGGAAACACGAATCTTCGAGATATCTTCAGCACTCCGGAACAATTGAATAGCAAGCGAGGAATGATTATGAGGTGCACCGTCATGGGAAAACATTTGGAACTAGGTAAAGGATATGATCAACAAAGCTTGAATTGAATCCACCGGAGAAGAAAAAGAACGAAGAATGATGAACTTGAAACTCCTGACCACCTTCATGATAATCACCGGGTAAGAACATTAATTGAACAAAAATTAAGAGATTTCACATGAATAAAATGGATAGTTGTTTTGAAAATCTCTGAGTCCTTCAAGAAAAAGGGTGGGAGGGCAGGAAAACAAAGGCAACTTGGGGATGGATGAAACAAACACTGTTTAAAAGAAGTGATAATTGATCTTGTAAATGTTGAAGGGATTGGCTTAACTTGAAGAGAAGCATGCCAGTTGAGAAGAAATTGAGATGGCAAACTTGATGATCGAAAGGATTTGTATTCACATCGGAATATGAGAAGACCGCTTTAGAAAGGTATGGAATCAACACTTGACATCGAAGCAACTCGAATACCACAACTCAAAATAAAACAAAGGATTGGCTTGCAAAATAAGCCAGAAACAAACATATGATAGAGATTTTGTCTGAAATTTTCATGGTGGGGCCACCACGGGCTCGATCGTACAGCACCATCATGTACAAGGCAGTGCACATGACATACGAAGCGTCCCCGAGTCAGCATAGCCAAGGAATCTTTAAGACACAACGAGACCACTGTAAACCAACCGTGGATAGGTGGACCACTAGACGTCGAACCCCAATCTCATATCATGCATCTGTCGGAGAGATATCCTAGGAGCTACTTGAATTCCCACTTATAAACTCCCGAAACTTTGCGGTTATGCAATATGGTGTTGGGGATACAAGGGAAGCATAATATCTCACTCAACTAGCAATCCCTACATCCAGCTGTATCCATCCGTCAACACATAACCAAGAAACCTTCGGAAATCGAGTACCTCAACATTCAAAAAGCATCCGTTATATGATTTATGGCAATACTCCCGAACTCCCGCCCTAGTACTGGGTGGCGTCGAGGTTATCTCACCAATGATTGCATAAAAGAGATTTTTGATGTCGGCGAGCTCAGGTATTCCAGAACTGCAACGATAAAATTGTGACGACAACACCTCGGAGCTCAAGTCCCCGGGACACCGACACAACCCCTAAATGTCAGGAGGCACCAAGAAAAATGTTCTCGTCACAAGACTATCCAAACAATTCCAAGATACACACGTGATCCTAAAAAAATTTCGTGAAATTTGAGGAGAGGGAAGTCAAAACTTCTACGTCAGGAGGCCTCACCAGAGCGATGAAGGGACTGAGGAGTAAAACGAATCCTACTCTCTGATATATATAATCCTAAGACTCAAAACATTTTTGTTCTAGACTCAACAACGTCAGCGATTCGATCAAGCAGGGGGCTCCTAACTCAGGGATGGCTCTGATACCAACTTGTAACGCCCACGATGCGGCTATATCTCCCATGTGTCGAGACATGACTTAGAGGCATAACCGCATTGTGGTTTTGTCGCAAGAGGGGTAATCTTCAGACAATCCCATGTACTGAATAATAAAGGGATAAAGAGTTGGCTTACAATCGCCACTTCACACAAATAACAAGTTAAACATACATCATCCAGGGTACAATCAAGGTCCGACTACGGAACCAAATAAAACAAGACAACCCCAAATGCTAGATCCCCAATCATCCCAACTGGGCACCACTACTGATCAACCAGAAAAGACAGAAAATAGCGATCAAGATCTTCATTGAACTCCCACTTGAGCGTGGTTGCGTCACCTGCACTGGCATCATCGGCACCTGCAACTGTTTGGAAGTATCCATGAGTCACGAGGACTCAGCAATCACACACCCGCGAGATCAAGACTATTTAAGCTTATGGGTAGGGTAAGGTAATGAGGTGGAGTTGCAGCAAGCGCTAAGAAAGTATGGTGGCTAACATACGCAAATAAGGGCGAGAAGAGAAGCAATGCAATGGTCGTGAAGCTAGAAGTGATCAAGAAGTGATCCTGAAACTACTTACGCACAACCATAACACAAGAACCGTGTTCACTTCCCGGACTCCGCCAAAAAGATACCATCACGGCTACACACGCGGTTGATGCATTTTAATTAAGTCAAGTGTCAAGTTCTCTACAACCGGACATTAACAAATTCCCATCTGCCACATAACCGCGGACACGGCTTTTGAAAGTTTATACCCTGTAGGGGTGTCCCAACTTAGCCCATCACAAGCTCTCATGGTCAACGAAGGATATTCCTTCTCCCGGGAAGACCCGACCAGTCTCGGAATCCTGGTTACAAGACATTTCGACAATGGTAAAACAAGACCAGCAAAGCCGCCTGATGTGCCGACAATCCCGATAGGAGTCGCACGTATCTCGTTCTCAGGGTACGCCGGATGAGACATCCTACGAGTAAAACCAGCCCTCAAGTTTCCTCAAGGTGGCCTCGCAGTCTACTCAATTCGGACCAACACTTAGAGAAGCACTGGCACGGGGGGGGGGGGGTAAAATAAAGATGACCCTCGGGTTGGCCGACCCAAGGGAAGGGTAATAGGTGATTAGGCAAATGTAAAACTAAGGTTGGGCCTTGCTGGAGGAGTTTTATTCAAAGCAAACTGTCAAGGGGTTCCCATAACACCCAACCGCGTAAGGAACACAAAATCAAGGAACATAACACTGGTATGACAGAAACTAAGGCGGCAAGAGTGGAACAAAACACCAGGCATAAGGCCAAGCCTTCCAACCTTTACCAAGTATATAGATGCATTAATTAAATCAGAGATATTGTGATATCCCAATATATCCATGTTCCAACATGGAACCAACTTGAGCTTCACCTGCAACTAACAATGCTATAAGAGGGGCTGAGGAAAAGCGGTAACTTAGCCAAACAACGGTTTGCTAGGAAGGATGGTTAGAGGCTTGACATGGCAATATGGGAGGCATGATAAACAAGTGGTAGGTAGCGCGACATAGAGATAGAGTGAACAACTCACTACTAGAAAAAGGGTTGCTAGTGGCACACCTGTTTTCGCTACTAATGGCGCACTACAGGTGTGCCACTAGCACCACGCCATTAGATTTTTTACTAATGGCGCACCACCGGTGCGCCATTAGTATCTAGTATACTAATGGCGCACCACAGGTGCGCCATTAGTATAGCCCACGGTGCGCCATTAGTATCTGGTATACTAATGGCGCACCACACAGGAGTGCGCCATTAGTAGCAAATTTTTTCAATTTTTTTATTCTTTCTTAATCTCGGGTCACTATGGCTTAATCTCGGGTCAATATGCTTAATCTCAGGTCAAATCACACTCTGTGGTCAAACTTCCTGGAAGGTCACCCATCCTCACACTACTCCAGCCCGAGCACGCTTAACTTCGTAGTTCTATCCAACCCCAGCACCACCTCACTTCGCAGGCACTTGTTGATATATCTATCATATCAATCCTATTAAACCTTGCTGATGTCTAGGACTTAGTTCATGAGTATGATGAAATTTGGAAAAAATATTTCAAACTTCCCGGTCATATTGCGTATCATATTTTGAAAAATAATTCAATTTTTTTCGAAACGAATTTTTTTTCTGTTACTAGTTGCGCACCTAGCATACGGTGCGCCACTAGTAAGTTTGAATTTTTTTGAATTTTTTTGCCTTCGGATCTTAAAAGCCCCGTAACTTTTTTCTGTTAGGTTTTTGGGGATTTTTAAAATGTTTAACGGGGTTCCCCCCGTTAAATTTGGATGTGACTTTTCAAGTAGATGATTTTTCATATACAAAACTTTTTAATCCGAGTTCGTATGCAAAAGTTATGCCCATTTTACAAATTCCAGAGAGATTTTGCAAATAAAGTCGAAATTCATATTTGTAAATTTTCCCAACAACTATACCACATATCACATGGGAAACTTATTTTCTTTTATTTTTTTGACATTTCCATCAATTTCTTTTATTTTTTTTAAACTGAAAAGGCGGTCCATGGGGGGGGGTGCATTCGGTGGAAGTTTTGGGCCAAGTTAGTAATGGCGCACCGTGGGAGTGGTGCGCCATTAATAGTTAAACTAGTAATGGCGCACCACACCCATGGTGCGCCATTAGTAGTTTTGAAAAAAACAAATTCTGATTTTTTTTTGAAAAAAACTTAGTAATGGTGCACCAGTTGACAGTGCGCCATTACTAGTTTTAACTAGTAATGGCGCACTGTCCACTAGTGCGCCATTACTAGTTTTGAAAAAATAAATAAAAAAATTTGAAAAAAAATTACTAGTGGCGCACGGTGGATGTGGTGCTCCATTAATAGTTTAACTAGTAATGGCGCATTATCCACTGGTGCGCCATTACTAGTTTCGAAAAAAAAATGAAAAAAATTGTTACTAATGGCGCACCGTGGATGTGGTGCGCCATTAATATTTGGACACTAGTGGCGCACCTACACATGGTGCGCCATTAGTATATACTAATGGCGTACCACATGTCTGGTGCGCCATTAGTGGACATATCATCTATAGCCCTTTTCCTAGTAGTGACTAGCAAGGAAAGATAGAAGTGATATCGAGGGTATGGTCATCTTGCCTGAAATCCTACAAGGAAGAAGAATGAGTCCAAGAAGTAGACGACCCAACGTAGTCGAACGAACCCTCACAACTCCGGAACAAAACCAAAGCTAACGAGAGAAGCAACCCGGAAAGAAGCAAGCAATATAGTAAACAACCATCACATAAACATGGCATGATGCACAACCAAGTATGATGCATGTCCGGTTTAATGAGGCATGGCATGGCAATATTCACAAACAATACTACAAATTAAGTGGAGCTCAATATGCAATGAGTTACATATCGACGAAACACCACATTCAAACATTTACTTCACTCTCGTTTATGTACCCAACAATATTAAATGTTATTAAACATGGCAAGGGGTGAAGCATAATAAAACTACCTATCTAGGCAAGTTTAAATGAGGCCTGAACAACAAGCAACAAGTCCGAAAAAATCCTCATGTGCATATTTTAAAGTTGGTACTGTTCTGCCCTATACACAATTTTAGAGTTGTTAAACATGCAAAGTACTACCAACATGTTAATCTATGCATTTTTCTACCCCATTTACATATAAATTTTATTACAAACCGAGTTGCGGTTAATTAGTTATGAAATAAAGCATTTTATAATGGCATTCTAGCAAATTAAACAAACAACAAGTTTAAACATTTTAAACATGCATGAAAGTTGTAAATTATTAATCTACACAAAATTCTAAGCACTTTGCATATATAATACATTTTAATATGATGCACAGTTCATGAGTTATTAAATGCGTGAAGTGCAAGGGCTTTTCTGCAAAATTGTAAAACCTGGGATAAAAGCTAAATTCGTAGTGAGGTAAAAAAACATACACTGGGCTGGAACTTGCTGGACCACTAGGAACAGGGGAACTTGAGGGGCTTCTCACCCACGGGCTTGGCCCAGTTAGAAGCAGAGGAGGCCAGCTGAGGCAGCGGTTGGACCGAGCGAGATGGGGAGGCGCGGTCAAGCGAGGCAGGACCAGGAGCGGGTCAATGCAGGGGCGGCGCGCTAGTTCTCCTGCTCAAAGCAGAGGATGCGGGGCGACAGTCATGGTGCAGAGGGCCACGGAAGAGCCCACGGACGCGAGGGGGGTGAGGCAACCGGCAGGAGGGCTTGATCCAAAGTGGATCCGTTCAGAGATGGAGGTCTCCGGAGTCATGAACATCAAGAGGGAGAGATACGTGAGAAGAAAGCAACCGCGAGAGGAGGTAGACGGAGGAGGTGCTGCTATCATGGCTCACCGGCGGGAAGACGACAAGGATGACGTAGGGCAGCGGGGTCGAGCAAAACCCGCAAGGAAGTTGGAACTGGTCGAGGACGACGACGTCCGGGCGCGGGAGGCAAGGATGGCCGACGCAAACTCCTTGGGGGCTCCCTGTTGCACGAACAGCGAGAGCAGGTGAGAGAGGGAGGAGGGAAGGAAGAAGAAAGGGAGAGGCAGGGGCGCGGGCGATGAAGGGCGGCGTTCAAGACTTTTGCTGCTGCTTGGGTGGCCGGTGGCCATCAGCGCAAGGTGGGGCATGGAGGAGCTCCTCTCCTTCAAATCGAACAGGGAGGAGAAGGCAGCGGGGCGCTGGTCTCTGGCGAGGCTGGTCGAAGACGGCGACCTTAGGCAGGGGAGCTCGGGCTCCTAGATCGAGAGGGGAGGCGCGGGAAGGATGGACCCAAAGGGATGGTTGGGTGGCGGCAGAAATCAAGGTGATGGTCGGAGGCTGCTGGTTGGCTGGATCTGATCTGGGTGAATCCCAAGATAAAAAGGAGTTGGTCGGGGAGGCTGTGGGATGAAGGGAGGGGATCCCGAGAGGATTTGTTGGAGTGGCGGCGGGATGGGACATCTCCCTAGAAGTTAGGGTTTGTGGTTTATATAGTGAGTGGGTTAGGTTAGGGGCAAAATGGACCCTCCGATCGTAATCGGGCGGTCGAAAAAATAGGTTAGGAAAGTCTATATAAGAAACGCAGATGTTTTAGGGATGTTAGGGGATGATCTGGACTCCTCGGTAACAACATCCCGGGTCGGGATCGGGTAAGTTTCGGACACGCGCAGGGGGTCAATGCACTATGCAAAGAGGGTTTAGGCGAACGAGGTCAAGTGTGTGGTTGGACTGAGAAGAGAGAGGAGGAATGCAACCCAGCAACCGTTTCCAGAGACCGGAAACGTCTGATGATAGACCGACTATATTGTCGCTATAGTTATCTGTTGGGGCATCAAACGGACTCCGAATGCGATGAAACTTGGCAGGCGGTCTACCTACGCCTTAACAAGACTGCACGCCAACTCTCATCCCATTCCGAGAACATTTTCCAGCCACTTATAAAATACTATTTTGGAGGTGCCACGGGCGCGTGCAAGTGTGTCTGGGCTCACAACTGACAACAGAAAGAACTGGGAGACCCGGACAGATGCAAGTTTTGAAAACATGATGATGCAATGCACATGATGACATGGCAAGATGCAACACGCAGGGGAATGACAAGGCAACAACAGCGAATAACTGGAAGACACCTAGCGCAATGGACTCGGGGCGTCACACTAACCCACCAAGGAGGTGCTAATTGAGCTAGTTCTCCTAGTGCATTTATTGTCAATCTAACCCTGTCATCCAAACACCTCTTTGGCTAGAGTTAGTTCAGGATTAGTGAGCTAGAAACTAACTCTAACCTCTAGCTAAGTTAGAGTATCCAAACAGGGCTAATGACTAACCCTAAACTAACTCTAGCCAAAGAGGTGTTTGGATGACAGGGTTAGATTTACAATAAATGCACTAGGAGAACTAGCCCCAATTGGCACCTCTTGGGTGGTATAGTTGTTCTCAGTGGGTTATATAGAACTAGCTCAAACTAGCCCTCATGTGTCGATACTTTAGGGCTATTTGATCCCAAACTAGCCCAAACTAACTCTAACCCATGGATCCAAACAGGGCCAATAACTAGTGTACTTAGACCCGCACAATACAAGTTTGAATGACTATGTTTGCTTGTTTTTAAATATTAGGCCTGTTGCAGTTAATAACACACCTTTCCACTTCTTGTTTTTTAATATTAGGTTTTTAACAATTTGGTCTTGCACATGTTGGTCCTGTTGTAAGAGGTTTTGACCCACTGTTCGTCCCTTTTTGCATATGGGGAAATGTCCATGAATATTAGTCAAGTCAAGAAACTCAGAAAAAAATAGGATAAAGAAATTAGCGAGGAAAAACAACAAGATCTTTGTTTTCACAATGAAGAAGACATCAATTCACTACTTCATGGTACTAACTGTTATACCTTGTCTTTTTAATTCCTTTGCACCATTTCAAATCGAGAGAAGATATTTATGCATATCCTTGTTTTCAGGCCTTTCCAAAGCAGTTCACTAATGATTACTCCCTGTGTAAACTAATATAAGAGCGTTTAGATAACTACTTTTGTGATCTAAATCCTCTTATATTAGTTTACAAAGGGAGTACCTCTCAAACCGCCTGTACGGTTAGGAGGCAAGGAATGTATTCATACAACACCCACGGTTTAATATTGAAGTCTTCCTAAAGAGGATGAAGGTTGGACGGTCAATCATCCACATGCACTGGCCTAAAGTTGCAAAGACCTTCCAATATCAATGAAGGCTCAATATTCACATTCCTCTTCCACAGTTTTCATGATGAGATTCATCTGTCTATGTACCGTCTATGATGCTAATTTTGAAAGATTATAGATGTTGCATGTGAAACTTGGTGTTGGTGCAGTTGTGTAATGCGGTAGCTGAGTGTTGAAGCTATATGATGTTGTACTCTGATGTATTTCAATTATGATATCCTGCTTCCTTAATACGAAAATGAAATATATTGTGTGCTTAATATGAAGTGTCAATTAGAGTAATAAATGGATTATTAATAATAGGACAATTAGCCTGCAAATGGTTGATTCGCCTGCTAATTGGGTTTGTCGGCGTCCTGGGAACGAGGGTACCAAGACTTGCCTGCCTGCGGCCCATGGCGTGGCCCCGTCGACGGCCCGGTACGGCCCAGCTTCAGCATCAACAACCCAAGACCCTCGTGAGGGGCCAAGCCTCGCGAGGTGGATGACACCAAGACCTCCCTGGGGGCGGCCTCACCAGGCTGGCTCCTGAGGAGCGGAGATATCTATGCAATATGCACCTCCCGAGGTTCACACGACGTGAGCCATGATGACCAAGGTTAGGCGGGCGCCAGCGGGCGCAGTGTACCAGTTTCCTCTTTGGTGCTAAGCAGGCAAGCGCAGGCACGAGGTCCCCAGGAATCAAGCAAATGTTTCCATATCGGTGCAACAAGACCAAGACCGCCAGGATGGCAGGACGGAGGTCATCGCGGAGCCCACCGCATTGTCACCACCAGAAGCTTTTACATGCGAATACTACTTTCATCAGGATAACTTGTACTAGTTGTCCCCCTTCTAATTTGGCCGTTGTGGGATCCCTTCCCGCCTATGTTTGGGAAGAGGACCAAGGCCCCTATAAAGAAGACTTAGCCACCACCATAGACGGGGGGATTGATACATCTCCGTCGTATCTATAATTTTTGATTGTTCCATGCCAATATTATTCAACTTTCATATACTTTTGGCAACTTTTTATACTATTTTTAGGACAAACATATTGATTCAGTGCCCAGTGCCAGTTCCTGTTTGTTGCATGTTTTTTGTTTCGCGGAATATCCATATCAAACGGAGTCCAAATGGGATAAAAATTGACTGAGATTTTTTTGGACTATATATGATTTTGGGGAAGAAAAATCCAAGCGAGACGGTGCCCGAGGTGGCCACGAGGTAGGGATGCGCGCCTGCCCCCCATGGGCGCGCCCCTGACCCTCATGGGCCACCCGTAAGGCGGTTGATGCCCTTCTTTCGGCGCAAGAAAGCTAATTTCTGGATAGAGATCGTGTCAAAATTTCAGCCCAATCGGAGTTATGGATCTCCGGGAATATAAGAAACGGTGAAAGGGAAGAATCTAAAAACGCGGAAACAGAGAGAGACAGAAAGATAGATCCAATCTCGGAGGGGCTCTCGCCCCTCCCTTGCCATGGAGGCCATGGACCAGAGGGGAAACCCTTCTCCCATCTAGGCAGGAGGTCAAGGAAGAAGAAGAAGGAGGGGGGATCTCTCCCCCCCCGCTTCCGGTGGCACCGGAGTGCCACCGGGGGCCATCATCATCACCGCGATCTACACCAACACCTCCGCCATCTTCACCAACATCTCCATCACCTTCCCACTTCTATATACAATGGTCCACTCTCCCGCAACCCGCTGTACCCTCTACTTGAACATGGTGCTTTATGCTTCATATTATTATCCAATGATATGTTGCCATCCTATGATGTCTGAGTAGATTTTCTTTGTCCTATCGGTGGTTGATGAATTGCTATGATTGATTTAATTTGCTTGTGGTTATGTTGCTATCCTTTGGTGCCCATCATATGATTGCGCGCGTGGATCACACCCTAGGGTTAGTTGTATGTTGATAGGACTATGTTTTGGAGGGCAAGAGTGACAGAAGCTTCAACCTAGCATAGAAATTGATGCATACAGGATTGAAGGGGGACCAATATATCTTAATGCTATGGTTGGGTTTTACCTTAATGAACATTAGTAGTTGCGGATGCTTGCTAATAGTTCCAATCATAAGTGCACAAAATTCCAAGTCAGGGATGACATGCTAGCAGCGGCCTCTCCCACATAATACTTGCCATCGGTCTAGTAAACTAGTCAATTGCTTAAGGGGCAATTTCGCAACTCCTACCATGACTTTTCCACACTCGCTATATTTACTTTATTGTTTCTTTACATACAACAGACCCTACTTTTTATTTACGTAATCTTTATTATCTTGCAAACCTATCCTACAACACCTACAAAGTACTTCTAGTTTCATACTTGTTCTAGGTAAAGCGAACATCAAGCATGCGTAGAGTTGTATCGGTGGTTGATACAACTTGAGGGAATATTTGTTCTGCCTTTAGCTCCTCTTTGGGTTTGACAGTCTTACTTATCGAAAACTATTACGATCCCTATACTTGTGGGTTATCAAGACCTTTTTCTGGCGCCGTTGCTGGGGAGCAATAGCATGGGGTGAATATTCTCGTGTGTGCTTGTTTGCTTTATCACTAAGTAATTTTTATTTGTTGTTCTTAGTTGTTTTCTATCTTTAGTTATGGATATGGAACACGAAATACCAAAAAATTAGGTGTACTGGCTACTCATGGAGATGGGGAACCTCCTAAAACCCTCGATGCTGGTTATGTGAAAAATATTATGTACTACTTTAATAATCCTGAGAAAACCCCATTCAATTATGTAATGAGAGTAATGTTGGATCAACGTGAATACTTTAGGGATTACTGCTTGACACAAAAAGGGAAACTATTATGGGATCAAATTCATATATTGAATTGGTATGCTAGGCAACTATGCTTAAGATATGATTATACTTGTTGCTCTAGGATGACGGCTCCAAACCTTCCCTTTTTATGCGAATTTAATGATAATAAAACCTTAGCTTCTTATGCTAATGGTATATATGATTACTATGATGTGGAACAAATAGAAGAATTTGTTGCTTTTATGGGTGCTTATGAAATTGAATCTATGTTTAAAGAGTTTGAAGATTTTGATGGTGCTGTTTATAGACTTGAAAATTTAGCTATCCTGAAATATTGTTATGAGAATTATGAATACAATTACGAAATTAATGCTCTTATTGAGAAAGTCTCTGATGTCCAAGAAGAGACTAATATTTTGCAGGAATCTATGGAAGAATAAGTAGATGAAACTGTGAGCTCATTGGATGAAAAAGATGAGGAAGAGAGCAAAGAACAATAGGAGGAAGAGCGGATTAGCTACCCATGCCCACCTTCTAATGAGAGTAACTCTTCAACTCATACATTGTTTAATTTCCCTTCGTGCTTACCGAAGGATGATTGCTATGATGATTGTTATGATCCCATTGATTCTCTTGAAATATCCCTTTTTGATGATGCTTGCTATGCTTGTGGCCAAGATGCCAATATGAATTATGCTTATGGAGATGAACTTTCTATAGTTCCTTATGTTAAACATGAAATTGTTGCAATTGCACCCACGCATGATAGTCCTATTATCTTTTTGAATTCTCCCGACTACACTATATCGGGGAAGTTTGACCTTATTAAGGATTATATTGATGGGTTGCTTTTTCTCCTACACATGATGATTTTGATAGATATAATATGGACGTGCTTGCTGCTCCTACTTGCAATTATTATGAGAGAGGAACTACATCTCCGCATCTTTATGTTTCCAATACAACAAAATTGCAAGAAACTGGTTATACTATGCATTGGCCTTTACTATGTGTGCATGAATTGTTCTTTTATGACATGTCGATGCATAGGAAGAGAGTTAGAATTCGTTGTTGTATGATATATGTTACTTTGTGCTCACTACTAAATTACAAATTATTGTTAATTAAAATTGGCTTTGATATACCTTGGGATCCGGGTGGATCCATTACTTGAGCACTATATGCCTAGCTTAATGGCTTTAAAGAAAGCGCTGCCAGGGAGACAACCCGGGAGTTTTAGAGAGTCATTTATTTCTATTATGTGCTTTTATAAAGTTTAGAAATAAAAATAATGTGCCAAGGTTTTCCTTTAGGATGTTTACATTTGCTTGATGATTTGTACGATGCAGGACAGAAATTTTGGCTGTAGTGCGTGATTTTACATTTTTTGCCGGAACGTCAAATGGTTCTGATTCTTTTTGCACTGTCTTCCTATATAAATTGTTTATTTTTCCTAATTGTGGTAGTATTTTTAAGGTATCATAAGTATGGTTAATGTTCGGATTATTACAGACTGTTCTGTTTTAGACAGATTCTGTTTTTGATGCATAGTTTGCTTGTTTTGATGAAACTATCGATTCATATCAGTGGATTAAGCCATGAAAAAGTTATACTACAGTAGACACAATTCAAAAACAAAATATGAATTGGTTTGCAACAGTACTTAGAGTAGTGATTTGCTTTCTTATACTAACGGATCTTACCGAGTTTTCTGTTGAAGTTTTGTGTGGATGAAGTGTTCGATGATCGAGAAGGTTTCGATGTGAGAAGAAGGAAGAGAGGCAAGAGCTCAAGCTTGGGGATGCCCGAGGCACCCCAAGGAAATATTCAAGGAGACTCAAGCGTCTAAGCTTGGGGATGCCCCGGAAGGCATCCCCTCTTTCTTCAACTAGTATCAGTATGTTTTCAGATTCGTTTCGTTCATGCGATATGTGCAATCTTGGAGCGTCTTTTGCATTTAGTTTTCATTTTTCTTTTATGCACCATTCTGGTATGAGATAGTCCTTGGTTGATTTATAGAATGCTCATTGCACTTCACTTATACCTTTTGAGTATGGCTTTTATAGAATGCTTCATGTGCTTCACTTATATCATATGACCTTTGGATTGCCTGTTTCTCTTTACATAGAAAACCGCCATTCGTAGAATGCTCTTTTGCTTCACTTATATTTGTTAGAGTGTGGGAATATCTTTTGTAGAAAGAATTAAACTCTCTTGCTTCACTTATATCTATTTAGAGAGATGACATGAATTGGTCATTCACATGGTTAGTCATAAAATCCTACATAAAACTTGTAGATCACTAAATATGATGTGTTTGATTCCTTGCAATAGTTTTGCGATATAAAGATGGTGATATTAGAGTCATGCTAGTGGGTAGTTGTGGATTGTAGGAATACTTGTGTTGAGGTTTGTGATTCCCGTAGCATGCAAGTATGGTGAACCGTTATGTAACGAAGTTGGAGCATGAGGTATTTATTGATTGTCTTCCTTATAAGTGGCGGTCGGGGACGAGCGATGGTCTTTTCCTACCAATCTATCCCCCTAGGAGCATGCGTGTAGTACTTTGTTTCAATGACTAATAGATTTTTGCAATAAGTATGTGAGTTCTTTATGACTAATGTTGAGTCCATGGATTATACGCACTCTCACCCTTCCATCATTGCTAGCCTCTCTAGTACCGTGCAACTTTCGCCGGTACCATAAACCCACCATATACCTCCTCAAAACAGCCACCATACCTACCTCTCATGGCATTTCCATATCCATTCCAAGATATATTGCCATGCAACTTTCATCATCATCATATACATGACTTGAGCATTCATTGTCATATTGCTTTGCATGATCGTAAGATAGGTAGCATGATGTTTTCATGGCTTGTCCGTTTTTTGATGTCATTGCTACGCTAGATCATTGCACATCCCGGTACACCGCCGGAGGCATTCATATAGAGTCATATCCTTGTTCTAGATATCGAGTTGTAATATTGAGTTGTAAGTAAATAAAAGTGTGATGATCATCATTATTAGAACATTGTCCCATGTGAGGTTATCAAAATAAAAGTGGCCAAAGAATCCCCAAAAAAAGAGGCAAAAGAAGCCTAAAAAAGGAAAAAAAAAGAAAAAAAGAGAGAAAAAGAGAGAAGGGGCAATGTTACTATCGTTTTACCACACTTGTGCTTCAGAGTAGCTCCATGTTCTTCATATAAAGAGTCTCTTGAGTTATCACTTTCATATACTACTGGGAATTTTCATTATAGAACTTGGCTTGTATATTCCAACGATGGGCTTCCTCAAATGCCCTAGGTCTTCATGAGCAAGCAAGTTGGATGCACACCCACTTAGTTTCAGTTAGAGCTTTCATATACTTATAGCTCTAGTGCATCCGTTGCATGGCAATCCCTACTCACTCACATTGATATCTATTGATGGGCATCTCCATAGCCCGTTGATACGCCTAGTTGATGTGAGACTGTCTTCTCCTTTTTATCTTCTCCACAACCACCATTCTATTCCACCTATAGTGCTATGCCCATCGCTCACGCTCATGTATTGCGTGAAAGTTGAAAAGGTTTGAGAACGTCAAAAGTATGAAACAATTGCTTGGCTTGTCATCGGGGTTGTGCATGATGTGAGTATTTTGTGTGGTGAAGATGGAGCATAGCCAGACTATATGATTTTGTAGGGATAACTTTCCTTGGCCTTGATATTTTCAAAAAGACATGATTGCTTTATTTGTAGGCTTGAAGTATTATTGTTTTTATGTCAAATGATAGACTATTGCTTTGAATCACTCGTGTCTTAATATTCATGCCATGGTTAGATTACATGATCAAGATTATGCTAGGTAGCATTCCACATCAAAAATTATCTTTTTATCATTTACCTACTCGAGGACGAGCAGGAATTAAGCTTGGGGATGTTGATACGTCTCCATCGTATCTATAATTTTTGATTGTTCCATGCCAATACTATTCAACTTTCATATACTTTTGGCAACTTTTTATACTATTTTCGGGACTAACATATTGATCCAGTGCCCAGTGCCAGTTCCTGTTTGTGGCATGTTTTTTGTTTCGCAGAATATCCATATCAAACAAAGTCCAAATGGGATAAAAACTGACAGAGATTTTTTTGGAATATATATGATTTTTGGGAAGAAAAATCCACACGAGACGGTGCCCGAGGTGGCCACGAGGTAGGGAGCGCGCCTGCCCCCTCTGGGCGCGCCCCTGACCCTTGTGGGCCACCTGTAAGGCGGTTGATGCCCTTCTTTCGCCGCAAGAAAGCTAATTTCCGGATAGAGATCGTGTCAAAATGTCAGCCCAATCGGAGTTACGGATCTCCGGGAATATAAGAAACGGTGAAAGGGAAGAATCTGAAAACGCAGAAACAGAGAGAGACAGAGAGACAGATCCAATCTCGGAGGGTCTCTTTCCCCTCCCGTGCCATGGAGGCCATGGACCAGAGGGGAAACCCTTCTCCCATCTAGGGAGGAAGTCAAGGAAGAAGAAGAAGGAGGGGGGCTCTCTCCCCCCGCTTCCGGTGGCACCGGAGTGCCACCGAGGGCCATCATCATCACCGCGATCTACACCAACACCTACACTATCTTCACCAACATCTCCATCACCTTCCCCCCTCTATCTACAGCGGTCCACTCTCCTGCAATCCGCTGTACCCTCTACTTGAACATGGTGCTTTATGCTTCATATTATTATCCAATGATGTGTTGCCATCCTATGATGTCTGAGTAGATTTTCATTGTCCTATCGATGGTTGATGAATTACTATGATTGATTTAATTTGCTTGTGGTTATGGTGTTATCCTTTGGTGCCCATCATATGATTGCGCGCGTGGATCACACCCTAGGGTTAGTTGTATGTTGATAGGACTATGTTTTGGAGGGCAAGAGTGACAGAAGCTTCAACCTAGAATAGAAATTGATGCATACGGTATTGAAGGGGGACCAATATATCTTAATGCTATGGTTGGGTTTTACCTTAACGAACATTAGTAGTTGCGGATGCTTGCTAATAGTTCCAATCATAAGTGCATAGAATTCCAAGTCAGGGATGACATGCTAGCAGTGGCCTCTCCCACATAATACTTGCTATCGGTCTAGTAAACTAGTCAATTGCTTAAGGGGCAATTTCGCAACTCCTACCACCACTTTTCCACACTCGCTATATTTACTTTATTGTTTCTTTACATACAACAGCTCCTACTTTTTATTTACGTAATATTTATTATCTTGCAAACCTATCCTACAACGCCTACAAAGTACTTCTAGTTTCGTACTTGTTCTAGGTAAAGCGAACATCAAGCATGTGTAGAGTTGTATCGGTGGTCGATAGAACTTGAGGGAATATTTGTTCTGCCTTTAGCTCCTTGTTGGGTTCGACACTCTTACTTATCGAAAACTGTTGCGATCCCCTATACTTGTGGGTTATCAAGGATCCATTCCACCCTGACCAGCTCACCAGCTCATCGAGTGCAAGAACACCTCACCTCCTAAGGTTGTTCGACCACTTTACTAGTTCATCCTCAGCCGCTCAAGACAATCCACCACAAAGCTGGATTAGGGTATTACACTACAAGGTGGCACAAACCAGGATAAACTGTCGTGTTTCTTGTCCCTTGGGTTTCTCGAGCTAGGCCTTGGAATCGTTGAGCAGGAAGACTGGGGAGGATGAGTTCTTTGCACACACCACAGAGTTCGAACCTCTCAAGGGTCTGCGGAACCCACAATCCGATAGTTGGTGTGCCAGGTAGGGGTGTGTCAGAGCCTCTCTTCCGCCGATTGTCTCGCCACCGCTCCACCACTTCCATGGCTAACGCTTGTCGAGCCCGTGCTGAGCGTCGGGCCGCCCTCGCCGCTCATGTCGCCCAGATGGTGCCCGCCGGCGGGCCTCCTTATCGTTCCCCATCGCCTGCCGCCAACACTGCCACCGGCCTGGCAGGGCACGAGCAGCAAGCTTCGTCGTTGCACCCCTCCGTGCAGCGTGATGGACGCATGGCCACCCCATCACTAACTCCGTCTGGCTCGTCGTCTCACGCTCATCGCGTGTAACACCCCTATGTAACCTGCCATATTTGTAGTCCAACTCTTGCCATTTTCAGCACTAAGTTATGATAATTCCTCGTTGTCAGGTTTTCATCGTCGTGTGTTTTTGTCTTTGTCATGCATCTCATATTATGTCATCATGTGCATCGCTTTTGCATACGTGTTCATCTCATGCATCCGAGCATTTTCCCCATTGTCCGTTTTGCATTTTGGCGCTCCTATGTCCTCCGGTGTCCCTTTCTACCTCTTTTTGAGTGTGGGTGTTAAACGTTTTCCGATTGGACCGAGACTTGCCAACCGGCCTTGGTTTACTACCGGTAGACCGCTTGTCAAGTTTCGTGCTATTTGGACTTTGTTTGATACTCCAACGGTTAACCGAGGGACAGAAAAGGCCTTGTGTGTGTTGTAGCCCAACACCTCTTCAAATGTAACGCCCTCGATGCAGCTATATCTCCTACGTGTCGAAGCACGACTTAGAGGCATAACTGCATTGAAAGCAATGTCGCAAGTAAGGTAATCTTCACAACAACCCATGTAAATAGATAATAGGGGAAAAAGGTACATAGTTGGCTTACACTCGCCACGTCACACAAATACAAGAATAACATTACAATCATCCAATACACTCATGGTCCGACTACGGTACCAAAATAAAAGAACAACCCCAACTTGCAACACGGTCCCCGATCGCCCCAACTGGGCACCACTACTGATCATCTAGGAAAGACACATAGTAACGACGGGAGTCCTCATCGAACTCCCACTTGAGCTCAAGCGCATCATCTGGAATGGTATCATCGGTCCCTGCATCTGGTTTGGAAGTAATCTGTGAGTCACGGGGACTCAGCAATCTCGCACCCTCGCGATCAAGACTATTTAAGCTTATAGGAAAGGCAAGGTAAATATGTGGAGCTGCAGCAAGCGACTAGCATATATGGTGGCTAACCTGTTCGCAAAAGAGAGCGAGAAGAGAAGGCAAAGCACGAACGAAGAACTATGATCAAGAAGTGATCCTAGAACAACCTACGTCAAACGTTACTCCAACACCGTGTTCACTTCCCAGACTCCGCCGAGAAGAGACCATCACAGTAACACACGCGGTTGATTCATTTTAATTAAGTTAAGTTTCAAGTTATCTACAACCGGACATTAACAAATTCCCATCTACCCATAACCGCGGGCACGGCTTTCGAAAGTTCAAATCACTGCAGGGGAGTCCCAACTTAGCCCATCACAAGCTCTCACGGTCAATGAAGGATATTCCTTCTCCCGAGACATTCCGATCAGACTTGACATCTTAGTTTTACAAGACATCCTCGACAATGGTAAAACAAATCCGGCAACACCGCCCGAATGTGCCGACAAATCCCGATAGGAGCTGCACATATCTCATTCTCAGGGCACACCGGATTGTCCAAGGTTCCGGTAGGCTAGCCCAGAGTTGCCCCTGGTGGCCACCGGTAGCTGACAGGTTGGACCAACACTCAGAGGAGCACTGGCCCGGGGGTTTAAATAAAGATGACCCTTGAGTCCGCGGAACCCAAGGGAAAAAGAGGCTAGGCGGTGAATGGTAAAACCAAAGTTGGGCATTGCTGGAAGAGTTTTATTCAAGGCGAACTGTCAAGGGGTTCCCATTATAACCCAACCGCGTAAGGAACGCAAAATCCGGGAACATAACACCGATATGACAGAAACTAGGGCGGCAAGAGTGGAACAAAACACTCGGAAAAAGGACGAGCCTTCCACCCTTTACCAAGTATATAGATGCATTAATATAACAAGATAATATGGTCATATCCCAAAAGTAAACAATGTTCCAACAAGGAACGATCTCCAATCTTCACCTGCAACTAGCAACGCTATAAGAGGGGCTGAGCAAAGCGGTAACATAGCCTATCAAAGGTTTGCTAGGACATGGTGGGTTAGAGGTTTGACGTGTCAATTTGGGAGGCATGATAAGAAAGTGGTAGGCATCATAGCATAGTCATAGCAAAAGAGCGAGCATCTAGCAAGCAAAGATAGAAGTGATTTCGAGGGTATGATCATCTTGCCTGCAAAGTTGTCAGAGTTGACTTGATCCTCGTAAGCAAACTCAATGGGCTCCTCGTTAGGGAACTCGTCTCCTGGCTCTACCCAAACAAGACAAACAAGCAAAAGGAACACAATCAACGACGTGCAATGCTCAAACAAACATGATGCAAATATGGTATGCTATGCGGGATGCGGTATGTGATGCATGTGCAAGATTTGACAAGGAATGATTGAACGTGGCCTCAACTTGGAAATACAAGAGTGCCACTGGAAAGGTGAGGTGATTTCGGTTGAAATCGATATAAAGATCACCGGAATCGGATGCACGGTTTGGAAATGGCAAGCAAAACAAATATGGCACCGGTCTGCGATAATCAGCAAATAGCCATCTAAATGCATCAAGATAATTATGCTACAGCACTCAACAATGACAACACAATACATGGTAGGGATCCACTCATGATGCTTGACAAAAGATGAACACTAGGCTACGGCCAATTTGTCAGGACCCCGACTCAATGCCACATAGATCTAGCATGTAACCCTTCATATCACTTTGCGGCCTCACGCACGGTATTCCCACGGGTGTCGCCTTACCTTTACCTGGGACCGTTTGCGCCTTTTGGCACACGTATATGACAATGTCGCTAGCATCCATATGATAAGGAGCCCGGGCTGACATGACTAGTCGTAAACCCAAAGTGGCACAGACTTACAGGGACAGGCATCCATGACCCAGCATCGAACGTGTCGGTCATCAGCGAGTGAATCCAGGCTGTAGTACTGGGCTAGCAGGACTTCGGTGAACCGGGCTGTAGCGGGCTAACAGGACTCCGGTATTCATCGCGTGACATTTCCCCGAAGGGACAGACACAGGAACGAAGAAGGACACATGTCGGCCAGCCTAAGTGTTCCGGAGCAGTAGCAAGCTACCAAGGCTCAATGGAAACACTAGGAGACATTTCCCGGTAAGAGAGGCTACTAAAGATAAACAACTAGATGGTCAGATCCCACACATACCAAGCATTTCAATAACATACACACAATATGCTCGATATGTGCAAAATACAACATGGCATCACAACATGACTCTGCGACTCAAGTATTTAATCAATAGGCTCCGAGGAGCGAGATATTACAAACATGGGTCTCATGACCCAACACTCCGAGCATACAAGTCAAAGCACAGGCGGAAGCTATCATGTCTGGGTACAGACATCTATAAATGGAAAGGCTGAGAAGCCTGACTATCTACCAGATCCTGCCGAGGGCACAAGATCGTAGCTGAGGTAACAAGCTAAACGTCGAAGTCCAAGCGGAACTACTAGTGAGACTGAAGTCTCTCTGCAAAAACATAAATAGGCAAACGTGAGTACAAATGTACCCAGCAAGACTTACATCAGAACTTCCTACATATGCATCATTATCAACAAAGGGAATGGTGGGGTTTAACTGCAGCAAGCCAGCTTTGACTCGGTGGCTATCCTGAACTACGACTGCAAGTAACTCTTTTGAGGTGGCGCACACGAGTCCACATATTCACCATATCAATACACCACTATGGATCCGCTCCCGTCTCCCTACGAGAACGCCATCCATAGCACTCACGCTTATCTTGCGTATTTTAGAGTATCCACTTTCACTTGTCTATGAACTGATATAAGCAACCCAGAAGTCCTTTTCCGTGGACACGGCTATTCGAATAGATGATGTTAACCCTGCAGGGGTGTACTTCTTCACACACGCTCTCACCACTTACCGCCGTTTACACGACATGTACTCGGCAACCTTCAAGCGGAAGCCCAACGTGGGTGTCGGCCACGGCCTGCCTAAACACTCAAATCTCTAGTCCAGGTTTATCGCCTATTCGGGTTCCATCCATGAGGAGATCCGGCCGGAGTTTCGCTCACAGCCCCAAACGATGTGAACAGGGTTCCGTGACACCAAACGGGCGCCCGGTTTACCCGGCCACGTGCCTACCGCATCACAGCCCACCCCTACGGTCAGCGCTGCGCACGGCCTCCAGCATACTACAAACACCAGAAACTACTTGCAACTCCTGGACAGAGGACAAGGGTGATCAAGAAGCCGAGAGGGTCCATTGGTTTCGGGCCCAATGCGTGGTAGTAGCTGAATCATGGATCACAAACACAGAAGTCAGTTCCCGAGGACGGCTGCAATGAGACAACCCACCATGTACTCCTACATGGCCTCTCACCGCTACCTTTACCAAATCGTGTTCACACACTTAGCTCACACACAGTAGGACATGTTCACACGCCTCTGATTCCTCCCCGATGAATCAGACCTGACTCAACTCTAAGCAGTAGCAGGCATGACAAACAAACATGAATGAGTAGGCACAACAGGGCTCAAACAACTCCTACTCATGCTAGTGGGTTTCATCTAATTACTGTGGAATGACAGGTCATGCAGAGGATAAAGGGGTTCAGCTACCGCAGCAAGTAACAGATGGATCGATGTTGTTCTAATGCAGTAAAAGAGAGCAGGAGCGAGAGAGTGGGATTTTATCGGAATGAACAAGGGGGTTTTGCTTGCCTGGCATTTCTGAAGATAACATTGAGTCTTCATCAGTGTCAACGATCACATCATCGGTATCACGTCTATCGAGAGGGGACAAATACCGGCAAATACAGAAAAACACGATCAATGCAATGCACAATATGATGCATGCTATGACATGGCAATATGAATGTGTTTTGGGCTAATGCACCTAAAACCAGATTAAATGAAGTTGGTTTGAATCCAAGATTCAAATTCAAACTCCATATGTGGATATTTAAATGCCATTAGTTTGATTTGTGCTAAACAGCATCTATAAGTTGTTCTAACATGCATGAAAATGGTACAGATGGATTCCTTGAATTTTTCTGATAATTTTTCATATATAAATTATTTAATTTGGAGTTACGGTTGAATTTCTATGAATTTTAGAAGTTTATACAAATTTCTGGAATTTCCTGAATATTTTCAAATCCAGAAAATACTTATTGCGTCAGCCTGATGTCATGATGACGTCAGCAGGTCAACGTGGCACAGTCCGGTCAACCCCTGACCGGTGGGTCCCGAGTGTCAGCGTCTAACTAAACTAACCTAGCTTAGTTAAACTAACCTAACCTAATTAGCCGGGCGGGGCCCGCAGGTCAGTGAGAGAGAGGGGGTCAAACCCGGGTCAAACTCACTGGAGTTGACCCGAGGCTCATCGCCGGCGAGGCCAGGGACGGCGGAGAGCGTCGGGATTCGCCCTCCGATGACCAAAAGAGCGGCGGAGGGGCTCTACGGGATGCCCAGACCCGCGCGCATCTAACAGGGCCAACGGAAGAAGCTAGGGTGGCCGGAGGCGACGGCAATCATGACGACGGCGGCGGCCGGAGTTCGGGTGGTGGCGGGTTTGGCGCTGCGAGCGGTGGTTTGGCGCGCTGAGGGCACTGGGGAGAAGCTCTTGCTCCTACGCATCCAAAGGAACGGACGGGAGGCCGCGAGGTGGCCGGAGTGGAGCACGGCGTCGACCTCGGCGGCGGCCGGAGCTCGGGCGAGCTCGGGGTCGGGGTTAGGGAGCACGGCAGGAGGAGCTGGGGCGTGCTACGGACTCCTGAGATCGCGGTGAGCACGTCAGTGGCTCGGATACGAGCTGGGGTGGCTGTGGCCACGGCCACGCCATGGCCGGCGGCGAGAAACTCTCGGCCGCGGTGGAGGAAGAGGCTAGGGGATGAGTGCGAGCTTGAGGGAAGGGGGAAGAGGAAGAGGGGCTCACAGGGGTTGCATCGGTGGCCTCGGGGAGCTCGAGGAGGCGTCGGAGGCGGCGAATCGACAGCGGTGAGCTTCGGTGGCCGGCGACGGAACGGCGATGGTGGCGGCGTTGCAGGGCTTCCGGAGGGCCGTGGGTCGGTGGGGAGGAAGGAGGGGGTCGAGGCGGAGCCTCTGGGCTAGTCGGGGGAGCGAGGGAAGGGCGGTGGCTGTGGTTATGGCGAGCGGCGGCGACGGGCTCCGCTCGGTGAGGAGAACAGAGGAGGGGGGGAGAGTGTTCCGGGGAGAGGATGAGGACACGGGAGAGAGGGAGAAGGGAGAGGGGGTGCGTGGCATCCGTAGCGGCGTCGTAGTGGCAGCAGGCAGGCAGGAGGTGGCGTTGCGCGTGCGTGCGCGCCGCGGGCACACGCCCCTGTCCTACTGTCCCGAGGAGGAAGACGACAGGGAGGGCGCTGGTGGGCTGGGCCGGTGCAGCTGGGCCGGCTACAGGTAAGTGGCCCAGGTACGTGTCTTTCTCTCTCTCTCTTTTCTAATTATCTCAGTTTTCTATTATTCTGTAAATTTAGGGCTTTATTAAAAATACTCAGACACTTTCAAAAATCATGAAACTAATCATGGCTACTGTTTAGAATATATCCAACAGTAAACATTTTAGTTTATGATTATTTGAGCATTTGAAATATTTAATAGCATTTAAATGCCCAAATGAAAATACTATATGATTTAATTCAGTGACCAAATATGTCCTGCAAAAATATAAACCATTTTTGGTAGATGCTTCCACCTCAAACCAGAAATGTTGAACATTTTTGGAGGACATTTTGAGTTCAATGAAAAAGGTTTTATTTTGACCCTAGTTGAATTCATTTGGTGCTAGGGCTTAGTCAATCCCCATCTCAGGTTTAAATGAAATTTAAACATGATGTAACACTCTAATGCATGCACTAGGCACTGTCAGAACTAGGGATGTGACAACTCACCCCCACTAAACAAGAATCTCGTCTCGAGATTCAAGCGTAGGGTAAGGTGAAGGGGAAACGCAAACTAGTATAATCTTCACGATCCAGGTTGCACTTCATAGGAACGTTGATTTGAACACCATTATTGTCTCGAAGTCTTGCTCTGAGAACTCCAACTAACATGACAACGAGAGGAAAGGAAAGATCCTAAAAGAATGGTTCTTCTCGAAAGTCGAACAACTCAGGATTAACTCACGGAATGAGACATAGCAACATCTCTCGAGCTGAGAGGCGAAGCACACATCCATAGGAATGGAGTGAAGCAGATGATGAAGGTTCACTAGGTAGACCACAATTTCACGCTTAAGAAGGTGGCAATCGATTGTCAACGTAGCGAGGAGTTGAGTTGCCATGATACCATAACGATACACCTTAGGGAGGGTGACTCGTAGAGATATCCCCTTAAGTGGCAAAAAGAATTACTTTTGATTCAGAGATCATTGAAACTCTTTAAACCAGCCTAAGGCAATTCTCGAGCGATCATTTGGAGGGGGTCGGTAGAATGGCATACTCGGACTTGGATGATGTGGATTACCTTGTTGAAGACAACGTAATGGATGAATTTGCTTATCACCGGAAATGGAAGAGACCCATGGTAGAATGGCACATTGGTGGTGCAAGCTGGGAACAAAATGCAAATGCTGGGAATGATTCTGGTAACTGGGGAAGAACCCAACAATAGAGAGTGAATTCACTGTTTGAAAAGGTCATAGCATTGCCGAGGAAGCTGAGAGCAAACCCAGTTAGTGCCGAAGATAACACCTAGCGCTTGTGCGTGCTCTCAAGAACTTGAGCATTTCCACAATCATCAAGATTCTACCAATATCCGTGTCAAGGATCCTGGCAACACAGCTTGCTACCATGACGAATGATGATGGATGATGCAGATGCAAAGGAAGATAACACTTTCTCAGATTTCACCCTAGCGAGGCCAAGGAAACAAAATCTGGATGATCGACCGAGAGACATTTAGCACTCCGCTTCTAATGTTCTCCTTGATGTGCTAGCGTAACCCATTCATAAATATGGTTTGATATCTAGAACATCAAGTAAAAAGGTCGGACTTCGGGATCTCAAAATCCATAGGGGCAACTAGGGAGTAAATCTTACGAAATCCCTATGGGGAGGTGGCCAACTTCCTCAATCAAGATATTATAATAACAGGTCTTCCGGCTGGGTGGTGCTGGCCACGACATCCACTTTACCAGTTATCGAGGAACCAATATTATAGTTCTTGGGGAAATGTTCCAACCATCATATCTGCCTGAGATTCAGATCTGGTTGGTGTCGGAATATTCCAGACCCATCGAGTCTAGGAAGAAAAATGAAAGTTTGCAACAAAAATCGACGAGATGACGTTGCGAGATTCTCGGGAAATGAACTACGATAGCAAGCTCCAAAACATGAGCTGGATCTGCTACAAACATGTGAACACGTTGTCCCAGACAAGCATGGCCACGTAGTAGTCTCATAATTAAACACTACCGAGTTTAGGTGGGGAACCATCATCGAGGATATCGAAGTCTTTACGCAAGTCCATGGATTAGATCCCAAGCATAGACTTCTTTTCCTTGAACAAGTCAATCAGTGGCTTGGTGTGCTAGGATATACCTATGGAATGAAGATGATCAGTCTAACAGACCACAGAATTCTTCGCACGTGCATGACTGATTTGGGATGATTCCAAAAGAAACAAAACAATCTTTCTCGAATTCACGACAGCAACTTACATCAAATGCACGTGAATCAAAGGGAGTCACTTCTTTCATCCAAACATATACCTCAGAGACGGAACTCGAAGGCATTGTTTACAAAGTTTCCAACACTAGCTTAATGTCCAACAGAATCATGGAGAAGATAAGGATGTTGTCGACGGGCTCAACAACAATTCATCCAAGTTCCCTTTTAAAAGGAATTCCATAGTTAAGTGAACACGGTGATAGCATTGGTCAGACCAAAGAATATAATGGTGTATGCTCGAGGGATCAACCACGAGTAAGACAACATTACGAACATCGTTGGTTCTAACTTGATTTGACGATAGCCCACACTCAAATCAAAGGATTGATAAAACAATAGGTCCAGCAACTGATCACAGGGACCAATCGATGAAGATATCATCTTTCTTCAACACACACTACACAAGAATATCCCTTTGGAACGAACTAAGTCAGGCAAGCTTTTATCTTCCAACCCTCCAAGTTGTCGTTTAGCTTAACCAACTAGCTCAGGGATATCTAACACCGATTCTTGGAGAGAAGGTGGTTCACAAGAAACCAACTTGATCACGAGCTCAACATAGCGGTCAGATGACAACCTGGTAATACTTCCGAGAAGACCTTCGGAAATCACGATCCACCGATATGTTACTAAGCTCGAGAACAATCTTGCTTTTCAGGGCAAGATGATATGATCAAATGAGCGAGGACTTGACAAAATCCTAACTCATCAATCAAAGAGTGCACCAGGAAATAAGGACTAGGTAGCATGATCAATCTTAGAATGGTGATTCAATAACCAACATACTAAGAATAAGATTATTGTCCATTAACTACCAAGCAATGGGGTTGCTAGGAGTATTGAGTTCACACATCATGATTCACCTGTCGGCACTCCGGCTGCAACAACACGGAACCGAGGAATGAAAAAGGATGGCGAGAAGTATCACTATGTCAAGAATTCACAAAAGGTGGTGCAATTCTCATGAAATTCCTGTCATAAAGAAGGTAATACTTCAGGGTAGAGCAGACCAGAAGTTGGATTGTAACTTGATCTGCGGAACACAACTACTTTGACCCAATCCTAGATATGGATGAGGTACTGGAGTTTGTTTCTCCAAGTCATTCAGGACAGAATGGCTTGACGTACCACAAGGGTAATAGGCATCGATAAACGAATGCATGCATACCCTTGATATCGATTGATAGACGAGGGTCAGAATGCAACTAAAGAGAGCAACTCAAAGGAACATGCGATTTTCTGAGTTGTGGATGCATGGTTTAGCATGTCGAACGAATTCCACATATTTCTTCCGGATAACCCATGCAGAAAGGTAGAACTGGCAGAGTCACAATGTAGAATCGAGAACCCATCGAGAGCACTCTGATTGTGATCTCTCGATCAGCGAGGAACATCTGCCATAAGCGGTTCATAGTATTTGGAAGAAAGGAATACCACGAACATCGAGGACTAATGCAAAGGTTACTAATAACCTAAAGGAACGAGCAAAACTATCAACATGAAGCAAGTAGGGTGAATCTCGGGTTCAAAACCCAGGGATAGAATACCTACTACTAAATGGCATCACGGGATGCTTTCGATAATGACGGCCAGAGTCATCACACTAGAACATAAATCATGGCTAGACTACTAGATGATCCCCTAAGACACCTCGGGTCACAATAATAACTCCAACATAATGTCAAGGCAATAGAATACCTCAACTCAACAATTAGTGTGATTGAGCTGGCATAAAGGAACATCGAAACCAGAGGGAAAGGATTTTGCAAATGCATCAGACTATTTAGAAACCTGGGATGACTCGGACAGCATAACGGCTATAAATGCTCAGAAAAGATTTGAGACATTCACAAAAATGGTGGCATAACCACTCAGAAGCACAATATCAAGGTTTCGAGATCAACAATTAACATATAGAAGTAGTAAGAACTGAACTGAGACTTAAATCCAACAATCTATAAGTCTACGGATTAGTAACACGTGATCCTGATAGAAAGAAAAGATAGCCTAGTTCTTAATCCCCGTAGAAGAGAAGATGATGACTCAGATCAGAAGGCCATGAGGTATAAGGAGTAAAAAGAGCCTTACGTTCCATCCCACAATCAATTCCCCTACATATAACTAAAGAATTTCTAGACTCAACTTCGACCAGTTTGGCTTGGTAATCCTACAGGCAGTCAAGCTCTGATACCAACGCTGTCAGGACCCCGACTCAATGCCACATAGATCTAGCATGTAACCCTTCATATCACTTTGCGGCCTCACGCACGGTATTCCCACGGGTGTCGCCTTACCTTTACCCGGGACCGTTTGCGCCTTTTGGCACACGTATATGACAGTGTCGCTAGCATCCATATGATAAGGAGCCCGGGCTGACATGACTAGTCGTAAACCCAAAGTGGCACAGACTTACAGGGACAGGCATCCATGACCCAGCATCGAACGTGTCGGTCATCAGCGAGTGAATCCAGGCTGTAGTACTGGGCTAGCAGGACTCCGGTGAACCGGGCTGTAGCGGGCTAACAGGACTCCGGTATTCATCGCGTGACATTTCCCCGAAGGGACGGACACAGGAACGAAGAAGGACACATGTCGGCCAGCCTAAGTGTTCCGGAGCAGTAGCAAGCTACCAAGGCTCAATGGAAACACTAGGAGACATTTCCCGGTAAGAGAGGCTACTAAAGATAAACAACTAGATGGTCAGATCCCACACATACCAAGCATTTCAATAACATACACACAATATGCTCGATATGTGCAAAATACAACATGGCATCACAACATGACTCTGCGACTCAAGTATTTAATCAATAGGCTCCGAGGAGCGAGATATTACAAACATGGGTCTCATGACCCAACACTCAGAGCATACAAGTCAAAGCACAGGCGGAAGCTATCATGTCTGGGTACAGACATCTATAAATGGAAAGGCTGAGAAGCCTGACTATCTACCAGATCCTGCCGAGGGCACAAGATCGTAGCTGAGGTAACAAGCTAAACGTCGAAGTCCAAGCGGAACTACTAGTGAGACTGAAGTCTCTCTGCAAAAACATAAATAGGCAAACATGAGTACAAATGTACCCAGCAAGACTTACATCAGAACTACCTACATATGCATCATTATCAACAAAGGGAATGGTGGGGTTTAACTGCAGCAAGCCAGCTTTGACTCGGTGGCTATCCTAAACTACGACTGCAAGTAACTCTTTTGAGGTGGCGCACACGAGTCCACATATTCACCATATCAATACACCACTATGGATCCGCTCCCGTCTCCCTACGAGAACGCCATCCATAGCACTCACGCTTATCTTGCGTATTTTAGAGTATCCACTTTCACTTGTCTATGAACTGATATAAGCAACCCAGAAGTCCTTTTCCGTGGACACGGCTATTCGAATAGATGATGTTAACCCTGCAGGGGTGTACTTCTTCACACACGCTCTCACCACTTACCGCCGTTTACACGACATGTACTCGGCAACCTTCAAGCGGAAGCCCAACGTGGGTGTCGGCCACGGCCTGCCTAAACACTCAAATCTCTAGTCCAGGTTTATCGCCTATTCGGGTTCCATCCATGAGGAGATCCGGCCGGAGTTTCGCTCACAGCCCCAAACGATGTGAACAGGGTTCCGTGACACCAAACGGGCGCCCGGTTTACCCGGCCACGTGCCTACCGCATCACAGCCCACCCCTACGGTCAGCGCTGCGCACGGCCTCCAGCATACTACAAACACCAGAAACTACTTGCAACTCCTGGACAGAGGATAAGGGTGATCAAGAAGCCGAGAGGGTCCATTGGTTTCGGGCCCAATGCGTGGTAGTAGCTGAATCATGGATCACAAACACAGAACTCAGTTCCTGAGGACGGCTACAATGAGACAACCCACCATGTACTCCTACATGGCCTCTCACCGCTACCTTTACCAAATCGTGTTCACACACTTAGCTCACACACAGTAGGACATGTTCACACGCCTCTGATTCCTCCCCGATGAATCAGACCTGACTCAACTCTAAGCAGTAGCAGGCATGACAAACAAACATGAATGAGTAGGCACAACAGGGCTCAAACAACTCCTACTCATGCTAGTGGGTTTCATCTAATTACTGTGGAATGACAGGTCATGCAGAGGATAAAGGGGTTCAGCTACCGCAGCAAGTAACAGATGGATCGATGTTGTCCTAATGCAGTAAAAGAGAGCAGGAGCGAGAGAGTGGGATTTTATCGGAATGAACAAGGGGGTTTTGCTTGCCTGGCACTTCTGAAGATAACATTGAGTCTTCATCAGTGTCAACGATCACATCATCGGTATCACGTCTATCGAGAGGGGACAAATACCGGCAAATACAGAAAAACACGATCAATGCAATGCACAATATGATGCATGCTATGACATGGCAATATGAATGTGTTTTGGGCTAATGCACCTAAAACCAGATTAAATGAAGTTGGTTTGAATCCAAGATTCAAATTCAAACTCCATATGTGGATATTTAAATGCCATTAGTATGATTTGTGCTAAACAGCATCTATAAGTTGTTCTAACATGCATGAAAATGGTACAGATGGATTCCTTGAATTTTTCTGATAATTTTTCATATATAAATTATTTAATTTGGAGTTACGGTTGAATTTCTATGAATTTTAGAAGTTTATAGAAATTTCTGGAATTTCCTGAATATTTTCAAATCCAGAAAATACTTATTGCGTCAGCCTGATGTCATGATGACATCAGCAGGTCAACGTGGCACAGTCCGGTCAACCCCTGACCGGTGGGTCCTGAGTGTCAGCGTCTAACTAAACTAACCTAGCTTAGTTAAACTAACCTAACCTAATTAGCCGGGCGGGGCCCGCAGGTCAGTGAGAGAGAGGGGGTCAAACCCGGGTCAAACTCACCGGAGTTGACCCGAGGCTCGTCGCTGGCGAGGCCAGGGACGGCGGAGAGCATCGGGATTCGCCCTCCGATGACCAAAAGAGCGGCGGAGGGGCTCTACGGGATGCCCAGACCCGCGCGCATCTAACAGGGCCAACGGAAGAAGCTAGGGTGGCCGGAGGCGACGGCAATCATGACGACGGCGGCGGCCGGAGTTCGGGTTGTGGCGGGTTTGGCGCTGCGAGCGGTGGTTTGGCGCGCTGAGGGCACTGGGGAGAAGCTCTTGCTCCTACGCATCCAAAGGAACGGACGGGAGGCCGCGAGGTGGCCGGAGTGGAGCACGGCGTCGACCTCGGCGGCGGCCGGAGCTCGGGCGAGCTCGGGGTCGGGGTTAGGGAGCACGGCAGGAGGAGCTGGGGC
>NC_041384.1:194273766-194301096 GCF_002162155.2 Triticum dicoccoides | reverse complement strand
AAGGGCGGTGGCTGTGGTTATGGCGAGCGGCGGCGACGGGCTCCGCTCGGTGAGGAGAACAGAGGAGGGGGGAGAGTGTTCCGGGGAGAGGATGAGGACGCGGGAGAGAGGGAGAAGGGAGAGGGGGTGCGTGGCATCCGTAGCGGCGTCGGAGTGGCAGCAGGCAGGCAGGAGGTGGCGTTGCGCGTGCGTGCGCGCCGCGGGCACATGCCCCTGTCCTACTTTCCCGAGGAGGAAGACGACAGGGAGGGCGCTGGTGGGCTGGGCCGGTGCAGCTGGGCCGGCTACAGGTAAGTGGCCCAGGTACGGGTCTTTCTCTCTCTCTCTTTTCTAATTATCTCAGTTTTCTATTATTCTGTAAATTTAGGGCTTTATTAAAAATACTCAGACACTTTCAAAAATCATGAAACTAATCATGGCTACTGTTTAGAATATATCCAACAGTAAACATTTTAGTTTATGATTATTTGAGCATTTGAAATATTTAATAGCATTTAAATGCCCAAATGAAAATACTATATGATTTAATTCAGTGACCAAATATGTCCTGCAAAAATATAAACCATTTTTGGTAGATGCTTCCACCTCAAACCAGAAATGTTGAACATTTTTGGAGGACATTTTGAGTTCAATGAAAAAGGTTTTATTTTGACCCTAGTTGAATTCATTTGGTGCTAGGGCTTAGTCAATCCCCATCTCAGGTTTAAATGAAATTTAAACATGATGTAACACTCTAATGCATGCACTAGGCACTGTCAGAACTAGGGATGTGACACAATTCATCCATTAACAGGTTCAAACAAGCATGGCAAAAGTGCAAATGATAACATGTTTCAGACTTAGTGAAATTAACACATGTCTGGAATTTAACTTCAGGTAGCACACTTTGGAGCATGAAAACTATATGCTACAGGAACTTAACATGGCAAAGCAAGGCATGAAATGAAGCTACTCAAAGCACTTAACAAAAGTCCCTTAGTGACCTTGAGCCAAAAGAGATCAGAAAATACAATTGCAAGCATGTGAACATGGCAAAAACATAATCAGATTACAGACTTAGTAAAAAAACTGGAGCATGCAAAACTGTTAACGAGTAGGCATGTTCACGAGCTCGATGCACTCACTATAGAGCATGGCATGAAAAACTAAGCATACACCCATCAAGAATACATGGCATAGAAACTATACATGGCAAGAACAACAACATAGCATGCACGGATCAATAGCAACATCCTCGACAAAATCGCTAACAAGTCAACAATCTGCCAGGGTTCACGAAATAGCAAAAGTAGAGCTCGACTGACTCAAGCTAGGATGCTCCATAAATTCAAACAAAGACATGGATGGATATATCACCACAATGGTAACAAATCATCCTTACTGATCATCCTCAAAAGGGGCACAGATCACTAGGAAATAACATGAACATATGGCATACCGACAAAATCAGGACAAGGACTTAGTGAAATTCTAATGGAGTGGCCTTTAAATAGAGGTAGAGGAGGCTAGGAAGCTCCAAATGGAGTGCGGTTTTCGGCCACGCGATCATGATCGAACGCTCTAGACGATGCAGAGGGTTTTGGTAGGCTTTGGGCCAAATTTTGGAAGGGTGTTGGGCTGCAACACAAACTAGGCCTTCTTGGTCCCTCAGTTAACCGTTGGAGTATCAAACGAAGTCCAAATGGCACAAAACTTGACAGGCTGTCTACCGGTAGTAAACCAAGCCCGCATGGCAAGTCTCGGTCCGATCCGGAAATGTTTAACCCCCACACACGAAAAGAGGTAGAAAGGACCACCGGAGGAGATAGGAGCATGGGAATGCAAAACAGACAACGGGGAAAATGATCAGATGCATGAGACAAACACGTATGCAAATGCAATGCACATGATGACATGATAAGAGATGTATGACAAAGGCAACAACATACGGAGACAAAAACCCGAACCCAAGGAAAATAAAATAACTTAGGCCGGAAACGGCAAGAGTTGGGATACATATAAGGTAAATTACATCCGGGGTGTTACATCAAAGTGGCCTAAAACCCACCTAAATCACCTCCATCATCTAGGTCGTTCGATCACGATCGCGTGGCCGCAAACCGTGTGATGTGAACGGGGGCCTGATCTTTCGATGAGAGCGAGATAACTATGATTTTGGGTAGGACTTGACCCTCATGATCCGGCTACCGACCGTACAGGGAGAACCGTACACGACTGATATCCACGGCAATCGCTGAACCAACTCCACGGTGTTACCGACCGAGCCAACGGCACGGTCGACCTATCCACGAAGGATTTTTCTTGCAAGCAAATCGAAGAACATGCAAGAAAATAATAGCCAAGCAATCTTAAAATTGCGAATATGCTAGATGAGATTAATCTCACAAGATGGGGTTCCGATAGGATGTCTTGACGGTCGCACTAGCCGCTATGAGCGAAGACAAATAAAAGTAGCAATATAGCTAAACTTCTCTAAACAAAACCCGAGTCTAAAATCTAATTAGGCTAACTATTTATTAAGGGTACAGCCGCGTGCGCACGGTGTCGCGTTGACGTGTCCTTGTCTGCTACGAAGAGATGCGGCTGGTGCACATCCTTGTTGATGTTGGACTCTTGGAGATCAAATCCATGTATGCATACATGCATTGCATGGCATGGAGCCCACATGGGACTTGGGGCCCACGTCCTTTAAATTAATAATTTCATACATGCTTGACTCAGCCTGAACCAAATTGTTGCTTATACGTCTGCAGTTGTTACTGGTTCCTGCACCTTTCATCTGTGTATATTTCTTTCTAGTTCTTCCTTTACATCCTTCCTTCCTAAGTACAAGAAAACTAAAACATGAGCGTAGCATTATATTCCTATTATTTAAAGTATATGTACAAAGAAACGAAAGTACCTTGTCATGTATTTGTCGTGTAATATTTGTAGACCTTTTTACCATAGCTATGTCCACATCATCCTCCCTTTCTTGAAAATAAAGTCGCCCTCGACTTTCATTTGTCTGGAACACACCATAAAGCAAAGCAAAAATACATGCAACATATATATGTTGTTCCAAAGGCGTTAGTTCATGAGGGTGTGATAAATTTATAATAGCACAATTATGAATATCATGATAAAAAATTTCATATCGAAGCATAATATTACGAATACCGTGATATATTTTATCCCACATAGTGTCTATATATGAATTATAGGGATGCAAATGAACGACCTGAACATGCAGTATGTCTAGTTCAGAAGATGAGACACTCAAAGGAAATATTTCTGGATCCCTTTTGGCACATGGTCAGTAAGAGACTTTTGTTGTATGCTTTGAGTAGCTTCATGCAATGCCTTGCTTTCCCATGATATATTCCTGTAGCATGTTGTTATCTTGCTCTAAACATTGCTTCCTGATGTTAAATTCCTGACATGTTGTTATTTTCACCAAGTCTGTAACCTGATATCTTTTGCACTTTCGCCATGCTTGTTTGAACCTGCTATTAAGTGAATTAGCCGTAGCTCAGTGTTCATCTTTTGTCAAGCATCTTGAGTGGATCCATGCCATGTATTTTGTTGCTATGTTAGAGTGCAGTAGATTGTTGTTCTTGATGCATTTAGATGGCCTCGTGCTGTTAATCGCGGATCGGTGCCATACTTGTTTTGCTTCTCTTTTGCAAACCGTGCATCCGATTCCGGTGATCTTTATATCGATTTCGACCGAAATCAACTCATCTTTCCAGTGCCACTCTTGGTTTTCCAAGTTGAGGCCAGTTCAATCTTTCCTTTCTGAAGCATGCATATGCATTGCATATCACATCCCGCATATCATTGCCATGTTATGCATCATGTTGCTTGTGCATTGCACGTGGTTGATTGTGTCTCCCTTTGCTTGTGTTCTTGCTTTTGAGTAGAGCCGGGAGACGAGCGCATGTTCGAGGAGCCCATTGAGTACGTTTACGAGGATCAAGCTAACGTCAACTTGGAGAACTTTGCAGGCAAGATGACCATACCCTCGAAATCACTTCTATCTTTGCTTGCTAGATGCTCGCTCTATTGATATGCCTATGCTACCATACCTACCACTTTCTTATCATGCCTGCCATATTGCCATGTCAAACCTCTAACCCAGATTGTCCTAGCAAACCATTGTTTGGCTATGTTACTACTTTGCTCAGCCCCTCTTATAGCGTTGTTAGTTGCAGGTGAAGATTGGAGTTTGTTCCTTGTTGGAACATGTTTATTGTTGGGATATCATTATTATATCTTGTCTATTTTAATGCATCTATATATTTGGTAAAGGGTGGAAGGCTCGGCCTTATGTCTGGTGTTTTGTTTCACTCTTGCTGCCCTAGTTTACGTCATACCTGTGTTATGTTCCTTGATTTTGCGTTCCTTAAACGGTTGGGTTATAATGGGAACCCCTTGACACTTCGCCTTGAATAAAAATCCTCTAGCAATGCCGAACATTGGTTTTACCATTTGCCACCTAGCCTCTTTTCCCTTGGTTTCCGCGGACTCAAGGGTCATCTTTGTTTTAAACCCCCGGGCCAGTGCTCCTCTGAGTGTTGGTCCCACCTGTCAGCTGCCGGTGATCACCAGGGGCAACTCTAGGCTGGCCCACCAGAACCTTGGACAATCCGGTGTGCCCTGAGAACGAGATATGTGCAGCTCCTATCGGGATTTGTCGGCACATTTAGGTGGCTTTGCTGGTTTAGTTTTACCATTGTTGAGATGTCTTGTAACCGGGATTCCGAGTCTAATCGGATTGTCTTGGGAGAAGGAATATCCTTCGTTGACCATGAGAGCTTGGGATGGGCTAAGTTGGGACTCCCCTGCAGGGATTTGAACTTTCAAGGGGTTCCCATTATAACCCAACCGCGTAAGGAACGCAAAATCCGGGAACATAACACCGATATGACAGAAACTAGGGCGGCAAGAGTGGAACAAAACACTAGGCAAAAGGCCGAGCCTTCCACCCTTTAACAAGTATATAGATGCATTAAGATAACAAGATAATATGGTGATATCCCAAAAATAAACAATGTTCCAACAAGGAACGATCTCCAATCTTCACCTGCAACTAGCAATGCTATAAGAGGGGCTGAGCAAAGCGGTAACATAGCCAATCAACGGTTTGCTAGGACATGGTGGGTTAGAGGTTTGACATGGCAATTTGGGAGGCATGATAAGCAAGTGGTAGGCATTGTAGCATAGGCATAGCAAAAGAGCGAGCATCTAGCAAGCAAAGATAGAAGTGATTTCGAGGGTATGATCATCTTGCCTGCAAAGTTGTCAGAGTTGACTTGATCCTCGTAAGCGAACTCAATGGGCTCCTCGTTAGAGAACTCGTCTCCCGGCTCTACCCAAAAAAGACAAAGAAGCAAAAGGAACACAATCAACCACGTGCAATGCTCAAACAAACATGATGCAAACATGGTATGCTATGTGGGATGCGGTATGTGATGCATATGCAAGATTTGACAAGGAATGATTGAACCTAGCCTCAACATGGAAATCCAAGAGTGCCCCTGGAAAGGTGAGGTGATTTCGGTTGAAATCGATATAAAGATCACCGGAATCGGATGCACGGTTTGGAAATGGCAAGCAAAACAAATATGGCACCGGTCTGCGATGATCAACAAGTAGCCATCTAAATTCATCAAGATAATTATGCTATAGCACTCAAACATGACAACAAAATACATGGCAGGGATCCACTCATGATGTTTGACAAAAGATGAACACTGAGCTACGGCCAATTTATCCATTAACAGTTTCAAACAAGCATGGCAAAAGTGCAAATGATAACAGGTTTCAGACATGGTGAAATTAACACAAGTCTGGAATTTAACATCAGGTAGCACACTTTGGGGCATGAAAACTGTATGCTATAGGAACTTAACATGTCAAAGCAAGGCATGACATGAAGCTACTCAAAGCACTTAACAAAAGTCCCTTAGTGACCTTGAGCCAAAAGGGATCAGAAAATACAATTGCAAGCATGTGAACATGGCAAAAACATAATCAGATTACAGACTTAGTAAAAAAACTGGAGCATGCAAAACTGTTAACGAGTAGGCATGTTCACGAGCTCTATACACTCACTACAGAGCATGGCATGACAAACTAAGCATACACCCATCAAGAATACATGGCAGAGAAATTAGAAATGGCACGAACAACAACATAGCATGCACGGATCAATAGCAACATCCTCGGCAAAATCGCTAACAAGTAAACAATCTGGCAGGATTCATGAAATAGCAAAAGTAGAGCTCGATTGACTCAAGATAGGGTGCTCCATTAATGAAAAAAAAAGATGGATGGAGAGAGCACCACGATGTTAACAAATCATCCTTACTGTTCATCCTCAAAAGAGGCACGGATCACTAGGAAACAACATGAACATATGGCATACCGACAAAATCAGGACAAGGATTTGGTGAAATTCTAAGTCCCTGAAATCAGCATTACCGATTGCACTACTTTGCAAGCTTATGCTAGTGACCACACATATCATAAAAATACATGGTAAGCACCTCTGTAAAGATGGCATGGCATATAACAAAACACATGTAGAGCTCAGGAGCATATCATGCACACATTAATCATGGCAAAAATGACAAATATCTATTTGATGAAACAGATCTGACAATTTTATCACATAGCCCTCTTCCAACAGCATTTAGGGCATCAAGATGAGCTCAAATGAAATTGATGCAATGAGATGAAATGATGTACTCTCTGAGGCGAACATTTTGATATGCTACACGCACAAATCGGAGCTACGGATGCAGAGTTATAGCATGCCATAGTTTGCAAATAATCTAGGGTTAGGGGATGAAAGTCAACCCTCTCATATCCAGATCTGGATCCAACCGGTACTGTAGCAGGGCACGGAAAACAAGGATCGACGGCGACGTCGGGGAAGAAGAAGCACTGGCCGGCGGGGACGGCGAGGTCGCCGGAGCGGGATCCGGCCGAAGCTGCGGTGGCCGGGGTCGGAGACGCGCGGCGAGGCGGTGTGGACGAGGCGGCGACCACCGGGCGTCAAGCGGCGGAGGCAGCCGGCATTGGCGCGGCGGAGCTCCCAGGCTCAGGCGGCGGAGCGCCTCGGCGGCAGCGACTGGCGCGCGGGGTTGGGCGCTCGGGCCCCTGCGCGGCTCGGGCGGGCCGCGGCGGCGGTGAACTAGGGACCGGGGAAGCGGCGAATGGGAGGAGGCCACCTGGCGGAGGACGTGCAGGTCGGACGTATCCGTCCGGACTGAAATCTGTCCAGCGGCGCGGTGGGGAAAAAGGACTAGGGTTTTGCCCGAAAATTTCGGGGAGTGGCCTTTAAATAGAGGTAGAGGAGGCTAGGAAGCTCCAAATGGAGTGCGGTTTTCGGCCAAGCGATTGTGATCGAACGCTCTAGACGATGGAGAGGGTTTTGGTGGGCTTTGGGCCAAATTGGAAGGGTGTTGGGCTGCAACACAAACGAGGCCTTCTCGGTCCCTCGGTTAACCGTTGGAGTATCAAACGAAGTCAAAATGGCACGAAACTTGACAGGCGGTCTACCGGTAGTAAACCAAGGCCGCTTGGCAAGTCTCGGTCCGATCTGGAAATGTTTAACCCCCACAAACGAAAAGAGGTAGAAAGGACCATCAGAGGAGAGAGGAGCGCAAGAATGCAAAACGGACAACGGGGAAAATGCTCGGATGCATGAGGCAAACACGTATGCAAATGCAATGCACATGATGACATGATAAGAGATGCATGACAAAGGCAACAACACACGGAGACAAAAACCCAAACCCGAGGAAAATAAAATAACTTAGGCCGGAAACGGCAAGAGTTGGGATACATATAAGGTAAATTACATCCGGGGTGTTACAACACTCCACCACTACGAAAGGATCTCATCCCGAGATCTCGGACTAGAAAAACGCCGGGTACTCAGAACGGAGGTGATCCTCGCGTTCCCAGGTGGCTTCACGGTCGGAATGGTGTGACCACTTGACTTTGAGGAATTTGATTGACTTATTGCGAGTCTTGCGTTCAGTCTCTTCAAGCATAGCAACTGGGTGCTCATGATAAGATAGGTCTTCTTGGAGATCAATGTCTTCGAAGTTGATGGTGCGGTCAGGGGTCTTGAAGCACTTGCGGAGCTGAGAGACATGGAACACGTCGTGCACGTTTGCAAAGTTTGAAGGAAGCGCGAGTTGATAGGCGAGATCGCCTCTCTTGCTGACGATCTTGAAAGGACCCACGTATCTAGGGGTAAGCTTCCCTTTGATACCAAAGCGATGAGTACCTTTCATTGGAGAGACGCGGAGGTAAACATGGTCTCCGATCTCGAAAGCCAAATCACGATGCTTACTATCATAGTAGCTCTTCTGGCGCGATTGCGCTGCTTTGAGGTTATCACGAATGACTTTGCACATTTCCTCTGCCTCTGTGATCAAGTCATTTCCAAGAAGTTGACATTCACCGGTCTCCGACCAGTTAAGAGGAGTACGACACTTCCTGCCATAGAGAATTTCAAATGGGGCCTTGCCCGAACTTGCTTGAAAACTATTGTTGTAGGAGAAGTCGGGATATGGAAGACAATCTTCCCACTTCATGCCGAAAGAGATAACGCAAGCCCTGAGCATATCTTCGAGAATCTGATTGACACGCTCGACTTGACCGCTAGTTTGAGGATGGAAAGCTGTGCTGAAGCGGATGTTGGTGCCCATGGCCTTCTGAAAAGAGTGCCAAAACTTGGAGGTAAAGATGCTGCCACGGTCTGAAGAGATCAACTGTGGGATGCCGTGCAGAGAGACAATCCGAGAGGTATACAGCTCCACCAATTGAGCTGAAGTGATAGACTCTTTGATAGGCAGAAAGTGAGCCACTTTAGTGAGTTTGTCGATGACAACGAATATAGCATCATTGCCACGCTTGGACTTTGGAAACCCAGTCACGAAGTCCATCTCAATGTGGTCAAACTTCCATTCTGGAATGGCAAGAGGTTGGAGGAGACCAGCTGGTCGTTGGTGTTCTGCCTTCACTCTTCTGCAGACATCACATTCATTCACGAACTGAGCAATCTCGCGCTTCATTCCAGTCCACCAGTAAGCCTGCTTGAGGTCCTAGAACATCTTCGTACTCCCAGGGTGGATGGAGAGGAGTGAATTGTGAGCCTCATTCATAATGACTTTACGAAGGTCACATTTAGGCACAACAATGCGATCCTCGAAGAAGAGAGTATCCTTGTCATCAAGGCAAGAGCACTTGTACTTGGGTTGACTCTTGGCAATCCCAATCTTCACCTTCTTCACCATAGCATCAAGAAGTTGAGCCTCGCGAATCTGATCTTCCAAGGTAGGAGAGACTAGAAGGTTGGCGAGGAAGCTGTCAGGACCCCGACTCGATGTCACATCGATCTAGCTGGTAACACCTCATATCACTTTGCGGCCTCACGCACGGTATTCCCACGGGTGTCGCCTTACTTTTTCCCGGGACCGTTTGCGCCTTTTGGCTCACGTATATGATAGTGACGCTAGCATCCATATGATAAAGAGCCCGGGCTGACATGACTAGTCGTAAACCCAAAGTGGCACAAACTTACAGGGACAGGCATCCATGACCCAGCTTCGAACGTGTCGGTCATCAGCAAGTGGGTCCGGGCTGTAGCACTGGGCTAGCAGGACTCCGGTAAACCGGGCTGTAGCGGGCTAACAGGACTTCGGTACTCAAAGCGTGACATTTCCCCGAAGGGACAGACACAGGAACGAAGAAGGACACATGCCGGCCAGCCTAAGTGTTCCAGAGCAGTAGCAAGCTACCATGGCTCAGCGGTAACACTAGGAGACATTTCCCGGTAAGAGAGGCTACTAAAGATAAACAACTAGATAGTCAGATCCCACACATACCAAGCATTTCAGTCATACACACAATATGCTCGATATGTGCAAATACAACGAAGCATCACAACATGACTCTACGACACAAGTACTTTATTTAAGGCTCAGTGAGCCATACATAACATACACAAAGGTACGGGTCTCACGACCCAACATACAAGTCATACAGTCATACAAACCAGCAGCGGAAGTAACTTGTCTGGGTACAGACAACTAGTAAAACAAAAGAGGCTTGGAAAGCCTAGCTATACTACGTGGTCCTTCACAAGCTCAGGGTCACCACCTGGGTCTTTAGCCTACTCGTTGATGTCAACGTCTACATAGAACCCATCAGAAGGGGTTGCAGCGTCTTCTGTAAAAATGTAGATTATAGCAACATGAGTACAAAGGTACTCAGCAAGACTTACATCAGATCCTACATACATGCATAGTATCAAGAAGGGTTGGTGTAGTTATTGCAGCAAGCCAGCTTTGACTCTTGGCTAGGCTATCCTACGATAATCCAACTTGAAATGGTTTTGCGCACACGAGTCCACTACTCACCACTTCAATACACTACCGAGGATCCGCCTCCGTCTTCCTACGGAAGAGCCATCCTCGGCACTCACACTTATCTTGAGGCTTTTAACAGTTTCCATTTACTTGTCTATGAACTGTATAAGCAACCAAGTAGTCCTTTACCGCGGACGCGGCTATTCGAATAGATTATGATAACCCTGCAGGGGTGTACTTCTTCATGCATGTTTCCACCACTTAGCGTCTGCACACGACATGTGCTCGGCAGACTTCAAGCGAAAACCGACGTGGGTGTAGACCACGACCTACCTAAACACTTAAGCCTCTAGTCCAGGTTTATCGCCTATTCAGGTTCCATCCGCAGGGAGTCCGGCCGGGGTTTCCCATACGGCCCCGAACGATGTGAACAGGGTTCCCGAGATACCTAACGGGTATTCGGTACACCGTGCCACGTACCTACCGCATCACAGCCCACCCCTACGGTCAGCGCTGTCCACGGCCTCCAGTAGACTACAAACACCAGAAACTACTTGCAACTCCTGGACAGAGAGCTAGGGTGAATAAGAAGTCGAGCGGGGTCATATTTCAGGGCCCAATGCATGGTAGTAGCTGTATCTTAAATCACGCATACAGATCTCAGTGCTTAAGGTCGGCTTCAATGAAACAACCCACCATGTACTCCTACATGGCCTCTCATCGATACCTTTACCAAATCGTGTTCACCACACCACTCTCATTACCGAGATAAACATTTCACTCTAGCCCATCACCCAGATGAACCAGACCTGACACGACTCTAAGCATAGCAGGCATAGCAAGGTAGGAACAACACATACATATGGCTCAAACAACTCCTACACATGCTAGTGGGTTTCATCTAGTTACTGTGGCAATGACAGGTCATGCAGAGGAAATGGGTCCAACTACCGTAGCACACAGCAGTTTGAAACGCGTTGTCTTAATGCAGTAAAAGAGAGCAGGAGCGAGAACATGGGATTGTATCGATATGATCAAATGGTTGGTTGCTTGCCTGATGGTTCGATGCACGGATACGGTTCTTCGTTAGGGTAATCGCGGTACTCCTCGGGGACAGAACCTGTCGCAAGGGCATCGATACACAAGCATCACCAAACAATGTGCAACAATATGATGCATGCATGAAACATGGCAATATGAGTGTATTGGGCTAATGCAACTAAAGCCAGAAGGGTTTGAACAAATTTGAATCAAAGATTCAAATTTCAAATTCAAATATGGCCTTTTAAAGTGCTTTTCCTTGTTCTTCTTAAAACATCAATTTAACTTGTTTGATCATGCATGAAAATAGTACAGATGGATAGATTGGATTTTTCTGATCATTTTTCATATATAATTTGTCCAATTTGGAGTTACAGAATAAAAGTTATGAATTTTTGAAGTTTAAATAATATTCTGGAATTTCCTGATTTAAATTAAATCCAGAAAATCAATTACTGCGTCAGCCTGACGTCAGTGTGACGTCAGCAGGTCAACGGAACTGGTCCAGGTCAAACCTGACAGTGGGTCCCGCATGTCAGGGTGATTATTTTAATTAAAACTTAATTAAAACTAATCCTGTTTAATTAACAGGGCTGGGCCCCACCTGTCATTGACTCAGGGGAGTCAACCAGGGCCCACCCGTGGTCAAAGTTAGTGTCGGCTGCCGGCGTTTAATCGCCGGCGAGCCCGACGCGGCGGCGGAAGTGGTTTTGGTCATTTCGGCCACCAAACGGACCGCGGAGACCACCGGAGTGGAGCTGAGGCCAACCCGCAGCTCTTGGCGGAGCCCGTTGGGGTCGGGGTGGCCGGAGTCGACGGCGGCGAGCTCGGCTGCGGCCGCCGGGGTTCGGTCGTGCACGGGATCGGTGCTGGAGCTCGAAGTCGAGCAAAGCGAGGCGCTAGGGATGCTCTACGGGGTCTTGCGAACTTGTTGGACTCGCCGGGGTGACCAAATGGTCACTGGAGCTGCGTCGACGGCGAGCTCGGCGACGGCGGAGGTTCGGCCGTGGTGGGGAGGTGGCTACGGTGAGGGAACGAGGGGAAGGAGAGGGGGAAACGGTGGCGTAGCTCACCGCGGTTGCAGTGGGCGTCGAAGTGGGCTCGGGGACGCGCTGGAGACGGCGAATTCGACGGCGACGGTGGTCGGAGCCCGAAGAGGGGAACGGCGACGTGGCGGCGATGCAGGGCTTCCGGGGAGCTGTGGAGCGGTGGGGAGGAAGAGGGAGTCGAGGCGGAGCTCCTGAGCTAGTCGGGGGAGCGAGGGGTGGCCGGAGATGGCTGCTATGGCGAACGGCGGCGACGGTGGTGTTCGGCCGTGTGAGAGAGAGAGCGAGGGAGAGGAGGGGAGAGCCGGGGGAGAGTGAGAGAGAGCAGGGGGGATCGGGACGGCCTGCGGGAGTCGTCCACGCGGCCAGGAGCGCGTCGGCAAGCAGGAGGTGGCCGCGCGGCCGTGCGCGCGCGAGCACGCAGCAGCTTCGGGGCGAGGGGAGGAAGACGACGGAGAGCTGCAGTGGTGGGCTGGGCCGCTGCTGGCTGGGCCGCACAGTGGAGGAGCCCAGGTAAGTTTTCCCCCTTTTTATTTCTGTTTCTGTTTTATTTAATATATCTGCAACTTTGTTGAATTAAATAAAATACCTAGGCAAGTTCAAAAATCACCAAACTATTCCTGGCCCATAGTTGGATTATTTCCAACATGAAACATTTTAGTTTGGAGATATTTGAGCATTTAAATATTTTATATTATTTTAAATGCCCAAATTCAAATATTTATGATTTAATTCAAAAACCCTAGGATGGCCTAGGAAAATGTGCACCATTTTTGGCAGAGGTTCTGAACCAAGACAAAAATGATGGGCATTTTAGAAGGGCATTTCAGGTTCATTGAAAAATTATTTTAGTAACCCTAGTTGGTTTCAGAGGGGACTGGGGGTTCTGTCATCCCCATTTCAAGTTTCTGATGAAGGAGTAAACATGATGCAACACTCTAATGCATGACTAGCTAGGTTGTGACAACTCACCCCCACTCAAAAGAATCTCGTCCCGAGATTTGGGTTCCTCCGGGAAGAAGGCGGGGTACTCGAGTCGAAGACGATCCTCCCTTTCCCAAGTTGCTTCATCCTCAGAATGGTGCGACCATTGAACCTTGAGAAACTTGATATTATGACGTCGGGTGGTACGTTCGGCCTGATCGAGGATACGAATGGGGTACTCTTGATATGTAAGATCATCTTGGAGATCAAGCGTTTCGTGGTCCACTTCACGGATAGGATCCGAGAAGCAACGCCTGAGTTGAGAAACGTGGAAGACATCGTGAACTCTGGAGAGGTGTGGAGGTAGTTCCAACTGGTAGGCAACTTCTCCTCGTTTGGCAAGAATGCGAAAAGGTCCAATGTAACGAGGAGCCAATTTGCCTTTGATACCGAAACGATGGGTTCCCTTCAGAGGGGTGACCCGAAGATAAGCCTTCTCGTCAACCTCGAAGGTCATAGCCTTATGTTTTCGGTCATATTGACTCTTTTGACGAGATTGGGCTGTTTTCAACTTTTCACGAACGATACGAACTTGTTCTTCTGCTTCCTGAATCATATCCGGGCCAAAGAATTGTCTTTCCCCGGTCTCTGACCAGTTAAGGGGTGTTCGACATCGTCGTCCATAGAGAACTTCAAAAGGGGCTTTACCCAAGCTAGATTGATAGCTGTTGTTGTAAGCGAATTCGGCAAATGGAAGGCACTTCTCCCAGTCCATTCCGAATGAGATAACAGAGGCTCGAAGCATGTCTTCTAGAATTTGGTTGACGCGTTCCACTTGATGCGGGAGATTCCCGGATCTACCTTCTGTGCTTTGATAATTTGATCTGTAAGGGTAGGTTTTGCCACCATGGTGGAGAGAAATCCTTGAGGAACAATATGAAGGTTAAGCTTCCAAAATTCCTCATGGAGAAGCGGTTGACTTTGTTGTAACATCAGGTTGTTACAATAAGATTTACGACTTAGCGCATCAGCCATGACGGGCTTTCCCTGGGGTGTAGGTTATTCCTAAGTCGAAGTCGGTGATCAATTCAACCCAACGTCTCTGCCTGAGATTCAAATCCGGTTGGGTGAAAATATACTTCAGACTTTGGTGATCAGTGAATATTTCGCAACGATTACCGAGGAGGTAATGTCGCCAGGTCTTAAGTGCATAGACTACGGCTGCAAGCTCTAGATCATGAGTGGGATAATTCTCCTCATGTGGGTGCAATTGCCGTGAAGCGTAGGCAATTACGTGTCGATCTTGCATGAGAATGCAACCTAGTCCTTGTCGCGAAGCGTCGCAGTAGATAACAAAGTCCTTGGAGAAGTCTGGCGGTACCAGTACGGGAGCAGAAGTCAGGCGTCTTTTCAGTTCCTGAAAACTGTGCTCACATTGTGGAGTCCATTCGAACTTCTTATCTTTCTTGAGGAGTTCGGTTAGAGGTTTGGCAACTTTGGAGAAGTTCTCGACAAAGCGACGGCAATAGCTCGCTAAGCCCAGAAAGCTCCGAACTTGCTTGACCGATTCAGGTGGAGTCCAGTTAAGGACGGCTTGAACTCGCTCAGGGTTAACAGCAATACCTTTACCGGATATTACATGACCCAGATAGGTCACTTCTGACAACCAGAATTCACATTTAGAAAATTTGGCATAAAGGCGATGCTCTCGAAGTTTCTGCAACACTAGCCTTAGATGTTCGGCATGTTCTTCCTCGTTCTTGGAATAGATGAGTATATCATCGAGGTAAACCACGACGAATTTATCCAAATACTCCATGTAGATTGAGTTCATTAACCGAGAAAAGGTGGCTGGAGCGTTGGTTAATCCGAAGGACATGACGGTGTACTCGTATTGGCCGTAACGAGTAACAAAGGCCGTTTTAGGAATGTCCCCGTTTCTGATTTTGATTTGATGGTAGCCCAACCTCAAATCCATTTTGGAGAAGACTGAGGATCCAGGATAAGATGGAAATATCCTGACAGTGCAGAGATACTGGCTTTGATTAAAATCTCGGAATTGCTCTTCGACCGTGTACTCGGGATACCAGCGATATCCAGCCTCAGTCATTACCCTGACCAACTTAGCAGTATGGCCGGGTACATCTAGGCATCGAGTCAGGCGAACCACTTGATTGAGGTCGCGAGTGGCCATCTGAAAGCACAATTATAATGCAAGGGCATTAGAATTTCTAGCAAAATTTCGGCAGCATAACAGCTGTAAATGCTCAAGAAGGATTTTGAGACATTTGACAAAGGATTTCATACACACTCAACATCATCATATCAAAGTTCTGGATCCATTCTAACAACATAAGGTGGTAGTAGAACTGAACTAGGCTTGTATCCATCAAACTTATAAGGTACTACTGATTAGTAACTCGTGATCCTGATAGAGAGAACAGATCCTAATTCCTTAACCCCCGGTGGAAGAATGGACTGACTCGGATCAGAAAGTCATAAGGTATAAGGAGTAAAAAGAGCCTTACGTTCCAACCCACAAACAATTCCCCTACATATAACTAAAGAATTTCTAGACTCAACATCGACCAGTTTGGCTTGGAGAACCTACAGGCAGTCCGGCTCTGATGCCAACGCTGTCAGGACCCCGACTCGATGTCACATTGATCTAGCTGGTAACACCTCATATCACTTTGCGGCCTCACGCACGGTATTCCCACGGGTGTCGCCTTACTTTTTCCCGGGACCGTTTGCGGCTTTTGGCTCACGTATATGATAGTGACGCTAGCATCCATATGATAAAGAGCCCGGGCTGACATGACTAGTTGTAAACCCAAAGTGGCACAGACTTACAGGGACAGGCATCCATGACCCAGCTTCGAACGTGTCGGTCATCAGCAAGTGGGTCCGGGCTGTAGCACTGGGCTAGCAGGACTCCGGTAAACCGGGCTGTAGCGGGCTAACAGGACTCCGGTACTCAAAGCGTGACATTTCCCCGAAGGGACAGACACAGGAACGAAGAAGGACACATGCCGGCCAGCCTAAGTGTTCCAGAGCAGTAGCAAGCTACCATGGCTCAGCGGTAACACTAGGAGACATTTCCCGGTAAGAGAGGCTACTAAAGATAAACAACTAGATAGTCAGATCCCACACATACCAAGCATTTCAGTCATACACACAATATGCTCGATATGTGCAAATACAACGAAGCATCACAACATGACTCTACGACACAAGTACTTTATTTAAGGCTCAGTGAGCCATACATAACATACACAAAGGTACGGGTCTCACGACCCAACATACAAGTCATACAGTCATACAAACCAGCAGCGGAAGTAACTTGTCTGGGTACAGACAACTAGTAAAACAAAAGAGGCTTGGAAAGCCTAGCTATACTACGTGGTCCTTCACAAGCTCAGGGTCACCACCTGGGTCTTTAGCCTACTCGTTGATGTCAACGTCTACATAGAACCCATCAGAAGGGGTTGCAGCGTCTTCTGTAAAAATGTAGATTATAGCAACATGAGTACAAAGGTACTCAGCAAGACTTACATCAGATCCTACATACATGCATAGTATCAAGAAGGGTTGGTGTAGTTATTGCAGCAAGCCAGCTTTGACTCTTGGCTAGGCTATCCTACGATAATCCAACTTGAAATGGTTTTGCGCACACGAGTCCACTACTCACCACTTCAATACACTACCGAGGATCCGCCTCCATCTTCCTACGGAAGAGCCATCCTCGGCACTCACACTTATCTTGAGGCTTTTAACAGTTTCCATTTACTTGTCTATGAACTGTATAAGCAACCAAGTAGTCCTTTACCGCGGACGCGGCTATTCGAATAGATTATGATAACCCTGCAGGGGTGTACTTCTTCATGCATGTTTCCACCACTTAGCGTCTGCACACGACATGTGCTCGGCAGACTTCAAGCGAAAACCGACGTGGGTGTAGACCACGACCTACCTAAACACTTAAACCTCTAGTCCAGGTTTATCGCCTATTCAGGTTCCATCCGCAGGGAGTCCGGCCGGGGTTTCCCATACGGCCCCGAACGATGTGAACAGGGTTCCCGAGATACCTAACGGGTATTCGGTACACCGTGCCACGTACCTACCGCATCACAGCCCACCCCTACGGTCAGCGCTGTCCACGGCCTCCAGTAGACTACAAACACCAGAAACTACTTGCAACTCCTGGACAGAGAGCTAGGGTGAATAAGAAGTCGAGCGGGGTCATATTTCAGGGCCCAATGCATGGTAGTAGCTGTATCTTAAATCACGCATACAGATCTCAGTGCTTAAGGTCGGCTTCAATGAAACAACCCACCATGTACTCCTACATGGCCTCTCATCGATACCTTTACCAAATCGTGTTCACCACACCACTCTCATTACCGAGATAAACATTTCACTCTAGCCCATCACCCAGATGAACCAGACCTGACACGACTCTAAGCATAGCAGGCATAGCAAGGTAGGAACAACACATACATATGGCTCAAACAACTCCTACACATGCTAGTGGGTTTCATCTAGTTACTGTGGCAATGACAGGTCATGCAGAGGAAATGGGTCCAACTACCGTAGCACACAGCAGTTTGAAACGCGTTGTCTTAATGCAGTAAAAGAGAGCAGGAGCGAGAACATGGGATTGTATCGATATGATCAAATGGTTGGTTGCTTGCCTGATGGTTCGATGCACGGATACGGTTCTTCGTTAGGGTAATCGCGGTACTCCTCGGGGACAGAACCTGTCGCAAGGGCATCGATACACAAGCATCACCAAACAATGTGCAACAATATGATGCATGCATGAAACATGGCAATATGAGTGTATTGGGCTAATGCAACTAAAGCCAGAAGGGTTTGAACAAATTTGAATCAAAGATTCAAATTTCAAATTCAAATATGGCCTTTTAAAGTGCTTTTCCTTGTTCTTCTTAAAACATCAATTTAACTTGTTTGATCATGCATGAAAATAGTACAGATGGATAGATTGGATTTTTCTGATCATTTTTCATATATAATTTGTCCAATTTGGAGTTACAGAATAAAAGTTATGAATTTTTGAAGTTTAAATAATATTCTGGAATTTCCTGATTTAAATTAAATCCAGAAAATCAATTACTGCGTCAGCCTGACGTCAGTGTGACGTCAGCAGGTCAACGGAACTGGTCCAGGTCAAACCTGACAGTGGGTCCCGCATGTCAGGGTGATTATTTTAATTAAAACTTAATTAAAACTAATCCTGTTTAATTAACAGGGCTGGGCCCCACCTGTCATTGACTCAGGGGAGTCAACCAGGGCCCACCCGTGGTCAAAGTTAGTGTCGGCTGCCGGCGTTTAATCGCCGGCGAGCCCGACGCGGCGGCGGAAGTGGTTTTGGTCATTTCGGCCACCAAACGGACCGCGGAGACCACCGGAGTGGAGCTGAGGCCAACCCGCAGCTCTTGGCGGAGCCCGTTGGGGTCGGGGTGGCCGGAGTCGACGGCGGCGAGCTCGGCTGCGGCCGCCGGGGTTCGGTCGTGCACGGGATCGGTGCTGGAGCTCGAAGTCGAGCAAAGCGAGGCGCTAGGGATGCTCTACGGGGTCTTGCGAACTTGTTGGACTCGCCGGGGTGACCAAATGGTCACTGGAGCTGCGTCGACGGCGAGCTCGGCGACGGCGGAGGTTCGGCCGTGGTGGGGAGGTGGCTACGGTGAGGGAACGAGGGGAAGGAGAGGGGGAAACGGTGGCGTAGCTCACCGCGGTTGCAGTGGGCGTCGAAGTGGGCTCGGGGACGCGCTGGAGACGGCGAATTCGACGGCGACGGTGGTCGGAGCCCGAAGAGGGGAACGGCGACGTGGCGGCGATGCAGGGCTTCCGGGGAGCTGTGGAGCGGTGGGGAGGAAGAGGGAGTCGAGGCGGAGCTCCTGAGCTAGTCGGGGGAGCGAGGGGTGGCCGGAGATGGCTGCTATGGCGAACGGCGGCGACGGTGGTGTTCGGCCGTGTGAGAGAGAGAGCGAGGGAGAGGAGGGGAGAGCCGGGGGAGAGTGAGAGAGAGCAGGGGGAATCGGGACGGCCTGCGGGAGTCGTCCACGCGGCCAGGAGCGCGTCGGCAAGCAGGAGGTGGCCGCGCGGCCGTGCGCGCGCGAGCACGCAGCAGCTTCGGGGCGAGGGGAGGAAGACGACGGAGAGCTGCAGTGGTGGGCTGGGCCGCTGCTGGCTGGGCCGGCCAGCTGGCTGGGCCGCACAGTGGAGGAGCCCAGGTAAGTTTTCCCCCTTTTTATTTCTGTTTCTGTTTTATTTAATATATCTGCAACTTTGTTGAATTAAATAAAATACCTAGGCAAGTTCAAAAATCACCAAACTATTCCTGGCCCATAGTTGGATTATTTCCAACATGAAACATTTTAGTTTGGAGATATTTGAGCATTTAAATATTTTATATTATTTTAAATGCCCAAATTCAAATATTTATGAATTAATTCAAAAACCCTAAGATGGCCTAGGAAAATGTGCACCACTTTTGGCAGAGGTTCTGAACCAAGACAAAAATGATGGGCATTTTAGAAGGGCATTTCAGGTTCATTGAAAATTATTTTAGTAAACCCTAGTTGGTTTCAGAGGGGACTGGGGGTTCTGTCATCCCCATTTCAAGTTTCTGATGAAAGAGTAAACATGATGCAACACTCTAATGCATGACTAGCTAGGTTGTGACAGAAACCTTGAGGAACAACTTGCAGATTGAGTTTGCGGAAAGCTTCACAAAGCTCAGGTTGGTAGGGCTTGAGAATCAGACTGTTGTAGTAAGCCTTCCTGCTCAATGCGTCAGCAATCACATTGGCCTTACCTGGAGTATATTCGATGCTCGGATTATACTCTTGAATCTCTTCGACCCAACGAGTCTGCCTGAGGTTGAGATTAGGCTGAGTGAAGATGTACTTAAGACTCTTGTGGTCAGTGAAGATGTCCACTTTTCTTCCCAATAAGAGATGTCTCCAAGTCAAAAGAGCATGCACAACTGCCGCCAACTCAAGGTCATGAGTGGGGTAGTTCTTCTTGTTGGGCTTCAACTGGCGAGAGGTATAAGCCACAACTTTCTTCTCTAGCATCAACACTGCACCAAGACCTTGAAGAGAGGCATCGCAGAAGACCTCGAATGGTTTGGATTCATCAGGAGGAGTCAGAACTGGAGCAACAACTAATTTCTCTTTCAGGGTGTTGAAAGCGATGTCACATTCCGGAGACCAAACGTACTTGGCATGTTTCTGGACAAGGTTTGAAAGAGGCTTCGCGATCTTTGAAAAGTTCTCAACGAACCTTTGACAATAGCTTGCGAGACCAAGGAAGCTGCGGAGTTGCTTCACGTTTTGAGTTGGTTCCCAATTCACAATTGTAGACACCTTCTCAGGATTCACCGCTATGCCCTTGGCAGAGATGATATGCCCAAGATAGAGAACCTCATCGAGCCAAAACTCGCACTTTGAGAACTTGGTGTAGAACTGATGTTCTCTGAGCTTATCGAGCACCAAACGCAAGTGCTTGGCATGATCTTCCTTGTTCTTTGAAAAGACCAGAATGTCATCGAGGTAGACCAAGACGAAGTCATTTGTGTAGGCGTTGAAGATGAAGTTCATCATGCGAGAGAAAGTCGGAGGAGCGTTGACGAGGCCAAAAGACATGACAATGTATTCATATGAACCATAGCTTGTCCCGAACGCCGTCTTGGGGATATCTTGCTCACGGATTCGAATCTGGTGATAGCCCATACGGAGATCAATCTTGGAGAATACTTGAGCACCTTTGAGTTGTTCGAACAGCTCATTGATGTTGGGAAGTGGGTACTTGTTCTTTATAATCTTCTTGTTCAATGGAAGTTAGTCAACACAAAGTCGGTCCGTTCCATCCTTCTTCTTCACAAAAAGAATTCCACAACCCCACGGAGAAGAACTAGGTCAGATGAGACCCATTCGCTGTTGAATATCGAGTTGCTTCTTCAGCTCCTTCAACTCTTCAGGTCTAAGCTTGTAAGGACGTTTGCAAACAGGTTCCATGCCAGGCTCAAGATCGATGATGAATTCAACTGGCCGATGCGGAGGCATTCCTGGAATCTTTTATGGAAAGACGTCTTGATATTCGCAAACGACTGGAATTTGAGAGATGGCATCCAGTTCACCCTTCTCATTGAGAGAAAACAGACGGATGGTATCATCACGAGCGGCAAAGACAATTACATCCTCAGACGAATGAGTCAATTGAATCTGCCTAGCTACACAATCAAGCTGAGCCTTGTCCTTAGAAAGCCAATCCATTCCGAGAATCAGATCAATATCCGAGTCACCAAGAACCGTAGGAGAAGACAGAGACTTGTAGTCACCCAAAGTGATAGTAACATCTGGAACAATGGAGTTAGCATTCATGCGCCTACCGGGAGAGACAACTACTATCGGTCTAGGCAAAACATGCAAAGCCAACTCATGCTTAGATGCAAAAGGTCTCGAGATGAAACAATGTGATGCACCAGTGTTAAAAAGAACTTTAGCTGGAATATCGTTAATAGGAAGGTTACCCATGATGACATCTGACGAATCCTCTGCCTGAGCTGCATTCATCAAGTTGACCTTGGCGTGCTTGGGGTTATGGTTGACCACAGCTGTACTTGCCGATCTCACAGGAGGAGGAGGAGGGAGACGCCTCTGATTGAAGCATTTGTTGGCATAGTGACCCTTCTGTTGGCACTTGTTGCACGTGACCTCTGAAAGCGGACGGTGATACTGAGCACTTGATCTTGGAGCTTGAGACGAAGTCTTGATCTGAAAGCCAGGGTTGGGTGGGTGGGAAGATCCACTGCCACCTTTGCTCTTCTGCTGATAAGGCTGACGGAACGGAGGAGGAGGCAGCCAATACTTCTGCTGCTTAGCCACTTGAGCTGTGGAAGAAGGAGTTGCATCTCTGACTCACTTCTTGGAAGCATCACACTTCAGTTGAGCAGTCTCTTGCTTCATTGCCATGTTGTGAAACTCATCGTACCTCTTGGGCTCAAAGAGAACGAGAGCTAGCTAGATTTCTTCTCTGAGACCACCCCTAAACTAGTATATCATGCTCTTCTCGTCAAGGACGTCTTGCTTAGCAAAACGGGCGAGCTTCTGAAACATCTTGTTGTACTCATAGACAGACATAGAGCCTTGCTTCAGGTTGCGGAATTCCTCACGCTTGCTTTCAACCACGCTCTGAGGGATATGATGAGCTTTGAAGTCTTGACAAAATTCATCCCAGGTAATCACATGGCCTCCTCTGGAATCTTTGTACTGCTAAAACCATTCTGCAGCTTGGTCTTTGTGGTGGAAGGAAGCGAACTTGACAAAGTCCTCAGGCCTGACGTTACTGCACTCGAGATGCTTGCATATGTCCATGAGCCAATCATCAGCGTCTGTCGCCTCAACACAATTATTGAAGGTCTTTGGCTGGTTAGCAAGGAACTGGTTGAGTGTAGCAAACTAATTCTGATTGTTGCCTTGGCCCTGGTTCGCTTGGTTGCGCTCTTGAAGAAGTTGCATGATCAACTGTGTGTTTGCATTGGTAGCGGCCATCACAGCTTGCCATGCCTCCGGAGGTGGAGGTGGTGGTGGCGGATCAGGATACGGGGTCGTGCGCGTTGGAGGAGCCATCCTGAAGAGGTTGACATCCATTAGCACATTGACAGACAAATATTGAAGCTAAATCAAACGGGTTGAAATTGCAACATATAGTCTTCACATCCGAACAAAATGAACGAATGCATTCCAATTGACATGGTCACATATCCATAAATTGAGAAGCCACTTAGAATTTAGGTAGAAGAATAAAACCAACAAGGTATGGAACAAGAACGAATACTTGGTGAGGATTACCCAATCCCAAACCAAATATCCGCAGAAGAAGAACTAGAGCTACAAGAATTCCCACCTATGAAACTCCCGAACCTTTCCGGTTATGCAATCAGGTGTTGGGGATACAAGGGAAGCATAATATCTCACCCAAATCTAGCAAATCCTACATCCAGCTGTATCCATCCTTCAACACATAACCGAGAAAAACTTTGGAAATCGTCTACCTCAACCTTCGAAAAGCATCCGTTATACAAGTTATGGCAATACTCCCGAACTCCCGCCCCAGTACTGGGTGGCGTCGAGGTTATCTCACCAACAATTGCATAGAAGAGATTTTCGATGTCGGCGAAACTAAACTCAGGTATTCCAGAACTGCAACGATAAAATTGTGACGACAACACCTCGGAGCTCAACTCCCCAGGACACTGCCACAACCCCTAAATGACAGGAGGCACCAAGAACAATGTTCTCGTCAGAAATCGATCGGAACGATTCCAAGATACCCACGTGATCCTAATTTTTTTTAGTGAAATTTGAGAAGAGAAGAGTCAAAACTCTACGTCAGGATGCCTCACCAGAGCGACGAAGGGACTGAGGAGTAAAAAGAATTCCTAACTCTCCGATATATATAATCCTAAATGACTCAAAACATTTTTCTAGACTCAACAACGCCAGCTATTCGATCAAGCAGGGGTGCTCCTAAGGTCGGGGAAGGCTCTGATTACCAACTTGTAACGCCATCGATGCGGCTATATCTCCTACGTGTCGAAGAACGACTTAGACGCATAACCGCATTGAAAGTAATGTCGCAAGTAAGGTAATCTTCACAACAACCCATGTAAATACATAATAGGGGAAGAAGGTACATAGTTGGCTTACACTCGCCAGATCACACAAATACAAGAATAACATTACAATCATCCAATACACTCATGGTCTGACTACGGTACCAAAAAAAAAGAACACCCCAACTTGCGACATGGTCCCCGATCGCCCCAACTGGGCACCACTACTGATCATCTGGGAAAGACACATAGTAACGACGAGAGTCTTCATCGAACTCCCACTTGAGCTCAAGCGCATCATCTGGAACGGTATCATCGGTCCCTGCATCTGGTTTGGAAGTAATCTGTGAGTCACGGGGACTCAGCAATCTCGCACCCTCGCGATCAAGACTATTTAAGCTTATAGGAAAGGCAAGGTAAATATGTGGAGCTGCAGCAAGCGACTAGCATATATGGTGGTTAACCTGTTCGCAAAAGAGAGTGAGAAGAGAAGGCAAAGCACGAACGAAGAACTATGATCAAGAAGTGGTCCTAGAACAACCTACGTCAAACATTACTCCAACACCGCGTTCACTTCCCGGACTCCGACGAGAAGAGACCATCATGGTAACACACGCGGTTGATTCATTTTAATTAAGTTAAGTTTCAAGTTATCTACAACCGGACATTAACAAATTCCCATCCTGCCCATAACCGCGGGCACGACTTTCGAAAGTTCAAATCCCTGCAGGGGAGTCCCAACTTAGTCCATCACAAGCTCTCACGGTCAATGAAGGATATTCCTTCTCCCGAGACATTCCGATCAGACTCGGCATCTCGGTTTTACAAGACATCCTCGACAATGGTAAAACAAATCCAGCAACACCGCCGGAATGTGCCGACAAATCCCGAAAGGAGCTGCACATATCTCGTTCTCAGGGCACGCCGGATTGCCCAAGGTTCCGGTAGGCCAGCCCAGAGTTGCCCCTGGTGGCCACCAGCAGCTGACAGGTTCGACCAACACTCAGAGGAGCACTGGCCCGGGGGTTTAAATAAAGATGACCCTTGAGTCCCCGGAACCCAAGGGAAAAAGAGGCTAGGCGGCGAATGGTAAAACCAAAGTTGGGCATTGCTGGAAGAGTTTTATTCAAGGCGAACTGTCAAGGGGTTCCTATTATAACCCAACCGCGTAAGGAACGCAAAATCCGGGAACATAACACCGATATGACGGAAACTAGGGCGGCAAGAGTGGAACAAAACACTAGGCAAAAGGCCGAGCCTTCCACCCTTTACCAAGTATATAGATTCATTAAGATAACAAGATAATATGGTGATATCCCAAAAATAAACAATGTTCCAACAAGGAACGGTCTCCAATCTTCACCTGCAACTAGCAACGCTATAAGAGGGGCTGAGCAAAGCGGTAACATAGCCAATCAACGGTTTGCTAGGACATGGTGGGTTAGAGGTTTGACATGGCAATTTGGGAGGCATGATAAGCAAGTGGTAGGCATCGTAGCATAGGCATAGCAAAAGAGCAAACATCTAGCAAGCAAAGGTAGAAGTGATTTCGAGGGTGTGATCATCTTGCCTGCAAAGTTGTCAGAGTTGACTTGATCCTCGTAAGCAAGCTCAACAGGCTCCTCATTAGCGAACTCGTCTCCCGGCTCTACCCAAACAAGACAAACAAGCAAAAGGAACACAATCAACCACGTGCAATGCTCAAACAAGCATGATGCAAACATGGTATGCTATGCGGGATGCGGTATGTGATGCATGTGCAAGATTTGACAAGGAATGATTGAACCTGGCCTCAACTTGGAAATACAATAGTGCCACTGTAAAGGTGAGGTGATTTCGGTTGAAATCGATATAAAGATCACCGGAATCGGATGCACGGTTTGGAAATGGCAAGCAAAACAAATATGGCACCTGTCTGCGATAATCACCAAATAGCCATCTAAATGCATCAAGATAATTATGCTACATCACTAAAACATGACAAAAAAATAAATGGAAGGGATACACTCATGATGCTTGACAAAAGATGAACACTGAGCTACAGCCAATTCATCCATTAACAGGTTCAAACAAGCATGGCAAAAGTGCAAATGATAACAGGTTTCAGACTTAGTGAAATTAACACAAGTCTGAAATTTAACATCAGGTAGCACACTTTGGAGCATGAAATTAACACAAGTTTGGAATTTAACATCAGGTGTTCACGAGCTCGATGCACTCACTATATAGAATGGCATGACAAACTAAGTATACACCCATCAAGAATACATGGCATAGAAACTAGACATGGCAAGAACAACAACATAGAATGCACGGATCAATAGCAACATCCTTGGCAAAATCGCTAACAAGTCAACAATCTGCCAGGATTCATGAAATAGCAAAAGTAGAGCTTGATTGAATCAAGATAGGGTGCTCCATAAATGCAAACAAAGACATGGACGGATAGAGCACCACAATGTTAACAAATCATCCTTACTGATGATCCTCAAAAGAGGCACGGATCACTAGGAAATAACATGAACATATGGCATACCGACAAAATCAGGACAAGGACTTAGTGAAATTCTAAGTCCCTGAAATCAGCATTACCGATTGCACTACTTTGCAAGCTTATGCTAGTCACCACACATATCACAAAAATACATGGTAAGCACCTCTGTAAAGATGGCATGGCATATAACAAAACACATCTAGATCTTAGGAGCATATCATGCACACATTAATCATGGCAAAAATGACAAATATCTATTTGATGAAACAGATCTGACAATTTTATCACATAGCCCTCTTCCAACAGCATTTCGGGCATCAAGATGAGCTCAAATGAAAATGATGCAATGAGATGAAATGATGTACTCTCTGAGGCGAACATTTTGATACGCTACACGCTCAAATCGGAGCTACGGATGCAGAGTTATAACATGCCAAAAGTTTGCAAATAATCTAGGGTTAGGGGATGAAAGTCAACCCTCTCAGATCCAGATCTGGATCCAACCGGTACTGTAGCAGGGAGCGGAAAACGAGGATCAACGGCGACGTCGGGGAAGAAGAAGCAGCGGCCGACGGGGACAGCGAGGTCGCCGGAGCGGGATCCGGCCGAAGCTGCGGTGGCCGGGGTCGGAGACGCGCGGTTAGGCCGGGCGGTGAGGACGGGGCGGCGACCACCGGGCGGCAGGCGGCGGAGGCAGCCGGCGTTGGCTCGGCGGTGGTTTTCGTGGTTGGCCATGGCGGCAAAGGGCGGTGGAGCTCCCAGGCTCGGGCGGCGAAGCGCCTCGGCGGCAGCGACAGGCGCGCGGGGTCG